>NC_060081.1:65723027-66026122 GCF_922984935.1 Meles meles | reverse complement strand
GGGGGGTACCCGTGACTGGGTGCTCTTTGGTGTCTCTTCCTATGGAATATTAGTCCTGTCAGACCAGGGCCTCACCCTTAGGACCTCAGTGAACCATCATAACCTCTTCAGACTCCTTACGTTGGGGATTAGGGCTTCAGCATACCCATTTCTCGGAGGGGGACAGAGTTCAGTCCCCAGCAGTGCACTCTTCCATGGCTGACTCCTTATGCCTCACTCCTGGTCAGAGAGCTTGGCTGTCTGTGTGAGGGGCACTCCCAGGGCTGGTGGTGGTAGCTGAGGTGGAGAGGGATGGGTAGAGGGAGAGCTGGTTCTAATGGCATCAAGAGGAGGAAGTGGAAGGAAAAAAGAAGAAGTGTCTGTGTTCTAGATGCCAGTCACAACCATTCTCCTTGGATGAGCTCAGTTATTTGGCAGCGATAGCATGCTATCGCCAGAAGGTAAATTTTTGGTTGCCATGTGTGAGCTCTGTTTCCTAGCGAGGGAAGGCAGGTCCTGGCAGGTGTCGGGAAGGGGAGGAAGGGGGGGAAGGCAGTTGGACCAGACTTCACTGCTTTCCACCACGCTGCTGGTGCTCTCGGGGGAGTTTGGTTTAGTGCAGAATGTGAGGCCCAATAACCAGGTTTTGCGTGGCTGGTTCCTCCAGCAAAAGCAGATGCTTGGTTGATGGGCAGGTATCTGGTTCCCAGAGAGTGACGACTGCATCAGATGAGAACAGAATTTGGCCCACATCATCTGGAATGCAGACTTGCAGGCGGAGTGGTCTGGTCCTCTGGGCTGATGATGAGCATGGCCCCGGGAGAGATGCCTCGGAGGGCAGGGGGATGGTTTGTGATTGCCCCCGATGCCCTTCAGGTGCTCCTCGCCATCAACAAGCACCACTCAGACCTCCCCCCACCCCCAGCTGATTAGAAACAAGTCTGGTAAATGATGGGTAAACGTTGCCCAAGAGACTGCTTTCTTGAATGGGTACCAAGCATGCAGCCTAGAGCCGGGCTTCCTCATTCAGGGATCCTCTGTAGTCTGATCAGGCACGGAGATAGGGACACCGAACTAGCAGTGGCAAAAGCGACATGGTCATTCCAATACGCATTTGCTGATCAATAGTGGAGGAGAAATTTCAGGTACTTAACAAATTGTTGGCGGACGCGTTGCCATGGCAACTGCTAATTCTTGAGAGCCCGTTCAGTCACAGGTTCTTGAGGCCCTCTCTCTGACATATGCTTGCTAGGGCTGGGAACACTTGTCTTCCTGTAAACACCGGAGCAAATACTTTCTTGAAATTAAGGGGGGGAAAAAAAAAACCTGTCCCTGTCCTTTTGGCTCCAAGGGTGCGAGAGCAGAGAAAGGTTTGCCCCACACAGGTCTCCAGCCCTATCACGTTTGAGTGCCATCTCTCCTAGCCTAATCTTCTGTAGACTTTTTTTTAGTAAAAGAAAATTGTCAGGTGTGTATGCAATGACTATTTTCTGTAGAAAATACAGACAAAAGGGAAGAATACAGAGAAGAAGAAATAAGCCCCCCATGCAGAACAGTGGGGATTTAATGTTCTCTCTGGCATACTTCCTTCCCATGCTTTTAAAAATATTCGCGTTTCCGTATTTGTGTATTTTAAACACAATTGGAGTCATTATATATGTGACCGTTGACTTCATATCCTGCTTTATCGCTTCACGTTTATCATCCATCACGTCCGCACTTTGGGTGACGTGGGAGCCCGAAGGCTGGAGAGCAGCAGGAACTTCAAGTGCGCGAGAGAGCCAGCGCTTACTCACCCGCGCTGATTTCGAACGCTTTCGGGTCCCTTCGCATTCATATAAGTAACACTCAACCGAGGATCTGTGCGCGCAAGTCAGAAATTATGTCCCCGGGAGAGAATGACTCTCTCCAGCTCCAAGGCTGTTAACAGTGACCTACACAGGTGCCCGGCGTGTCTTGCCGGCATGTGGTAGCAGCCTCGGTGCCCGGTGCCGTGACTCGTCTGCTGCCCCGCTGCCCCGTTGATGAGCAAAGCTAGACGGAGGGCGGATGTTCTGTTGTGCCGGCTGTTTGGTTACTCTAGTATTTCCGGCTTGGCGTTCTCCCAAGTCCCTGGAAGGGAAAGTGTCAGATACCAGAAAAATCAAAAGATGGGACTGACGAGGTCCGTCTTCAGGGAAGGGGATGTGTTTTTCTTCTGCGTTGAAGCAAACGAGGAAGGGTATTGTGTTGGGAGCCGGGACCCGCCCTGGAATAGTTGTGAAGTGGGGAGGTGTCTCCCCTTGGGGAAGAGGAAGTGGGAGGGACGGGTCGAGGCTGTAGGACTGATACACTGGAGTTCCTACCATATCAGAGGCTTCAAGCCCCTTGTCGTGTGCTGGCTCTGTCACCTGCTTCCTGTCCCACCAAGCCCTTCTTGGCCCCCGGGACAGCAGTCCCCATAACCCTGTCCCACCCACAGGAAGCACCATGGCAGGACATCCCCAGAGCCCCTGCCGTCACCCCTCCCAAGTTGTCACTGCCACAGAACATAAGCCAGATGCTCACGCTCTGTGGTGCCAGGACAGGTGCACCCCAGAGGTTCCCTCCTCTTCTTGCCCGATTTCTGTCCATTTCATCCCCAACCCATCTTGCAGGTGCTGGGGCTCTCCAGACAGCTGCAGTCACCCGCGTCCTGTCTGGGCTGTGTCTCCACCCCCCCCCCCCCCCCGCCCCTCTCTGGGCATCTCTGAGGGCCGCCTTGCTGGGAGCAGCTGTTGATACAGATTTTCATCAGGACTTTGATAATTAAAACTAGAAGCTCTTCAGACATTCGCGTTCCATTACATTGACGGAGCAGCTGTTTAAATTTGGGGCCGGGAACCAGAGCCTTGTGTGGTGAGCTTGGGTTTGGATTAATCAAGTCTGCAGATTCACTCCCCTTAGCACCCCAAGAGAGAAGCTTTGGGAAAACAGATCCCCCCCCGCCGCCCCCAGTTTATATGAACAACTGCTCTGTTTGGGTGCCGTGATGTGCTTCTTGTGGCTAATAGTGTGTGCGGCTTGGAGGGAGACCATGTGGCTTTGGATCTCACCTCTGTGCTTTATTGGCTGTGCAACCTTGACCTTCACTAACAAGAATTGCTAGTGTTGGTTATGGAGGGTTTGAGGACCAAGTGAAACTGAGCACAGTATCAGTGCTTAATTATCGTTTGTTTGTATTTATGGAATTTTATATCCTACCCCCGAGGGTTCATCCTGTCTTACCCTATGTACGGAAGAGGAAACGGAGCTTCGCAGGGGTGAAGTCCCGTATGTGAGCCCACGCAGGTGGCCAGTGGAGTACTGAACTTTGAGCTCTAGTCTGCCTGCCTGCCGGCATGGGTCCATCCCACTCTGTGCCTGCTTCCCTCTCTGCCTTCTTTACTTGCCATCTTTGTGCCTTTTGTTCCCATCCTTGACTTGCAAGGCATTGGCCTCGGCTCTGGGAGTTGCCACACACTCCCCATTTTGAGTGGGCAGGTAGGAATTCCTGGATGAATGGAGTTTCTTCATTTTTTTTCTTGGCCCCGAGTTTTCCTACCCTCCCTTAGTGCAGACATCGCAACAGCAACCTTAAAAACACCCCCTACCTCGTAACCCATGCTGTAACATCCAGGGCTGTGGGGACCTGGCGGGGGAGAGAGGGAGAGCATCAGACCGTGCACAGTGGACACATACGTGTGCACGCACTAGCAGGGAAGCCTCCTTTTCCTGGTGTTTCCAGTCTTGGGGTGGGGCTGGAGTGGGAGTTGGAGATAGCCCCTTCCGAGAGTGGCCGTTCCATCAGTAATGGTGGGAGTTTTGGCAGCAGCTCCATCCTTTGCAGGGGACACCTTGTAAGCCCGGCTGTCACCCTGCTGGGGCCTGACTTGCCTGATTTAATTCCTGTCTCCCAACAACCCTGCAGGTAAATATGATTTCCTCTGTGTCGCAGGTAGAGCAGTGGGACCTGGAGAGTTTCTGACAGAGGCCCCAGGACCCGTGGGGAGTAAGTTGGAGGCTAGAGTTGTAACCTGCCTGTGTAGACCTTGGACCCCGTGTGTCCATGCCCATGGCGTGGGTTCTGACACAACCCGTCAGTTTCCCCTCACACGCTATCCTGTTGGAGTAGAGAAGCGGAGTCCAGGCTCAGGTTTCTCTGAGAAGTGCTTCCAGTGGGAGATTTCTCTCCCCTGTGAAACATGTTTCTTTGATCCCTTATTTGATACCGTAAGCTCCTTAAAAGCATCAGGGGCAGTGGAGTGAATTGCAATGAGTTGCTTTGAGAAAATATTTGTTCTTGGCTACTTGAACCGAATGGTCACTGGAGAAGAGCCAGGAGTGGGGTTCGAGCTAGCACAGCTCATTGCTGACATCTGTGACCTGAGGAAGGGCAGTGCCAGAGGTCTGGGCAGGTCTAGGAAGTGAGGAGAGGAGGAGGGGTGGGGGTGGGGCCCAGGAGTGGGTGAGTCATCCTCTGTGTGGGGTCTAGGGAGCTTGTAGATGTCGGAATGTGGCTCAGACTTAATCAGGGAAAGGGGAAGGCACACCAGAAATGGTGCCAGGGGCAGGTGCAGAAGCCACATCATGGAAATAACAGGGTCTGAAGGAGACACACTGCCTTCCAGACGTCTAGCTCACAGGCTGGTTTGATCTCATGCTGCTGCTCCATGAGTCAGTGGGTAACAAGCTAGCCAGACTTCCTGCTCCCTCCACCCGCCAGGAGTTACCATGAGAAGAGAGATCCCACCTAAAAGACCTAGCTGGTGGGGTCTAAGCCCTCTAAGCCCTGGAGGCATTTGGAAGAACACTGGAGCAAGGCAGTTTCTGAAGGCCTTACGTGAAGCTGGGGCTTTGGGATAACAGGATGTCTGATGCTGGGAGTCTTCAAAGGGACTATGGCAGTAACAGGCACCAGGTGATGACACGCAGTTGACTGTCCCCTACAGATCCAGGGCAGTGCTGGGAATCAAGCTTCCTTTGGTCATCTGCTCTGCTCTCCTTCGGCTGGTGGCCCTTGGAGTGTTCCTAGAGCAGAGCCTGCAGCAGTCCCTGGAAAAGTGTTAGAAGTTCAGCTCCTTGGGCCCTGCCCCAAGCCCGCTGAATCAGAAATGGAAGCAACCCTTGTGACCGCCCAGATGGTTGCAATTCACTTTTATGTCTGCAAACCACCCCCGTAGGCCAGTGAGACCCCAAACATGGCAGGTCACCATCGGTGGTTCATGAAACCTTTGGTGGGATGTGGACAGGGCGTTCGCAAGCATTGAAACACCTAGAGAAAAGGCCTCCCTTTTCTTTCTTTTACTGTCCCTCCAAAAGGGGACCTCTTAGTTTTGAGGTGTCTGATGCCTTGTCTTTAACACACCTGCCTACTTTTCTCTGGGAGAAAGGAGGCCTCAGGTTGAGAACCCAGGTGAGCAACAGCATCTTGTTAATATTTACGTGCTTTGTTGTTAATTTTGCTTTTAGCCCTTTTATGTGTTCATGGCACATGAGAAATGGGCTTCCAGGTGTGGTAGGAATATAGTTTCCTTTTAAAGTAAGCTAAGAAAAGAGTCACTTAAAAAATATTCATGCAGGGGGTACTAGGATTTGTCGCTGCTGATGCTGGAGGCCTGGGAGAGTCTGGGAGGCATGGTTAGAAGCCAGCACTGCTGGGAAGAGAGGGCTTATGGACCTGAGGATGGTCACGGCGGTTCTCCTGTTGTGGACAAGGAGTCACCTGCACTGCAATCACCTGGGAGGCTCTTTAAAAATACGGGTGCTTGGGTCCCACCCCTGAACTCCTGAAGGAGTCCAGTCTAGGAATCTGCATCAAACAAGTCTCCAGGAGAGTCTAATGACCAGTAACCTTCGGGCCCCACAGGGGAGGTGGTAGGAACACACGTTCATGAGTCTCTCCTTGGTCTCTCCAGATCAGCTCATCTCGTAGAAGCCCATTTCCTTATGTGTAAAGGGAGGTCAGTGGCGGTTGTGTTTTGGGATTGGTGTGAGACTTAGGCAGTCGGCCAGCTTTGATGTGCTCTGCGTATACGCACCATTTTATGTGAGCTCAGCTCTCTTTACCCGGAGGATGTAATACTCTGTCACGGCACGGATGTAATACTCTGTCACGGCACGGAGGTTACGGAGGTTTTCAGGACCAAGATGAGGCCAGGTCTCTATGGAGTTTTAAGACACGTTTTGGGCCCTCTTGGGGCTGTGCTCCTTGGAAGGCATACTTTTGGTGTTTTTCCCCATGAGGCTCACACGTGTGGCCTCGGGTCCTGGCCAGCGCCGCTCAACCTGTTTATCAGACCGTGGCTGGTCCTGTTACCAGAACGGAAGGCTGTTTTACACGCAGATGCCACCCCCTCCCTCAGCCAGCTGCGTGCTGTTTGAACCCAGAGATCTTGAGGGGCTTTGCAGCACAGGCTATGATGGGGAAGGAAAAAAAGGGCTAAAAAAGGTAGGTTTAAAGTGGTGTTAAAGGGGATTCTTGTGTGAGTCCGCAACCTGTAGCAGAATGCACTGTTCCACTGGAAACCGGCTGGGTTTCTGCAACACTGGAGAGTGCTGGCCCGAGGAAACCAGGGCCGTCCCTCAGTGTGTGAAGCATCCTTGGGCCCAGCAAGACATGCAGAGACTGGGGACGGGTGCCAGGGCTTCTGGCTCCTTTATGTCCTCCTTGTGGGACCTTGTTAAATCATCTGCTCCCTCCAGGCTTTAGTTTTCCCAAAGGCAAAATGGGGGTAATAATGAATTTGCCTCCTGGGGCTATTATGAGGGGAGGGGCTAAGGGGAGCGAACAGGGGAGTGTTTTGTCACTTAGACGGTGATGCGTGGGTGTTGGCTGCCCCTCGGTCACCGGGAGAGTTATGTGCGGGCGTTTCTGGCCAGGAAGTCCTAATTGAGTCTTAATTCCCATGGTCTTGCACATTTAGGGATTTCGTATGTCATTTGGCTCAGAGGTGGCAAATTCATGGACCATGAGCCCAGCTCCACGCACAGGCAGGGACTCTTCTGAGCACATAATGTTCTTTAAAAATTCCTTCGGGACACCTTTAGATGGCATCTGGAGTCTTGGATTTGTTGAACATCTGCTCCTCTGTATTGCCCAGTCCGTGGCTTTGTACATTTGTATCACCTGTGGACCCAGAGATCCTTGGAAGTGACCTCTGAAGTTCTGGGTCTTCAGGTGTGGTTCCTAGGTGTAGTGGAGGGACTGCTGCGTGCATGATCGGCTCTCCTGCCGTCATGATTTGGCGTGAGTAGTGTGGGCATGGGGCGAGGGCAGGGTTATTACTGAATGTCACCTGTCAATCGACATCAGGTGGAGGGCCCTTCCCCAAAGAGCCATGATTGAGGTGGTGGGAACGGCGAGATGGGTAGGAGGGGTGATCCGGGAGCCCTTCCCTGAGGAAGACTTGACGCTTGAAGGACATTTCCAAGGGCAATGAGACTGTAAGAGGACAGTGGTCTAGGCCTCACCTGTCTGCCAGGGGAAGGACACGAAGGCATTAAATGCTACCATGTGTTTGGATGACCCACAGTTAAGCTAGGCTGAGATGTGGATCATCTCTTTTTGAAGGCGGACACCCTAGATGGATCTGTCCGTGTTCTTACAGGAAAACACAGTTCTGCTCAGAAGTGTGCAACAGAAGAGAATTTCATGAAGCACCTCCTAAAATGCCCACTCCTAGAGGCTAAGGAAGCCCCCAAGAGGTGCTGAGGCACCAAGGGGAGACTCGGAGGAACAGGCTCGCAAGAGGGTGGTCGTGGAGGCTTGCCATACCTGTCGGTCATCCGTGTGGATGTGTCCACTTAGGCAGTTTGAGCTACAAGTTGCAGAGTCCAGGGAACACAGGTCTGGAATAGAGATGTAAAATTGGGAGCAGTCAGAGTACAGATGCTATTTATAGTCCTGGGCCTGGAGTGAGATCCTCAGGGAAGCAGAGAGAAGAAATGCACTGACTGAACCCTGAACACTCTGGCATCTCGCAGCCAGGAGGGCGAGGGAGAGGCTGGCCTGGAGGCTGAGAAGGAGTGAGACGGAGGGGTCGACCAACAAGACCGAGCTGTATCTGAATCCAGGAGGAGGCAGCAGCCAGTCAAGTCCACACTGATGATGTCTGAGAGGTGACCTTTGGATTCAGCAACAAGGAGGTCACAGGTGACCTTGGGGAGTGTGGTGTCACCTTCCTGGTGGCAGTGAGGGCCTGATCATCATGGGTGCCAGATAGATTGGCTTCAGATGGAACACAGTGACTGCAGAGGGTCCTTTCCTGTTTGGTCCCCTTCTAAGGGGGAGCAAAGAGATGGTGAACACGTACGCTTTTATGTGCCCACAGTAGTTTTCTATTTTGAAATGAAAATGACGAGTTTTTGGAAAATGGGGAAGATGAGAACAGTACCCTAGATCATCTGCCTTGAACCACCCCTGATAGAACACATTGTAATTTTCAGCCCCCAACCCCCTCCAGGCGTCTCATTTTTAAACCACTTACAAGTGTTAATGCAGGATCAATCCTTTTCCAGCTCAACATTTCATCACCAGCGGTCCTCTACCCTGTCTCTTTGCCACGGTAACCTGGGTAGTTAAAACTTGCATGATCTCATTAGGACCTGTGCCCCACCTCCGTATTTCCTGTGGAGTCTGAGACTAATGAAGGGGATGAAGAAAATGTCTGTAAATATTTTGTTGGTTTGCAAACATAAGCACTCTTAAATCCAGCTTAATGATCGCTCAGTTTAATTAAACACTCTTGGTCTAACTCGTTACCCACTTCTTTGCACTGATTACTGCCCTGATATGGAAGGAGAAATCCAAATGTGCCTTGGAGGTTCTTTTTTATCCCCCTCCGGTTTCTTTCTCTTCTCTTTTCACAAAGGTGAAGGGAGTAGTCTGGTTCTGCTCTGTACATTCTTCTTACCCAGCTTTTTGTTTAGGAAAAAGTTCTCTAATTTTTTTTTGGGGGTCTGTGACCACAACTCCCTTCCCCTCCCCACCCCTGTAAAATATGTATAAGGATGTTTTTTTCCAGACTGGAAGTGCTAGCAGTTTAGGGATCGTAGATCATTGTGCTCGATCATGTAACTACCATCTCCTTCAGGTGCAGAATTGTTCCCTCCCCCTAAAAATTTCCCCTCCTTTTCCTTCCCCCTTCTCTGCTTCTCACTCCCCACACCCCTGCACACCTGTCCCAGGCAGCCACTTACCTGCTTTTTGACATGATAGTTTTTCCATTTCTACAATTTTCTATAAAAGGAATAAAATGGAATATAGTCTTTTGTACTTGACTCTTTCACTTAGTCTGTCTTCTTTGCATGTATTAATATTTCATGCTGAGTGGTCTTCCATGGTTCAGACCTCCCCCAATTTGTTAATCCATTCACTTTTTCTTCGCTGCTTCTGATTCCACTCACTCACTTCATTCATCCTTAAATTGCAAGTGACAGAGACGGTCAGAAAGCTTCTTGTAAGGTTTTTGGTCTGGGCCTTCAAAATGCTGAGTGCTTTACCTGGGCTCACTGCCCTCCTCTTGCGTGATGAGCATGAATTGTAACAGAGCCCACGGGAATCCTAGGTGGGGATTGGGTTCTGAAATCAACAGATAGGTTGGGAATTGCATACTGACACAGTGATCCTCGGAAAATTCCTTACATCACTCGTGATAAAGTATTTTGGAGTGAGTAATTTTTCCACCTGCTAAAGTTTAACATCAGTTGAGCTAGACTGAAGGACTGAACAACAGAAGATGATGTAGATGAGTAGACAAGAAAGGCATTCCTGAATTTAATGGGTGGGAATTCTGAGGTCTTTGTGCTCTGTTTTAAGTCTCTAACTTTCACTCAAATAATTTTGTGTATTCATTTTCACATAGTGGGGATTTTTAAAAGATTTTATTTATTTAGAGAGAATGTGCAAGTATGCATAAGCAGGGGAAAGAGAGAGGAAGAGTGAGAATGTCAGACTCCACGCCGAGCATGGAGTCCAATGTGGGGCTCGATCCCAGGAACATGTAGCTCATGACCTGAGCTGGAATCAAAAGTTGGGTGCTTAACCTACCGACCCACGCAAGTGCTCCAGATAGTGGGGATTTAATGAGATAATACTTGCAAAAAACAATGAATCCATGGTTTGGCCCATGGTGTGTATGGTGATATGTCTCATGGATTTAAATTTACCTCTTGCCAGATCAGAATTGCATATAGACCCTAGTTTTTGAAAAGTTGTTTAAAACTTGGTGACTTTGTCTCCGTCTTTTCTAGCTGCTGATCTTTGGTGTGGCCCCACAGACTGGCCATCACTCTCATGCCATTGAGCATTGGTCTTATAATCCCCTTGTCATACATCTGTACATGAGTGTTCAGTACTGAAAGGGATTTCAGATGGCGGGGTCTGGCCACTCTCAGTCACGGAATGGGGGAAAAGCACATCTAGCTTTCCTGGTGTACAAAGCCCCAGCAGTTGTGTATCTTAAGACATATGCTATTTAAATTCTTAGCTGCTTGCCCAAATCAGAGGTGTCCCTTGATATCTTCTTTGGGTGTACGTTAGCACTGAAGGGTGCCCTATGTTTTATTCATAAGAGAGGCATCAGCTTCCATTAGCCCTCTTTGTCTCCTGGTGTCAGTCCTTAGTCCTTGAGAAATGGGAACAACTGTTGTCCTTTACTTTCTGAAACCTGTTTTACTTTTTTTTTTTTTTTAAAGATTTATTTAGAGAGCGAGCATGCACACATTTGGTTGGGGACGGGCAGGCTTAGGGAGTCATATAGTTGGTGTGGTGGGAGGAAAAGTTTTTATATAGCTTTCAAGGTTCTTGTAGTTTGTCTCAGATGCAATTGACATGAGACAGATAAACAGGAGAAAGACTAACAAAGTTTAATAACATGTATACCTGGGAGAGACCCAGGAAAACTGAGTAACTCCCTGAAATGGCTGAAGCCATCACCTTAAACACGGTCTTTAGCCAAAAACAAAAGATGCGGGGGTGGGAAGTCAGTGATGGGAGGTCACCAGGAAAAACACAGTGAACAAGGGTTAAGAGTCTTTTGCAGATTAAAGTCCTTGCCTTCTCTTTTGATAGTAGTTTCTAGAGATTTAGAGTCTTTCCCTTTTTCCTGGTACAGCAGAGAGAGACACCCTTACAGGTGGAGGTGTCCTTTATACATGTAACTATCTCTTCAAAGGGTAACTTGTACTTGTGTCTCACATCGACTCCTGTGTTTGCAGTTTCTTAAAAATAACCAGCTTAAATAATATGTCAAAGAGATAGAGTTTTTAGTGGCAAAATTTGTTCCCCTAAAGTAGCATGAGCCAAGACAGCCTCTTCTGGTGTTAAGGGGTCGAAGAGACTAGAAGAGGGGGAACAGGTGGAGTGGGGATATTGAGGTCACCAGGGTTCTTCTTGCCCACCATTTCTTTGAAAGACGAAACTGATGGAATACACACACCAAAACCTGGACTCAAGTACCGGTACCAGTCCTTTTAATCTGAGCAGAAGCTCTCTACCCCCAGTCATGTGAAAGTTGGGTTTTACTTCCCTTCTTCCTAAGGGCGGTGGTGAAGAAAACCTTGCAAGCAGTCAGTAGGAAGGACGGTTTATGAAGGAGGTGATTGTGTTGTGGGGGGAGGGCTGTGCCCTGGTAGGACTGGTTGTGGTGGGTGGGGTGAGCAGGTGGTCTGGGTCTGATTCACTGAACAGGAAGTGGATTTCATGGCAGTTAACCAGTCCTTGGAAAGGGTGTGTGGGGACGAGACACACCCTACCAACATTTGGTTAAGTTAGTTGCTATTTTGTTGGGATTGGTCAAGAGACATGGTTCAACTGATCATTTCTGAAACACAGAAGGAGAATATGGGAGACTGGTTTCTGGCCTTGTCATAGGTAATCAAAGGGGACATCCCAGGTCTCATCGAAGCCTTATGGGAAAGAGTGGATCTTTCCAGTAAGCTGATGTCTAAATACAGAAGAGAGTGGTTTCTTAACCCTTCACTGTTATCCAGGAACAGAGGGCTCAGGTGACATTCAGTAGTTTCACCAGCAAGCTGTGTCCTGACTTACCACTCACCCCATCGCACGTATGGGCAGCAGAATGGTGGTGCTGGGTGCTGCCCCGTTGCACCTGAACTAGAAGGGAGAACAAACCTGGAAGTGGGAGGGGAAGGAGCAGACCAGAGGACTTGGCACCTGAGCTCAGTTGGGCACGGAGCTTGTAGAAACAGAGAATTGTACCTTGGCGACACTGTGTGCTCCCTAGTTAGATGGGGCCCCAGGAATGGCAGGCTTACCAGTCAGATGAGTGGTTCCCCATCCCCAGAGTGTGATGGAGGAGGGAACCATTCTCGTCCACCCACCCCAACCAGTGTCAAACTTCAGCTCCATCCCTCACTGGCTGTATGAGTTCTAGAAGCGATTTCCTTATCACTACAATGGGCGCAGCGGTACCTGACTCTGGCAATCCACCTCTTGGCAAGCTGCCTTGTGTGTGTGTGTGTGTGTGTGTGTGTGTGTGTGTGTGTGTGTGTTTGTGAGAGAGAGCTGCCCTCCATCCTGGGCTGGTGGGAAGGCAGGATCCGTGTGTTTTCCCTGGTTCGTTGTTTAACTTTGCTGAGCTCTTCCTTTGGTAAAAAGTCAGCTCCAGTGAGGGAAATGGCTTTTGAAAACAACAGCAATTTATCTGTCTCCTGCAGTAAAGCTGTGACACGTCGGGAGGGAGGGGTGTTCTTAAGGCAGCTGCCTGTGCTGCTTAACATCATAGTGATCCAAGACACATCAACACCTCGTGGCTGTAGGGAGTGGGGCGTCACCTCTCCAGGCAGCCTGTCCGGCTCAGGGAGCAGCCAGCCTCAGACACGAAGCCACTGTGCTGACTGGAAGGCAGTTTGCAGAGGCCCTTCAGGCTCAGAGGTCTGCTGGCAGGGCAGGAGATCCGTACGCCTTCCCTGTAGCCAGGGTGTTCCCAGGGGCCCTGCTGTAGGGGGGTCTCTCAGCTGTGCCAGGAATTTTTTTTTATATTTTATTTATTTATTTCACAGACAGAAATCACAGGTAGGCAGAGAGGCAGGCAGAGAGAGAGGGGGAGGCAGGCTCCCTGCTGAGCAGAGAGCCTGATGCGGGACTCTATCCCAGAACCCCGGGACCATGACCCGAGCAGAAGGCAGAGGCTTTAACACACTGAGTCACCCAGGTGCCCTTGCCAGGAACTTTTTAATAGAAGCTCCGATTTTGAAGCACATGGTACATCATAGTGGACTCCCGAAGAGGCCCTGAAATGCCAACGACAGTAATCCTGGGAGCTATGTTTTCTCTCCTCTGAACGCAAGACATTAACAAAGACATTAGCGTAGCCATTCCACTCAGAGGGGCCACAGTTGGGGATGCTTCTGTTTCCTTAATTGTGTCTCTCATTTTTTCCTCTTTATCTCTCGGTTTATTGAGTCATTGGCCAGCACACTCATGAACTAGGACATTTAGGAAGGGTAGGGAAGAGATCCCCAAGGCCATGTTTTCTAGGTCCCTGCCTCCTGCAATTTTGGTGCTATGCTTTAGCTACTTTTTCTTTTTTCCCCTAACTGTGTGTTTTGTAAGACCTCCAATATGTGCCAGGGAAGTACACGGGATAACACAGTGAGCCCTCATCACCTGCCTTCAAGGATGATCACATCATGGCCAATTTCACAGTACTCATCTACTCCTCCTACGCACTTACCTCTCCAGTATCATTAATACATTTTTCCACCATTGCCAGAATTCCTCATGTTTTTGTTTGTCAAACCCTTCCCTCACCCTCAGTTCCTGGTAACCCCTGGTCTGTTTGATCTTCCTGTAGTTCTGACATTTCGAGAATCTTAGGTAAATGAGATCATGTATCAGGTAGCTTTAGGAGCCTAGCTACTTTCCGTTAACATAAAACATTTGATTCTTGTCTGTGACGTAGCATTTATCATTAGTTAGTTCCTTTTTATTGCTAAGTAGCATTCCCTATGTGATGTTTGTACCGGGTTCTAAGGATCCAAGGACTTGCGGAATCAACAGCGTTTCCTTCATGGGTGATTCGTTCAAGAGGATGGGGATGGGAGCATAGGTCTCTAACATTCTGTTTTCCTTCAAGTGAACTGATGTGATTAAAGAATGTTAGGCTAGGAGCTAGAAAAGGTGCCATCTTTCTGACTCAGACTTAAGAAAATTTTACTTGGTCCAGTGGTGGGATTAGATTGAAGATGTTTACCTTAGGGTTGATCTGAAAATCTCTTTCCCGAGAAAGCAAAAACAATCCTGGTTGTGAAATCTGTCAAGGGGGTGTATATGGGACATTTTCCTAAACAAAGTTGGATGCAACCATCATAGCAAAACACCAAAACGAAAACTTGCAAAATCCAGTAGAATGTGTTAAAGGTATAAGACAATGCTATATGACAGGATTTACCCTGGAAATGTAGGGAAAATTCAACATGAGGAAATGAAATATTATTTGTCATAGTGATAAATCAAAATAGAACAACCCTATGATTAATTCAGTGGCCTCAAAAAGGCTTTTGATAAAATCCAACACCCATTCTGATTTAAAAATTAACAAGCAACCCAACACGCCAAATGCTTTGGTCTACTAGAAATTGAGATGAAAACACTTCTGATACTTAAACAATGGGAAAAAAACCCAAACTTTTTCTGAATATATTTTCTGGGGGGACACCTGGGTGGCTCAGTTGGTTAAGCATCTACTTTCAGCTCAGGTCATGATCCCAGGGTCCTGTGTTGGGCTCCTTGCTCAGCGGGGAGCCTGCTTCTCCCTCTACCTGCCACTTCCTCTGTTTGTTCTTTTTCCCTCTCTCTCTCAAATAAGTAAATACAATCTTTTTAAAAAACCCACATTTTAAAAAAGATTTCAGAGAGTGTGAGTGCAGTGGAGAGGGGCAGAGAGAGAGAGAGAACCTTTTTTTAAAATTTTTTAAGTTTTTACTAAGATGTAATGTATTATTAGCCCAGGGTACAGGTCTATGAATCGCCAGGCTTACACAGTTCACAGCACTCACCATAGCACGTACCTTCCCCAATGTCCATAAAGAGAGAGAGAATCTTAAACAGACTCCTGCCCTGAGCACAGAGGCTAATGTGGGGCTCAGTCTCACGACCCTGAGATCATGACCAGAGCCAAGACCAAGAGTTGGAACCCTAATCGAATGCACCACCCAGGGGCACCAAATTTTTCTAAGTCTGAAGCTAATGTCATCATTTGCTATGGGATTTTAGAAGCATTGGCATTAAAATTGTTAGTGAGACTAAATTGCTTAATACCTCTGTCATTCAATAGGTAATAATAAATAATAATAATAATAATTAATAAATAATAAATAATAAAAGGTAATAATAAATCATGGCTATTAAAGGCTGAATTGTGTTCTCTGGAAGGATATATGTTGAAGTCCTAACTCTCAGTAGCTCAGAATGTCACCTTGTTTGGAAATAGGGCCTTTGGAGATTTTACCAAGTGAAGATGAGGTCCTTAGGGTGGGCCCTAACACGACAAGAGTGGTGCCCTTAGAAAAAGGCGAATTCTGACCCTGAGACGCACACAGAGCCAACACGGTGTGAAGAAATAAGAGAATGCTGTGGACATGATGGCAGAGGTTGGAGTCGTGCACTTCGAAGCTAAGGGGCACTAAAGATTTCCAGCAAACCACCAGCAGCTGGAGAGAGCTTCTCCTGTGACCCTCAGGAGGAACCAACCCTACATACCCACCTGCTGGTTTCTGATTTCTAGGCTGCAGAGCCATGAGGCAGGATATCATGTCAGTATTTTAGAGCAGCTCTGGGAAACTCTAAATTAGCTAACGTTGGGCACCCACCCTATGCCACGTGGTACGCCAGGCATTTCCTGTCAATGAAGGCATTGTAACTTTCACAACAGTTTTATGAAGAAGAGGTGATGATTCCTGATGTTTTGTTGACCAAGAAACTGAAGCACCAAGACATGAGCAAACTGTCCCAAGGCCATGTAGCTGGGAAGAGATAGGACAGCAATTTACACTTCATCTATTTTCTGAACTGATCTCCCTGCATTACCACTAATTATGCCCTGCTCGGATCCATAATAATTACAGTATGTTGGTACTGATATATTTAGACACCTAGATCAATGGAACAGCTAGAAACTCAGAAATAGATTCATGTCTATGTAAGCATTTAATGTACAGCAGTTATCAAGGAGTAGCTGGATTAAGCAGTCGTGCTCGAACAATAACGAAAATACTTTAAAAAGTAAAATAGAGTTAGATTCATATGCTACATTATACATTAAAATTATTTCTCGACGAGGGCACCTGGGTGGTTCAGTGGGTTAAGCCGCTGCCTTCGGCTCGGGTCGTGATCTCGGGGTCCTGGGATCGAGTCCCACATCAGGCTCTCTGCTCTCTACTTGGCAGGGAGCCTGCTTCCCTCTCTCTTTCTCTCTGCCTGCCTCTCTGCCTACTTGTGATCTCTCTCTCTCTCGCTGTCAAATAAGTAAAATCTTTAAAAAAAAAATTATTTCTCGACGAATTAAAGATTTAAATGTATTCATAATTGAACAAGAGACTCAAAAGCTGGTACAGGTGAATATTTATTTCTTCCGCAGCATCAAATACCAGAGTATCAGATAGTCTCTGTGGGCAGTCCTGCCAGAACGGGGGATGATTTGCAGATTTTACTTGATACTCAGCTATGTCCATATGGCAGAAATGACTCACAGGTGAAAAGGAACTAGAGAAGCGTCTAAGGATTCAGAAAATGAGTTAATGTCTTTACTGTGTTAAGAGCGCTCGCAAGTTGGGATACTTACCGGCTCGCACGCTGATAAGCAGCTCGATCATAAAATGAGTGAAGTATGTGAACAGGTAATTACAGACGAAGAATTACCAAGTGGCCAGTCGAGCTGATGAAAAACCTTCAATCTTGCCTAGGTTAGTAACTTTAAAATAAAAACCTCTGTGTTTCACCAGTTAAATTGGCAAAGACGAAAAAAACAGTTAGGGGCGCCTGGATGGCTCAGATGGGTAGGTGTTTGCCTTCAGTTCAGGTCATGATCTCCAGGTCCTGTTACCGAACCCCATGGCAAGCTCCCAGCTCAGTGGGGAGTCTGCTTCTCCTCCCTCTGCTTCTCCCGCTGCTTGTGCTTTCTCTGTCTCTGTCTCTCTCTCTCAAATGAATAAATAAAATCTTACAAAGGTTAAAACAGCGGTGAGGATGCAGAAGAAATGAGCCGTGTCACGCATTGCAGATAGGGAGTATTAATTGGAACAACTTTTCTGGAAGGTGGATTGGATGATCTCTGTATAAAATAAGCATGTCCTTTGACCTCAGAGATTGAACTTTCAAAATTTTTCCAGAGGAAGCCAATGTAGAGATATTCTGAAGCTTATCTCCTTGTCTTATGAATAGTAAATTAAGGAAACAAGAAAAATAAAAGGGGATTCAGTTTAGTAAATTATTGGCATGTAGGATGGCAGCCATTAAAATTAGGTTTTAGAACATTTTGCGAAAAACTTTCTTCATGTACTAATGCACTTTAAAAGCAGGTTGCAAAGCTTTATGCTCACTTTGGTTCCACTTTTTCTTAGAAAATAAATTTATATATCAGTGGAAAAAATTTGTGCTTATATGTCAGTGGGGAAAAAACTCGGAATCTGTAGATCTATGATGCCTCTTGGAGAGGTGAGTTTGGAGGTGATTGTGTTCTTAAATTTTTAAAAAAAATTATTTGCAGTAGAAATGTATTATTTTTGCAACTAGAATAAATAGCTAATAAACCTGACCTATATATACAGATAAGAGTTTTATGAATAAATAAACGTGTATTGGATACCCCTATAAGATGAACACACCTTTCAGATGTTAGTAACACGGAAAAAGGCCATGTTGTCAAATGTACTGGTGCTAAGAGGAATTTTGGATTCATGTGACTTATGGGTGAGTGAAATAGTCACTGGTTAATATCTATCAACAGCTGTAACTTTTCAAAATGTGTGTGTGTGGTGTTAAGTTATGGATACATTTTACAGGCACTCAACTCCTAATAACAATATAATAGCTAATATATATTTAGCTCTTAAAACATGCCAGACTTTTTTCTAGGTTCTGTGTGTTTATTGTTCCTGCTAACCCCCCTAAAAAAGTCTGAGGTTGTGTGTGTATATGTGTGTGTGTACACCAAGATTCACAAAGTGCCTAAGATAAATATGGGAGATTTTTTGGGAGGGACACCATGATTTAAGAAAACGTTCTTTTGTGATTAATTTCAAAGAAGTTTTTGTGCCCTGTAATCCCCTCCACCTCCATCAGTTTGAATTTATTTCGTGCGGTGGCTTCTTATCGTGCTCTCGAATCTCTCATGGGTACCAAGGGAGTTCTCCAGGGGCTCAGTGCCATGTGGAGACTCAGCTGCTACTCTCAGTGATCTGTTGGGTTTGAGGCTGGTGCAAACTGTAGACTCCCTGAGGAGGAGAAGGAACGAAGGTCCTTTAAGCCCGCCTTCCATCAACATCCTTCCTCTAGTCTGTTTTCTGTTAAAAAGCCGATGGAGTCTCCCTTCCTTGCTTATAACATTGATCATTTCCAAAATAACGAGGACATGATAAAGGAGGATGTGAGAATAGCCACCGGGTCCAGTATGGAGTGCATTGCTCTCTCTCTGCAAGTTCCTGGTATAACGGGGTGGCCGGCTAGGGCAGAGCTCCATTTCTTGAGGTTTGACTTGAGGTTTGCCTCCCAGGACTGTTGAGAAGCCGCAGAGAGAAATCTATGGAAAAGCTAATTGACGGAGGTGTGCCTGCGTAGCTCAGTCGTTAAGTGTCTGCCTTCCGCTCGGGTCATGATCCTGGGGTCCTGGGATCGAGCCCCACATCGAGCTCCATGCTGGGAGGGAAGCCTGCTTCTCCCTCTCCCATTGCCCCTGCTTGTGTTTCCTCTCTCACGGTGTCTCTCTCTATCAAATAAATAAATAAAATAAATAAAATCTTAAAAGAAAAAAAAGCTAATTGACGGAGATGAGGGTGATTGTATTGGAAAGTGAATCAGAGCAGTTCCAAACTCCGAGCTGTGCAGCAGGACTCCTTGGACTGTGGTCTGGGGCATGTCACGTGATGTGGCTTGGGGCTTCTGGTGAGAAACACCTTCAACCACACCTGTAGGTCAATTAGGGAATTGTAGGGAATGAAGGGGATAAGGTACCAGCCAGCTTTAAGGTATCCTGTAGCGGCTTACAGGTTCAAGGCTGTGATGGACGCATGGAAGGAGCTGCCAGGGAGAAGGGAAGGGAGGAGTACTGGGAAAATTCCTAAGAGTCTGAAATACCTGTTGGTCTCAGCATGGTTTAGCCAACCAGGCAAATGTCTGAATTATGGTGTTTTGCCAGAGCTGTGGATAATAGCAGTGTTTTCTAGCATAGTTGCTGAATGTTTTTCTCCCCAAGGCAAAAAAAATCCGAAATGTATGAGAGTAACCGTGTTGATGACTGGTACAGATCTTGCCCCCGTCTCTGCCTGAGGTCTGTTAAGTGGGAAGGTGAGTGGCGCAGCTGTGCTGGGGTGGGGGGCGCAGAGGGTCATAAATTCCGGACCGCGGTCGGGTGCTTCCGTTGGCAGTGTGGCCCTGCGGCACGTGAGGACATTGACGGCTTCTGGGGCTGGACCCTGCTCCTTGCCCCCTTCCTGCATCCTGCAAGCTTGTTTCAGGGCCCTCTGCCGTACAGCTGCTGTCACAGTACCTTTCCAAGGCCTGGGCAGTAGATTAAGATTGGCAGATATTTTATCCAATTATCAAAAGTAAGATAGTGAGTTTTAACCACTTGAACAACTGCTATAGGACTCCAACTTTTCCTTCATCATAATTTCCTTCGGGGGGTTGGAGGTGGGGCTTTTGGCATAGTCAGGGACATTTTAGGGATCTAGACAGTGGAAGTTGAAATGTAGTTTGGGTTCATGGGATATTTATATCTGTAAATATATATGTTAAATACGCATAGTGTACAGTGTCTGTACACACACCAAGTGTGAATACAGTGTTATCTTCTTACGGAGGAGGAAATGGAAACCCCAGGAGGTGAACTGGCTTGTCCAAGGTCCCATGGCCATGGGCTGGCCCCCAAGATGCTTGCCATCCCCAGGTTACAGCATGCTCGGCTGGCGGCTTTGCTTCTCTAATGGCCGGCGCTCCAGAGGCCACAGGAGGGCTCTCTGCTGCCAGCTCCCCCTGCCCGCTCTTTTTGGTCACTGTGCCTGGGGCACGTGTTCCCATGCTTGCTGGTGGGATGTGGGAGCTTCTCTCAGCTGGCTTCAGGTGGGGAGAAGTTGGGCATTCCTCAGTCACGATCGCTTTGGCTTCCGTGGTGGCTGTCAGTCCTCACCTGGAAAATCGTTTTGTCCGGGCTCATTGCTTTCATTCTACCCCCAGCTCTTAAACCTGCTCAAGTTTTGGGGCGCTCCCAGGTGAGAGAAGGTCCCAGGACCTCTAGGGAGAATGGGTTGGGCTGTAGACACTGGAAACTGCTGAGGCCTTGGAATGCTGTTCATGGAAACCGCAGCAGGTGCTTCCGTCTTTCCCACAGCCTGTGACATTCCACTGGCAGAGTGTCCTGGGTTTCCTAGGGTTTTAGCCACTTCCCCTCACACCCCGCCATTTTCTCAAGAACGAGTTGTATGGTGTGTAGAACATTGGACACAGCCATCTCCCATCCTCTTAAATCTGTGAGAAAAAGTCATAGCACCGTGGCCTCAAGGTTTACTGTTTCTCTGCTATTTTTGCATCGTTTTCTTCATTTCGGTCGGTGTTAAGGTTGGAGGGTTTGATAAATCTACATTTATGCCACCATCTTTCTCACTGATGTTGGTTTCCATGCCGCATTTTGCATTTCCACTTCCTGTGAAATCCTTTATTAACCAACTAGTCCCTGCTGGTGGCTTTATCTTCCTGTTTCGAGGGCTGGGTCTCTTTGAATCAGATTCAGGATGCTGACATTTTCTGAAACATATTTCACATTCCCGTGGTAGATCATTTTTAGAGGTCTACTCTTTAAGTTTTCACAATGATTTCTTTTGCTTTTTTCCTTTTTTAAAAATTTGCTCATAATATATTTTTTCCCCCTGAAGATTTCCTTTTCTGACTGCAGGTAAGAGACAGCAAAGAAGAGAGACTTCCAAGGGTCTCAAACAAGGTCTTACCCACTAGGGGGCCAGAGACTCAGTTTTCTACCTGGTAGATACCCTGTGTTTCTGATCTGCGGGTTGGCAGTGTGCAAGGACACATGGCCAACCCACTTAATTCCAGGCACATGACGTTCAGCTTTCTTCCCCCAGATGCTAACACGTGTCGATCTGCCATTTGCATTTAAATCCATTTCAGTGTCCTCCAGATGCCTGTGATAGTTTTATTTTGAGCCCTTGATTTCAGTCCCATTGAAGTTTTCACCTTTTCCGGTGTTGTCACAGGCCTCGCTGTGAGGTCCTGTAAGAGCCCCTGAGTGGCTTCAAGCCAGATCAATTTCAAGGGGAACATGACTCGGGCAAGGTCACGTAGCCAGCTGGTGGCAGGGCCCAGTCTAATGTGGGCTCCCGTCTTCTAGACAGATCTTCAGTCTTCGAGATCATCTGCCACTCTCCTCCTGTCAGAGCCCGAGCTGTGATGTGATTTAGCAAGTGGTGGCTTTGTTAGAAGTTCGTTTCTGTTCCACAGAACTGGAGCCTGGGGTGGAGTCCGTGCTGTCGGGGCTGCCCTCAGAGGAACGTGTGTCTTGGGCATTTTCAGATCGTTGCCGTGTGCCTGAGCCAAGGATGAGACAAGTGTTCGCGGGTCCTGGACAGGATCTCCCGGGCAGTGGAGAGGCGGAGCTGGGGCAGCTCTGAGGTCCTTGGGTCTGTTTCTCGTGCTAAGGAATTTTAGTGACTGCCCTGCTCTCTCTTTGTGAAATGTTCATTGGAAGCCACTTCCTTCCAACTGGGAGAGCGTCCTGCTTCCCGTTTGTGGGTGCCCTCCTCTTGGTGAGATTTGCCTCTCTGGGGAATTAAAGGGTCAGCACTGGAGAGAGGGGGAGAGCGGGCAGGCTTAGTATTGAGTGGCGAGACTTGCCAACGCAGCCCTATCTGCTCTTACCCAGGGCACCATCAGAGTTCCCGATTGGACTGACCCAACCGTGCCTTCCAGGTAACTGGGGCTTTACCTTTTTTGAGGCCCCTTCATGCCCTGCCCTCAAAAACCCTCCATCCTCCATTTAATGACAATTAATGCCCCGTGGTAGAGGAGGCCCAGCTGGCGGCCCCGGCCAGGTCTGCCCAGCTTAACTCTTTTGAGGGAGCTTCTCACACCCAGTATACTTACCGTAGCACTCAGACCTCAGGAAATATTTTATCTTTACAATTAGCACTTCGGTGATTTACGTAAGACCAGATGCTATTATTGAGTTTAATTGACTATATGGAACTTTATGTCATTAAATGTTAATACATTTCTATCAAGCGAGTACATAAACCAGTATCTGCCAACTGGTCCTCAACGTGTCTGAGGCTTTTCCGTGCACGACCTCGTGCGACAGAGAAGTGATGGCCTTTGGGGGAAAGGAAGCAGAGTCAGAATCCACAAGTGAAGGGAACTTGGACCGGATTCTTACTGGCGTCTCAGTTCCTTTGTCTTTACAGTGAGAATGAGTAATTTCTGCACCGTGGGATGGCTGTGGGGATTAAGTGAGATGGTGCAGAATGGCTGGCCTGTTGCCCGGCAAGGAGTAGCTGCTCAGTGAGACTCTCTCTGTCTCTGTACCTTGCAGATGTATTTATGGAGGGCCCATCACATTCAAGACATGATGACAGATGAACACAGCGAGGGGGGGGTGCTTACCTGCTTTATTTCTCCGTGTTTTCATTGTCAGGCCCCCCACGTTGAACATGAGCTCCCTGAAGGAGGGGCGCACGGCTGGGCATCCCCGCTCTCTCTCTGGGGCCTCGAATGAGGTCTGGCACACAGTAGATAATTGGTGTAGGGTTAATGGATGACCTGCAGGCATGGGCTGAATTAATTCGGAGATGATAAGAAGGAAGAGTAAGAATTGCCAGACTGGAGATGTGTAGTGTGGTTTCTTCATGCAAGAGACAGGATGCAGCTGAGAAGTCTTGCGCTGTGGAGTCAGACTGAAAGTCCTTCTCTTCCTTACTCGGCCTTTTCCCAGCTGTGTGGCCTTGAGGAAGTTACTTCTCTGAGCCTCAGGTTCCAACTTTGCAAAATGACATGCTGAATCCCAAAGAACTCACTGGCATGCTCTAAGGGGAAATCGGGTAGTGCTCGTAAAGTGCCGGGAACTTCATTATTCAGAGTTAGAGAGTGGGCACAGAAGGCTGATTTTTGTTTTTTGTTTTTTTTTAACCGAAGTCAAAAAAATATAAAGCCCTAGAAAGCTTTCAATGACCTGCAGATGTCCCCTCTCAGGTATTCTTGATGTCTCAGAAGTGAATATTGCAAGGGTGTGCTCCTTGCTAGGCCAGGTGGGAGCACCTGGCCACGGTCTCTCCTGAAGATCTGTGAGCTAGGTCACTAATGGAGCTGAGGTCTGGAATGGGGTCAAAGGGAGCACTAGAGTCCCAAAGAGAGCCCCAGGGGGACCAGGTGATTGCACATGACCTTGAACACTAGAACAGTGAGGGGAGACTCAGAAAGCTGGCCTTGCTAGCAGATCTTGTCAAGGGAGGCTTATAAAATGTGGCTGCTTCTTTTTTTTTCCCCTCTTTTGAAAAAATTATATGTTAGAAATAAATTACTTTGGTGTACCTGGGTGGCTCACTGGGTTAAAACCTCTGCCTTTGGCTCAGGTCATGATCTCAGGATCCTGGGATTGAGCCCCGCATCAGGCTCTCCGCTCAGCAGGGAGACTTCCCTCTCTATCTCTGCCTACTTGCGATCTCTCTCTGTCAAATAAATAAAGAAAATCTTTAAAAAAAAAAGTTACATTGCAGAAGAGGTTTTTCGAATGCTAGGAATTCCTGTAGTGGTAACAATGTTAGTGGTCACTTGGGTGGTGTCACCCGGGGGCTAAGGATGTGGTGTTTGGGTAGGAGTTCTTTGGTTCAAATCCCAGCCCTGCCATTTCCTAACTTGGAGATTTGGGGCAAGTTATCTAATTGGTTCTCGGTTTCATCATGCATGAAGTGTGGGTAGTGATAGTAGGTGTCTCTTGGGGCCCTTTGGGGATACAATGATAGATCTACTGAAATGCCTTAGCACAGTGCACAGCCTAGGAAGTCCTCAGTAAATGCTAGCCTCTTTACCGACGGAGCTGTGGAGGCCCAGAGATTTTCTCTGCTCCACTGGTGGTCACAAAGAAAGTGCCAGAACCAAGCCACACGTCATCTTCTGATGGTGAGTCATTCAGTCCTGAGGCTTGACCATACTTGGCTCCATTCATTCATTCATTCATTCATTCACTTGGCGTTCAACGACTTTTCCTCAAACTCTTGAACATCAAGGTGCTCAGCCCTTTGAACAGTCCTGAAGATGCAGCGGCAAATAAAACAGACGCCTCCTTCCCACCCTGCTGGACCTACCCCACCTTAGGAAAGTAGAAAATAAATAAGCAAATGAGTAAATAATTTCTGAGTTATTAAGGGGTGAGCCACAACCGCACTGCACACAAAAAAGGTGATATGGGAATCACGAACTGGAGATGGGAAGGGGCCAATTCCTTCCCAGATGTTCACAGAGGTGGTGTCTTGATGTGGGCAATGCCCAAGCCAGCCATATGAAGCCACACAAAGTGCTAATGGCGGGAGTGTGTCAGGCAGCGAAGGAGGAAGTGCAAAGACCTCGAGGCCCCCAAGAGCTTGGTGTGGGTTTCAGAGGCTGTCAGAAGATGGCACAGTGCCTGCCAGGGAGCCCTGTAGCCCATCCTTCTGTCTAGAGGAAAGCTTGACTCACCTTCTCCTGACAGATAAAAAAGTTTGCCAGACATGGGGTATGACCCGCGGCCATCTCTTTCCTTCCCTGCTCCTGCAGAAATAAACATGAAAAAGACATCTCCGTTGTGTGAGAGAAGATGAAAGATGCTATTCTGGCTTCTGAGTAGGCAGAGCTCTGGCCCCAGGCCAGGAGAGCGGGGTTCCATCCCAGCTCTGCACCCCTCTCTGCAGCTTTGTGCTTTTCGTGGTTACCCCACCTGTAAAATTAGGAGCTGGGCCAGATGATCTGTGCCCTCCACCCCAAATGGGGGAGAGCAGTGGAATCCTTGGATCTGACCCCAGGCTGTTTTGGTTGGTGGAACACAGGGAGGAAGACATGCCCAGTTAGGTGGGGCCGCTTTTCAGGCTGGTGGACTCTGCAGCCGGTCTCCAGATTGAGCTGCTTTCCACTCTTAACTGAAGGTGCCCAATCTCTCCCCTGCCCCCTGATCTTCCCCTTGACTGGTTGAAGCTGAGCCCTGAGCCCACACATGGGCTCCTCCTTTGCTCTTTTCTCCTGGACACACTACATGGCACTGTCCCTGCGAGGTTGCCGTCTCTCCTGCATGCTGTCTCTCGGGTCTGCTTGGACACTGGTTCCAGGGAGGGCTGGGGTGTGTGCGAAGACGGAGACATGCCTGCCACATTGGCCACCACGTTCTCGTCTTGTACCACACACGGACGAGACTGAGCGCCGTGGCAGACCACGCAGAGACACTGGTCTGAATGGAGACTTCTAGCTCCTGGGGATGCCTGACAGTGTGTATCTCAGCAAATGGAGCTCGGTCATCATGGTAGAGGACACAGTCACCATTTCACAGAGTATCAGGATTTCAAGTGCCATTGGAGAGAGTTTAACTTCTCGCCTTCTCTTCCGGGGGTAGACTCTCTGGCCTGAGAGATTAGGTGATTTGCCCAGGGTCGCACAGCAGTAAGTGGAGAATGAAACTGGGACTTAGAGTACGAATCAATTGCTTATCACAATTGATGCTGCTGATCCATACAGGAAACGAAGGGCCAACTCAGGTACTTTCTTTAAAGTCTTGTTTATGAGATTGTATCCCTGAATGTAATATATAACATAGCTTTCTTCCTCATGTCTAATTCATACATCGGTATTGAACATTAGTGAGTACTCATTTGGTACCTATGTGCCAGGAGCTAGTCCACGTCTTGGTGGGTAAATATTAAATTGACCCAATCCCCATAACAATCCTAAGATAGGTGCTGTTATCATCCTCATTTTACAGATGGGGAAATTGAGGAACACAGAAGTTAAATAACTTGGCCAAGGTCACAAAGCTAATTGCCACCCCAATTAGCAGAGCTGGGATGCTTGTTCCAGACGCCACACTTTTGATCTCCATCTGTGTATGTCTCAGTGGACAAAGAACACCATCCACTGCCCAGAGTGGGCGTGCCTGAGGGCCACCAAGCTTTCTGACCTCTCCAGTTGATAGGTGGACTCTGCACAGGGCATGGGAGTGCTGAATCAGGTTCTGGAACACTGCTGTTTTCCGTCAGCCCTGTCTTTTCCTGCTCTCCTGAGCTGCCTTTGGAAGTCCAAACACGTCTCTGGTCTAGAAGACCCAGCAGCAAGTTCATTACTCTCCCTTGAAGTCCCTTTGCTAACTTCCACCTTTGTTGTTTTTGTTCCTGGATTTATTATAATGGGCCAGATTAACCCGCACTGCTTCATGGCGTCTTTGGGAGAAAGAAGCAAATGAACAGATCAGACACTTTCTGTGGTCCTTGGGGAAAGCTCAAGCCATCAGAGAGACATCATCTTATTTATAATAAATTCACTGTTCAAAAAGCTTTAAAACATTTTTTTTTACTATTAGGAGTATTGTTTCTATCTGTTGAGTCCATGAGTGTTTGACATTGGATGACTTTATAAAACATTCTACTAATTGGATTTATTAAAGCAAATAAATCAAACACTAATTGGAACGTGCCCTGCCATTATTTTTGCTTACTGAATTAGATATAATGGTGTGAAGGCCTTCTTATCATATTTGTGCACTTATTTAAACACCCCCCTGGCACACACTTCTGCAAATTCAATTAGATATTCAAAAAAGGAATTCAATTTATGCAAGTCTGGTTTACATTCATTCCAGGGGCAAGGCTGACCTACTTGGATAGGCTGCTCACCATTCTAAGCCGCACTTAGATATCACCCAGCCTCCAAAGCATTTGCCAGCAAGTGGATGGGTTCTTGAAGGCTTGGGGTTAGGTATTTTATTGATAGAATACGGGTGTCCGCAGAGCGGGGCCAGCTTTGTGGGGGTGTGACCTATGCAGTCTCCCGGAGCCTGGCCCTTGGAAGGGTTCCCATTCTTTGTTTTAGGCTCAGCTGTAGCCGTGTTGAAATTCTTAATTTTTTAGCAGGAGGCTCTGTATTTTAGTTAGCTATGGAGCCCCACCAATTCTGTAGCTGAATCTACCTTGGATGTTACCCTGGTTTTCAAAGCTGACTCAGGAGGAAGTCTCTGGCTTGAGTCTCAGCCCTGCCCCTGTGCGGTGTTGAGAATGTCATGTACTCTGGCCTTGTTTTCTTGGTCCCCGAGAATACATGCTGGGATGTAGGGAAGTGCTGATTTAAATACGGGGAGCTCTTGTGCTACTCTCAGCTTTTATCGCACGGGGCAGGAGTGTAGCTTTGGAAGACAACAGGAGACACATTCTCCTCTCCACTCCCCAGAGGAAGGAAAAAACATTCTACGTCTGGAAACTGGGAAAGAGGTGTTAAGAAGCCCTTGACATCATACAGACGACAAACACTCAAATGGTGAAACATAGTCCTTCTCTGGGACTGGGTTAAAATTAGAAATTTTTTTTTCCCATTTTATTTATTTTTTTCAGCATAACAGTATTCATTGTTTTTGCACAACACCCAGTGTTCCATGCAAAACGTGCCCTCCCTATTACCCACCACCTGTTCCCCCAACCTCCCACCCCTGACCCTTCAAAACCCTCAGGTTGTTTTTCAGAGTCCATAGTCTCTTATGGTTCGCCTCCCCTCCCCAATGTCCATAGCCCCCTCCCCCTCTCCCAATCCCACCTCTCCCCAGCAACCCCCAGTTTGTTTTGTGAGATTAAGAGTCATTTATGGTTTGTCTCCCTCCCAATCCCATCTTGTTTCATTTACTCTTCTCCTATCCCCCTAACCCCCCATGTTGCCTCTCCATGTCCTCATATCAGGGAGATCATATGATAGTTGTCTTTCTCCGATTGACTTATTTCACTAAGCATGATACGCTCTAGTTCCATCCACGTCGTCGCAAATGGCAAGATTTCATTTCTTTTGATGGCTGCATAGTATTCCATTGTGTATATATACCACATCTTCTTGATCCATTCATCTGTTGATGGACATCTAGGTTCTTTCCATAGTTTGGCTATTGTAGACATTGCTGCTATAAACATTCGGGTACACGTGCCCCTTCGGATCACTATGTTTGTATCTTTAGGGTAAATACCCAGTAGTGCAATTGCTGGGTCATAGGGTAGTTCTATTTTCAACATTTTGAGGAACCTCCATGCTGTTTTCCAGAGTGGTTGCACCAGCTTGCATTCCCACCAACAGTGGAGGAGGGTTCCCCTTTCTCCGCATCCTCGCCAGCATCTGTCATTTCCTGACTTGTTAATTTTAGCCATTCTGACTGGTGTGAGGTGATATCTCATTGTGGTTTTGATTTGTATTTCCCTGATGCCGAGTGACGTGGAGCACTTTTTCATGTGTCTGTCGGCCATCTGGATGTCTTCTTTGCAGAAATGTCTGTTCATGTCCTCTGCCCATTTCTTGATTGGATTGTTTGTTCTTTGGGTGTTGAGTTTGCTCAGTTCCTTATAGATTTTGGATACTAGCCCTTTATCTGATATGTCGTTTGCAAATATCTTCTCCCATTCTGTCAGTTGTCTTTTGGTTTTGTTAACTGTTTCCTTTGCTGTGCAAAAGCTTTTGATCTTGATGAAATCCCAATAGTTCATTTTTGCCCTTGCTTCCCTTGCCTTTGCCGTTGTTCCTAGGAAGATGTTGCTATGGCTGAGGTCGAAGAGGTTGCTGCCTGCATTCTCCTCAAGGATTTTGATGGATTCCTTTCTCACATTGAGGTCCTTCATCCATTTGGAGTCTATTTTCGTGTGTGGTGTAAGGAAGTGGTCCGATTTCATTTTTCTGCATGTGGCTGTCCAATTTTCCCAGCACCATTTATTGAAGAGGCTGTCTTGTTTCCATTGGACATTCTTTCCTGCTTTGTCGAAGATTAGTTGACCATAGAGTTGAGGGTCGATTTCTGGGCTCTCTATTCTGTTCCACTGATCTGTGTGTCTGTTTTTGTGCCAGTACCATGTTGTCTTGATGATGACAGCTTTGTAATAGAGCTTGAAGTCCGGAATTGTGATGCCACCAACTTTGGCTTTCTTTTTCAATATTCCTTTGGCTATTCGAGGTCTTTTCTGGTTCCATATAAATTTGAGGATTATTTGTTCCATTTCTTTGAAAAAAATGGATGGTATTTTGATAGGGATTGCATTAAATGTGTAGATTGCTTTAGGTAGCATGGACATTTTCACAATATTTATTCTTCCAATCCAGGAGCATGGAACATTTTTCCATTTCTTTGTGTCTTCCTCAATTTCTTTCATGAGTACTTTATAATTTTCTGTGTATAGATTCTTAGCCTCCTTGGTTAGGTTTATTCCTAGGTATCTTATAGTTTTGGGTGCAATTGTAAATGGGATTGATTCCTTAATTTCTCTTTCTTCTGTCTTGTTGTTGGTGTACAGAAATGCAACTGATTTCTGTGCATTGATTTTATATCCTGACACTTTACTGAATTCCTGTACAAGTTCTAGCAGTTTTGGAGTGGAGTCTTTTGGGTTTTCCACATATAGTATCATATCATCTGCGAAGAGTGATAGTTTGACTTCTTCTTTACCAATTTGGATGCCTTTAATTTCTTTTAATTTCTTTTTGTTGTCTGATTGCTGAGGCTAGGACTTCTAGTACTATGTTGAATAGCAGTGGTGATAATGGACATCCCTGCGGTGTTCCTGACCTTAGCGGAAAAGCTTTCAGTTTTTCTCCATTGAGAATGATATTTGCGGTGGGTTTTTCATAGATGGCTTTGATAATATTGAGGTATGTGCCCTCTATCCCCACACTTTGAAGAGTTTTGATCAGGAAGGGATGCTGTACTTTGTCAAATGCTTTTTCAGCATCTATGGAGAGTATCATATGGTTCTTGTTCTTTCTTTTATGAATGTGTTGTATCACATTGATTGATTTGCGGATGTTGAACCAACCCTGCAGCCCTGGAATAAATCCCACTTGATCGTGGTGAATAATCCTTTTAATGTACTGTTGAATCCTATTGGCTAGTATTTTGGCGAGAATTTTTGCGTCTGTGTTCATCAAGGATATTGGTCTTTAGTTCTCTTTTTTGGTGGGATCCTTGTCTGGTTTTGGGATCAAGGTGATGCTGGCCTCATAGAATGAGTTTGGAAGTTTTCCTTCCATTTCTATTTTTTGGAACAGTTTCAGGAGAATAGGAATGAGTTCTTCTTTAAATGTTTGGTAGAATTCCCCTGGGAAGCCGTCTGGCCCTGGGCTTTTGTTTGTTTGGAGATTTTTGATGACTGTTTCAATCTCCTTACTGGTTATGGGCCTGTTCAGGTTTTCTATTTCTTCCTGGTTCAGTTGTGGTAGTTTATATGTCTCTAGGAATGCATCCATTTCTTCCAGATTGTCAAATTTGTTGGCGTAGAGTTGCTCATAGTAAGTTCTTATAATTGTCTGTATTTCTTTGGTGTTAGTTGTGATCTCTCCTCATTCATTCATGATTTTATTTATTTGGGTCCTTTCTCTTTTCTTTTTGATGAGTCTGGCCAGGGGTTTATCAATCTTATTGATTCTTTCAAAGAACCAGCTCCTAATTTCATTGATTTTTTCTATTTTTTTTTGGTTTCTATTTCATTGATTTCTGCTCTGATCTTTATGATTTCTCTTCTCCTGCTGGGTTTAGGGTTTCTTTCTTGTTCTTTCTCCAGCTCCTTTACGTGTAGGGTTAGGTTGTGTACTTGAGACCTTTCTTGTTTCTTGAGAAAGGCTTGTACCGCTATATATTTTCCTCTCAGGACTGCCTTTCCTGTGTCCCATAGATTTTGAACTGTTGTGTTTTCATTATCATTTGTTTCCATGATTTTTTTCAGTTCTTCTTTAATTTCCTGGTTGACCCATTCATTCTTTAGAAGGATGCTGTTTAGTCTCCATGTATTTGGGTTCTTTCCAGCTTTCCTCTTGTGATTGAGTTCTAGCTTCAGAGTATTGTGGTCTGAAAATATGCAGGGAATGATCCCAATCTTTTGATACCAGTTGAGACCTGATTTGTGACCCAGGATGTGATCTATTCTGGAGAAGGTTCCATGTGCACTAGAGAAGAATGTGTATTCTGTTGCTTTGGGATGAAATGTTCTGAATATATCTGTGATGTCCATCTGGTCCAGTGTGTCATTTAAGGCCTTTATTTCCTTGTTGATCTTTTGCTTGGATGATCTGTCCATTTCAGTGAGGGGAGTGTTCAAGTCCCCTACTATTATTGTATTATTATTGATGTGTTTCTTTGATTTTGTTATTAATTGGTTGATATAGTTGGCTGCTCCCACGTTAGGGGCATAGATATTTAAAATGGTTAGATCTTCTTGTTGGACAGACCCTTTGAGTAGGATATAGTGTCCTTCCTCATCTCTTATTATAGTCTTTGGCTTAAAATCTAATTGATCTGATATAAGGATTGCCACCCCAGCTTTCTTCTGATGCCCATTAGCATGGTAAATTGTTTTCCACCCCCTCACTTTAAATCTGGAGGTGTCTTCGCGTCTAAAATGAGTTTCTTGTAGGCAACATACTGATGGGTTTTGTTTTTTTATCCATTCTGATACCCTGTGTCTTTTGATTGGGGCATTTAGCCCATTTACATTCAGGGTAACTATTGAGAGATATGAATTTAGTGCCATTATTAGCCTGTAAGGTGACTGTTACTGTATATTGTCTCTGTACCTTTCTGATCTACTACTTTTAGGCTCTCTCTTTGCTTAGAGGACCCCTTTCAATATTTCCTGTAGAGCTGGTTTGGTGTTTGCAAATGCTTTCAGTTTTTGTTTGTCCTGGAAGCTTTTGATCTCTCCTTCTATTTTCAATGATAGCCTAGCTGGATACGGTATTCTTGGCTGCATGTTTTTCTCGTTTAGTGCTCTGAATATATCATGCCAGCTCTTCCTGGCCTGCCAGGTCTCTGTGGATAAGTCTGCCGCCAATCTAATATTTTTACCATTGTATGTTACAGACTTCTTTTCTCGGGCTGCTTTCAGGATTTTCTCTTTGTCACTAAGACTTGTAAATTTTACTATTAGGTGACGTGGTGTGGACCTATTCTTGTTGACTTTGACGGGGGTTCTCTGCATCTCCTGGATTTTGATGCTTGTTCCCTTTGCCATATTAGGGAAATTCTCTCCAATGATTCTCTGCAATAGACCTTCTGCTCCCCTCTCTGTTTCTTCTTCTTCTGGAATCCCAATTATTCTAATGTTGTTTCGTCTTATGGTGTCACTTATCTCTCGAATTCTCCCCTCATGGTCCAGTAGCTGTTTGTCCCTCTTTTGTTCGGCTTCTTTATTCTGTCATTTGGTCTTCTATATCACTAATTCTTTCTTCTGCCTCATTTATCCTAGCAGTGAGAGCCTCCATTTTTGATTGCACCTCATTAATAGCTTTTTTGATTTCAACTTGGTTAGATTTTAGTTCTTTAATTTCTCCAGAAAGGGCTTTAATATCTCCAAAGAGGGTTTCTCTAATATCTTCCATGCTTTTTTCAAGCCCGGCTAGAATGTTCAGAATCGTCATTCTGAACTCTTGATCTGACATATTACCAATGTCTGTGTTGATTAGGTCCCTAGCCTTCGGTACTGTCTCTTGTTCTTTTGTTTGTGGTGATTTTTTCCGCCTTGTCATTTTGTCCAGATAAGAGGATATGAAGGAGCAAATAAACTACTAAAAGGGTGGCAAAGACCCCAGAAAAATGCGCTGTAACCAAATGAGAAGAGACCCCAAATTGTGGGGGGGGAGAAAGGGGATAAAAAGAGGTTCAGAAAAAAAAAAAGAAAAAAAATTAAAAAATAAAACAAATAAAGAAAAAATATAAAAAAGAAAGAAAAAATATATATATTTAGATAAACTAGTCAAAAAACGTTAAAAAAGAAAAGGGTAAAAGTTTTAAAAAATTTAGCAGAAGAAGAAAAAAGAAAAAAATTGAAAAAAGAAAAAAGAGAAAAAAAAAATTGAAGTAGCCGCAAGACTAAAGAATCATGGGGAGAAAGCCATGAGTTCCGTGCTTTGCTTTCTCCTCCTCTGGAATTGCGCTGCTTTCTTAGGGGTTGAACCTACTTTCCTTGATAGATGAACTTCGTCCTGGCTGGATATTTTGTTGATCTTCTGGGGGAGGGGCCTGTTGTAGTGACTCTCAAGTGTCTTTGCCCGAGGCGGGATTGCACCGCCCTTACCGGCGGCGGGACTAAGTAATCGGCTCAGGTTCGCTTTTGGGAGCTTCTGTTCCCTGAACGCTTTCCGTATAGTTCCGGAGGACGGGAATGAAAATGGCGGCCTCCTAGTCTCCGGCCCGGAGGAGCCGTGAGCCTGGGGCCCCACTCCTCAGTGCGCCCCCAGAGGACAGCACCCAATCACTCCCGTATCCCCAGCCTCTAGCCGCGCTCCGAGCTCACCCAGCCCGCGACCAGTTCAAGGTAACCCCGAGCTGAGAGTTTAGTCCTCGGCTCTGTCTCTGCAGCCGGCTTCTCCGTTCTAATACCTGCGAGCTCTGCGACACTCCGACACCCCCGATCCTTCTGTGACCCTGCGGGACCTGCGGCCACGCTGACCCCGCGTGGGCTTCACCCTGGGTTAGCCTCTGGAGCAATGTCCCTCAGTGGAATAGACTTTTAAAAGTCCTGATTTTGTGCTCCGTTGCTCCGCCGCTTGCCGGGAGCCGGCCCCTCCCCCCGCGGTCTATCTTCCCGTCGTTTTAGATTCACTTCTCCGCCAGTCCTACCTTTCAGAAAGTGGTTGATTTTCTGTTTCTAGAGTTGCTGTTCTTCTTCCCTTCGATATCCCGTTGGATTTGTAGGTGTTTGCAATGTTTAGATAAGCTATCGAGCTGATCTCCTGCTACCTGATGTAGTTTCAGGCTGCTACTTCTCCGCCATCTTGACTCCTCCCCCCAAATTAGAAATTTTTATGGCATTAAAGTGAATGTCCACACAGAGCAGCCTGCAGACCAGTTGTAGACCTTCACTGGTTTTGATGCGGCCCGCCAGTGAAAATGGTTTTTATGTTCTGAAATGCTTAGACAAATCAAAAGAAGAGTATTGTTTTGTGACATGTGCAGATCATAATGCAATTCAAAGTGCGTTGTCAGTAAACATTGAATTTCTCTACTGAAGGCAACTCTGCTTGTTCTTTTTTTCTTATTGATGGCCACTTCTGTGCCGCGGTGGTTTGGCTGTGCCATGGTGACACAGAATGGGTGACCAACGGAGGTGAGCAGAATTCTGGAAGAGCCTCCAAGACCTCCAGCCCCTGGCATGCCTGCCCTGTGTAATTCCCATTCCTTGGATGGGACTGTGAGTAGGATGGACTTCATTGCCATGATCAGGTCATGTTAGTGATAAAGGTCAAGGAATTTTGCAGACATGGTGAGTGCCCCAAATCAGCTGGTTTAAGTTAATCAAAAAGGAGATGGTCTTGGATGGAGCTGACGGAATTGGCTAAGCCCTCAGAAAGGACTGTGCTCTGCTCAGAGCAGGAAATTTGGAGCATGAGAGCCAGGAACCGTGGGCAGCTTCTAGGGGCTTGAGAGTAGCCCAGGGATGGCAGCCAAGCAGAGGATAGGGACCTCTGTCCTATAACCAGGAACTGAATTCTGCCCCATACCACCTGAGTTCCAAACAGGTAAACTTGAACCCCAGAAAGAAATGGCAGTTCCCTGACACCTTGACTTTAGCCTTGTGAGGCCCTGAGAAGAGAGACTAGCCTGAGACCCACCTCCTTTTCTTCTCCCCAGCACACTGTGGCCTCTCTACATTGAAGAGAGGCCTGTCTCCCTGCCTTGACCTCCAGGACTGCAGACTGGCATCTTGAGCCGAGGCAGTGACTGGGGGCAGAAGGCTTGGAGGATGGCTCACTGTTCCTCTCACGGGGATTAGAGAATTGCTGTATAGCCGCCCATTTGCCTCAGCTAGAACTTCCTTTCAAGGCCAAGCTTGCCTTCCAAGTTCATGGTCATGACAACCTGGTGTAATGGGTAAGAATGCAGAAGAGCTGCTCAGTCTGGGTTCAAAGCCTCCCTCTGGCACTTGTGATTTCTGTGATCTTGGGCTAGTTTTTTTTTTTTTAAGGAATTCTAGTCTTTATTGCTGACTTGTTAATGACTATAGTGTGTTTATCACATATTCCTAATTACTCTTTAATTTTAAAATTTAATTTAATTTCTTTTCAGTGTTCTGAGTCATTGTTTATGCACCACACCCAGTGCTCCATGCAATACGTGCTCTCCGTAATACCGCACCAGGTTCACCCAACCCTCCACCCCTCTCCCTTCCAAAACCCTCAGTTCGTTTCTCAGAGTGCACAGTCTCTCATGGTTCATCTCCCCCTCAGATTTCCCCCAATTCACTTTTCCTTTCCTTCTCTTAATGTCCTCCGTGTTATTCCTTATGCTCCACAAGTAAGCGAAGCCATATGACCGTTGACTCTCTCTGCTTGACTTGCGCTAGTGTTGATTTCCTCGTCTCTACAACGGGCCTGTATGTATGTATGATGTGTTTTGTGGGGTGATTGGGATCATTAAATGGGCTACTATTGGTGAGCACTTACAGTAGTGTCTGGCCTATAGTTCAGCACCCGACATGGGATGTTGGTTGTTATTATCACTCAGATTTACCTGGGATTTGTGTCTGCCCAGTAGCTTTGTGTCCACATCTCTTTGACCTTGCACCATGATTACCTAGCCCCGCCGGCATTGTGCCCATTACCCCCGCTCACACCCTGCTCACCGGGTAACCTTGAGCAGCCGGCTTCTCTTTCTGGGTCTGCTGTCAGCGCTCGCATTTCTCCTCTTAGGACTCCTTGGCCCGCAGGTGTCTCACCTCACTCTTCCCCTTGTTCGATGGCCTGAATGGTTTCATCTGGGCTCATCCCTTGTCTTCCCTTCACACTCTGGGTTTCGACTTTCCCTCTGTACTGGGGGTTTGCAGGACTAGGGTGAATGCTCTTAAAAGGTCCAAGCTCGGGGATCTGGGTAGGTTAAAACCTCTGCCTTTGGCTCAGGTCATGATCTCAGGGTCCTGGGATCGAGCCCCACATCGGGCTCTCTGCTCAGCAGGGAGCCTGCTTCTCCTCCTCTCTCTCTGCCTGCCTCTCTGCCTCCTTGTGATCTCTGTCAAATAAATAAATACTTAAAAAAATAAAAGGTCCAGTCTCAGGTGAGTTCTAGACCTACCATGCCGCAAGGCCTCCGCTGGGTTCATCTTGACCCCAAGGGAAGCCCAGTGAAGATGCACCAGAGCCCACCTTGTGGGGTCTCAGCCTGGCTCCCCTGCAGCCATGTAGTCAGCCATTCATGGAACAATAAGGTCAAGCATAGACGGTGGACTGGATGCTGAGCAAAGAGATATAGGGCGTTCCCCTGCTTTCATAGAGCTTTGGGGCTTGAAGTTGGAGAGACACGGTCCTGTGGTCTCACTTCTCCCTTTCCTGGGGTTCCCAGTGCTGGATATACCCTCAGAGCACCTGGAGAGGAGGATATTGAGTGGGCTATGAGCGTCTTGAGTTTTTGGTCTATACTTGCCAGGGGATGGGGTGTGACGGTTTCATCTTCCTCATGGCCCGTCACCTTGGTGGTTCATGCTCCTGTTTGTCAATGTCATGAGCTTTGCTGGAAGGGGCACTGGCCATGTAGAGCAAGTGAAGGCAAATTTCTGCCCTTTTTTAAGGTGTTTTGTCCAGTTTTCTCTCTTTTCTTGCTCCACCACTGGATGTTACAGGCACAGATTTTTTTTTTTTCCCTTTTCCCCCCCGGTAACAGCAGGATGAAACTTGGATTCTCTGAACACACACAGTGTTCTAAGAGCAGCAAGTCTAGAGCAATGGAAAATACTCAGACTTTGGTACCATTACAGCCTGAGACTAATGTCTTGACTTTACTACTTCATGCAGGTTAGTTTACTTCACTGTAAAATGGGTACATGCAAGATGGCCTGACCTGCGGGGATGGGTATATGCACAGTGGCCAATAAAAAGAGATGATAGTATTGTTACTGCTTTTTGTGGGGTCATTTCTTTCTCCCTGAAATTCCTAGTTGGGCACATCCCTTAGTAACTCTGAGGGCAAATTTTCATGTGTAAAATGGAGAAAGCAACACTTCTTTCTTAGAGGAAATGTTGGCAGCAACAGTCCCTGGGTAAGAGCTGGCCCACCACCTGTTTTTGTAAATAAAGTTTTACTGGAACACAGCTGCATCCATTTGTTCATGTATTGTCTCACAGCAGCTTTCACTTTAAGACGCCTGAGTTGAGTGGTTGTGACCGAGACTATGGCTATAAAGTTGAAAATTTTCACTGTTGGGCTCTTTGCAGAGAAAGTGTGTTGATCCCTGTCTTAGAGAGTGGTGGTAGTTGGACTTACCTCCATTTGCGTACAGACATCTATAAATCCATACTTACACATCTCAAGTGCAGTGCCTGGCATATAGCAGAAGCCCAGGAAATCTTTAGTTCTTCTTCTGAACTTAATTCTGTTCAAGAAAATACAGGATCATATCTGAGAAATGCAGAGGCAGACACATTTATGTTTTTATTGAATTCTATTCCTTTCTCATTTTCAAAAGAAGAGCTCATGTTTAAAAAAAAATTCTGATTGGCACTATAAACTTTATTTATGCTTTAATGTATCTTAAAGTATGTATCCTGCACTATTTTTACTTCCCTTACAGATGCTGATATGCGATACATTACCAAACCCAAATGGGTTTTCAGAATCCAATTTCCTAGCTACAGTTTTCCATTTCTCTGTTGACTTTTTATGTTTGACTCACATCAGTGCATCTGGGGACTTTGCCACATTCTGACCTCAACCCATCCAGGGAAATCGCTCTTCTGCTTGGGTGCCGGGACGGTAGGGCTGGGTCCTTTGCCTGCGGCTGCACTGCTCTGTCCTCCCCTCCCCCACCACCCGCCCCCTGTGATGTGGGTCTTCTCCAAACCAGGCCATGTGTTCTGGAGCCTGAGCCTGATTCCTGGGGTGGGAGTAGGCTATGGGTGTTTTTTGTCTCCCCCCCCAACTCTGCCCCGAATGACTGTGGTAAGGTTGACCTCGGTTAAATGGGTCTGCCTGTTCTTCAAAATTGAATGAGGTAAGCATCCGAATGGGAGTCTTTTGGGGATCTTTCCAATCATTAGTCTTCCTAAGTAGCCTGCTACAGCCACCTGCGGAGAGACGGCCAGGAGCCTTTTTTGGTCGGGCATTAAGGATAAGGACCTAAGGAATTGTACCAGGAGAGTAAACCCCATTTTTGAGAGTAAGAGGACCAGCAGTGAGACTCAAAATTATCAAGTGTTTGCATGTTTCATGCCATGGGTCCAGGGACAGCTGGGCTCTCCCTTCTCCTCCTCTTGCTGGCTTTCAGGAGCCAGTCCCTGGCTGGCGGCATGACTGCATCTCTGTGGCTCCTGACCATTCCTAGTTCTCGCTGAGTCTCTGGAATCCTTAACCTTTCCCACTGCAGAGTTGCCTGGTGATCGTGATGCACACCAGAAAGCGCAGGCCCCGAAGCGAGGAGGAGATGCGAGCTGGGGGGGCTGTCCCAGCTGCAGTGTGGGCTGCTGTCAGGATGTATCATCTTGAGCTCATAACCACTCTTCCTCAATCTGTTGGTGGAGAGGAAGAAAATTCGGGGAGGATTGCTTAAAAAAAAGAATAAACCCTGAAGTATATTTTTTCTCCCAGATAGCTTTTAAAACTTGTCCCTGGGTCAAGCCAGATGACTCTATATTGAATCCTGTGGCGTTCCTGTGAGTAGCTTTCCCCCTGCTTATATGTCTGGGTTATACTCCAGTTTATGTTGAGAATGGTTGTGAGGAACAGTCTCATGTCATTGATAATGCACTCCTTGCGTGGATTTTGTTTCAAACACTGTTCTTTTTTTTTTTTTTTAATATTTTATTTATTTCTTTGACAGAGAGAGAGAGAGATCACAAGTAGAGCAGCAGACAGAGAGAGAGGGGGAAGCAGGCTCCCCGCGGAGCAGAGAGCCCGATGCGGGACTCGATCCCAGGACCCTGAGACCATGACCCGAGCCGAAGGCAGCGGCTTAACCCACTGAACCACCCAGGCGCCCCTCAAACACTGTTCTTGATGGGGAAAGGGACTTCTGCTACCAGTGGCCCAGTGGAGTTCTTGTGTGAGCTAGGCAGCTGGAATGGTTGCAATTTCCCTGTGTGATTTGGCTTTTATCGTATGAACACAGAGTGTCCAGCATCTGAACAGATTTCCCTTTTTCTGGTGGCCATTGGAAGCTCAGAACCAAATAACCTAACTCCCTTTTAGCAGGCAGACATGTAGGAAACTTTTTTTCTTTCCCTGTTCTCGATTGTTTTTTGCCGTCAGGCTTGACATGCTGGATTTCCAGCTTCCGTGTTCATGGAGCCACCATGGGATTGTGACAGGTAGTGCCAGAGTTGCTGGAGGGGAGTTCGGGGATCTCTCAGACCCCCTCCTTTGAATGGGATCTTAGGGCTTCAGCACATCCCCGTGAAGGTGTTCCTCGCATTTTTGCACCTAAAGTGTATGTTGGTGTGACTGGCTTTCCCTGCGCTCTGCCAACTACATGAGCATGAGAATTCTATATGTCAATTCTGTGCCTCTACACAGTACACATTAAAAAACAAACAAACAAACAAAAAAACCCCTTGTTAAATGTTTCTAGAATAAGCAAAGGAATGCATTCTGTTTTTTTTTTGTTTTTTTTTTTTTAAGATTTTTATTTATTTATTTATTTGACAGAGAGAGAGATCACAAGTAGGCAGAGAGGCAGGCAGAGAGAGAGGAGGAAGCAGGCTCCCTGCGGAGCAGAGAGCCCGATGCGGGGCTCGATCCCAGGACCCTGAGATCATGACCTGAGCCGAAGGCAGCGGCTTAATCCACTGAGCCACCCAGGCGCCCCAAAGGAATGCATTCTAATGGAGAGACCCAACCACCTTGGAAGCCCTTAGTCTGCATGATCCTTTCTCGTAACCTTATAAGTGAAAGGCTTGGTCCTTGGTTTCGGGGAATACATTCTTTCTCTGGTCTATTAGAGCATGGGTTGTATGGTTAGGTCACCACAGAATTAATCTTGGCTCTAACACTCCCTTCTGTGTGAGTTGAGAGGGCCACTTGACCCCTCTGTACATTAATTACCTTGTACTTACAATAGGGGATAATAACCTGCCTCACCAGGTTGCAAGCATTAAGTGAAAGCAAATGAGATAAACTATGTAGTCAGTGTCCAGTGTAGGGCCTGGCATGGAGCAGGTGCTTGAAGGAAAGCATGCTTCTTGCATTTGTCAGGGTGCAAAAGCTTCTGCTGTGGTCATGCTTAACCCCTGAGGGATCAGCAACGTAAGACAAGTTGTTATTCTGCACTTAGAAGGTTAATGCTGATATGGCTGCCCAGGTGACTGGTTGGCTCTCTTCCAGCGTGTGTCTCAGGGATCTACACATCATTTTCCCTTTGATGCCACTGCCTTCCCCTATAGTTTTAAAGGTCCTCACAGCAGGGGCAGGTGAGGAAGGCTTTGTGTAAGAATCATTTTTATGGGCCAGTCATGCAACATGCGAATGGTGGATATCACTTTGTTACATGCAGTTCTAGGGCTTCCTACCTGGTCTTCCCCAGATGGAAGTAGCTTGGAGACACAATGCTCTTTCTTTTCTCTTTTTTCTTTTTTTTTTTAAATAGAGGTGGGGAGGAGCAAAGGGAGAGGGGGAGAAAGAGAATCCTTTTTTTTTTTTTTTAAAGATTTGATTTATTTGAGAAAGAGTGCACATGAGTAGGGGGAGGGGCAGAGGAAGAAGGAGACTCAGACTCTGTGCTGAGCAGGGAACCCAACGATGGGGCGCCGTCCCAGGTCCCTGGGGTCATGGCCTGAGCTGATGGCATATGCCCAACCACCTGAGTCACCCAGGTGCCCCATCTCTTATGTGCACAAGAGAGAAGACCCAAACAGTTTGCCATACAGGTAGCATGGTCTTGGTCAATCTTTCCTTCTCTAACCCTGGAGGCTGATCTCCGTTTAGGATGCAGAAGTTCCTAGTGGACACTGGAGATGCTGCATGTGCCCCTTGCTTATCAATTCCAGCACATCAGGATCTGTTGTCCATGGCATTGACCTGATTCATTTGTCTCTCCAGGCTGGGCTCCTGGCAGGTGATGGCAGGGAGATTGTAGAGGAAGGAGGTTGGCTCTCTGGAGAGCAATACACCTGTTGCCCTCACTGTTTTTAAATTGTAAGCGTAGTGGGTGTGGGGCATTCACACTCTACTGCAGTTTGGGAAGTTTGTAGAAGTGATTTGGGAGGATCACTTGGGGTTTGCCAGACAGGCCACATGGGGAGGGAGCTTCCTAGGTGGGATGGGAAAGAGGCTGAGCCCTGGAAGAGCAAGCTGAGCACAGGGGGCTCTGTGCTCATTGTTACTGTTACTTCGAAGCAGAGCTTTGTCTGTGTCATGTGTCCTGTCGCATTACTGGTTCATTCATTCAACAGATACTGAAGCCCTACTATGTGCCAGAGCTGTTCGCAGCTGTTCCGATGCTTACTGTCTAGTGAAAGCTGATTGATTACCTTCCTCCTTGCCTTTCAGAGGCCCTCCTCCTCCACCGTACTCGGGCTGATGTGTCCTCTCCTACCCTTTCCTCTCATGGCCTGGGCCTCCTGTCCTTGCCTGTTGACCTTTGTCCATGCACACTGGTCACCGCCCTTCTTCCTTCAGTTCCCTGGATTACCAGCCACTCATGGCTGCTCCGTGTGACCAGCTCTCTCCCAGGAGTGGGGTAGAGTGGAAGTACAGGAGAGCCTAGGACAGGAAACTGTTTCTGGGACCCCAAGCCCGTGGTCCCCTCTCACCCACACCAGCCGCAGCCTCTGTGGCACGATGCTGAAATGCGTGCGGGTTTCTTCATTGACTTGGTGACTGTTAGTCTGTCTTGCTGAAGAGTGATAGCAGGCTGCTTCTGTGGACCACTGGATAGCCCGGGCCGCGGACTCTGTTGGATCTGCACTAAACAATTGTTGGATGGGGCGCCTGGGGGGCTCCGTCGGTTAAGCGTCTGAATCTTGATTTCGGCTCAGGTCACGATCTCCAGGTTGTGAGATGGAGCCCTGCGTTGGGCTCTGCACTGGGCGTGGATCCCGCGTGAGACCCTCTTTCTCCTCTGTCCTCCCCATTCCCTGCTTGTGCTCCTGGGCTCTCTCAAATAAATGCATCTGTAAACAACAACGATTGTTGAATTGAAGAAGGAATAAACGAAGTTCTTTATTTTAGTTCCTACCAAGGCATCAGCCAGTTTCCTCAGAGGAAATTTTTTACTGGCTGTCACCTTCCTTGGGTTTCTGCTTTTTATTGTTTCTTGCATTCCTCTCTTCCTCTCCTCTGCTTTTTAATCTAGATATCTACACAAGACACCCCAAATTCCTGTTACCTTTTTGGACTATATTATTGAATACTCTCTACTCAAGCCCAAAGCCCTGTATTAACAAAGTAGGTCCAGCCTTTCTTAGCCCAGCCAAGACTCCAAATTGGGGTGCTAAGGGCCAGCTCTGCCGCGTTCTCATTCACAGCAAGGAAGGAAAGTGGAGAAAACCTTTGGAGCCTTTGGCAATGTAGTTTTTTTTTTTTGTTTTTTTTTTTGAAGTGGTGTTGTGACTGTCTTCCATATTACAACTATCAACAGGACTTCCACCCCACTAAGCAGAGGACATCCCAGGCCTGGGTGCAGAGAAGGGCTTTCGTTCTTGACAGCTGGTGTGATGTTAGGGGAGGCTGTAGACACAGGCTGGGGCTAGGGAGGGACGGCTTCTGCATGTGGACCAGAACCAGGTGTGCCTGGGTGATGGGGAAGCAGGAGTGTGGAAAGGAGGGAGATGGTGCTGTGATGAGACCTGAGCAGCAAGGAGATGGGGAAGCAGTGGCAGAGCTGGACTGGGTGTGAAACTGGGCGTGGGAGACGAATCCAGAAGCTGCCGTAGAATGCTGGGTCCCACCAGCTCACCCTGGGTACCCTTCCTCCCCGCTGGACCCCTCCTGCTGGGTCTGCCAGAGCCCTGATCAGTCCTCATTCAGGATGTCAGCGGCCCCTGTTTCTCCAGGCCGACCAGCATCTCCTCCTTGGAGCCCTGGTTCTGTGCCCCTTATCTTTGTCAGCATCACTTGGAGGGGACCTCCAGCCCCCTGAGCATAGGCTTAATAAATCCTTGTCAGAATTGAATTGATACAACGTGCTATTAAAATGGTGGATGACTTTAAACACCGCGAACGTTGGCTTTACTGTCTTCCCAGTGCACGATTGTCTGATTCTTCCACAAATTTGATTTTTATGCCATGAAACAGGAGTTTTCACCAACTGCTTTCATAGGGCAGGGGATAGATGTGGGGGAATTTATTCTTTGCCACTTACTCTTGGCTTTGTCACCCCATGTCAACCTCGTGGTGTTTCTGTCCAGTGGCTCTTTCCCGCCACGTTACCGGTGAGGAGCCTGGGATGCGTGTGAGGCTGCAGCTGGCCCACATCTGCACGGCTGAGGTCTGAGGCTGGTCTGGCCGGGCTCGAGAGCTGGGGTTCTCTCTGCTGTCCCCAGGGTCTCTCCCTGTGGCAGGAAGCAATCACAGAGGCATGCCCTGGCATCCATTTTTCCTGCTTAGAATGAGCTGTTTACTTTCTCAGTAAGGAAGATTGAAATCACTGTAACTGGCCTTATTAACTTTTTTAAATGGGGGGGGGGGGCTCTGCCTGCAGATACCAGCACCTTTCTCGAGAGCACCAAAGCAAATATAAAAATCCAATTTGCTTGCCTTTTTTTTTTCAATCTTCTCCAGAGTTTAACATTCTGAGCTGTAAATGAAGAGCTGATGAGACGGGGGTAACGAACCAAGCCTCAGACACAAGGATGTATTTACCCATATCTCTTTTGTCTGTAGGCGGCTGTTCCTTTGATGAGCACTACAGCAACTGTGGTTATAGCGTGGCCCTGGGGACCAATGGATTTACGTGGGAGCAGATTAACACGTGGGAGAAGCCCATGCTGGACCCAGCGGTGCCCACAGGTACGTGACCCACGGTGTTCAAGGCTGTGTTGAAGATGACTCACTTTTGGGATGGCTTGTGGGGACAAACTTTCTTAGCGATTGGGCTGTCTGAGAGGGCAATCGACTGTTTCATTGGTAGTAAGTTTCTCATCCCCAGGGGTATTCAAACCAAGGCTGGGTGAATTCTTAAGGTAGGTGGTAGGAATCATATGTCACAGGGATTCAGGAACCTTTAGCATTTCTTTTAGTTCAAGATCCTAAGATTTAGGTACAAGTTAGGACGTCCCTGGGTTTTGCTTGGGAACCTAAGAGTAGTTGGATTTTGTGGGAGAGAAATTCTGAAGAATGAGGTTATTCCTTTTCTTCCAGGACACAGACACATAGCTTGTATATATCTAGGGAAACTAGCACAGTCAGAATATTGCTCACAAAGTTAATGTTCTGACATCCCGAATGCCCAGCTTATCCTTGACCAGTGGAGCTAAAGGGCTGATGTACTTTCGTGATGGATAGCTGCTTCCGGCAGGTGTGTAAGAGTGACAGCTGATGTGTTCTAGGGGAGATACGCTAGGAGAGGAACACTCAGAATACAATTGGGGTGGGTTAGACCTGGGTGAGTGGACTCTTGGAAAGGCTTACCTGGGGACCTAAGCTGGGAAGTGTTGCCACTCTGGGAACATGAGGGTCATCTCTTTGAATGTGTGATCCCTGGGTCAGCGGTAAAGATGCCAGGTTGTTGGAGAAGCAGCATCGTGTCTGTGGTTCCTCCCTGCCCAAAGGAGTTCCCACGGGTTACCTCTAACCCACATGTTTGTCTTATTTTTTCCCCAAGACCTTCGGGCACTCTTCCTCACTTTGGCCACTAAGTATGGGAGATCTCAGACTTGTTCTATACTGTTTGCACGTGTATTAAGTTCTGCAGAGAAACAGAATGAATAGGACATAGAGATGCGTTTAAGAGGAGATTTAGTACGGGCATTGGCTCACACTGCTGAGCAGTCCCATGCCCTGTGGTCTGTGAGCTGGAGAACCAGGAAAACCGGTGGTTCGGTTTTCGGTCCGAGTCTGAAGGCCTGAGAATCCAGGGATGATGGTATACACCTGATGGGAGTTCGAAATCCCAAGAATCAGGAGCACTGATGTTTGAGGGCGGGAGGAGATGAGTGCCCTTAGCTCAAGTAGAGAGAATGAATTCACCCTACCTTCCCCTTTTTGTTCTGTTTGGTCCCACAAGGGAGTGGATGATGCCTCCAGAGTGGGGGAGGGCCGTCTGCCTTATTCAATTTGCCAATTCAAATGCTAATCTATTCTGGAAATCCCTCCTAGACACTCCCAGAAATAATGTTCTAGTAGCAATTTGGGCGTCTCATAGCCCAGGGAAGTTGACATACAAGAGTAACCATCACAGTCTGGCTGCCTGCACCGCCCCCCCACCCCGTGCCTTCATTTGCCATCAGACCTCTTGTATGAACTCTAGACCTACACCCGCACTGCCTGGCTGCCGCGTCTTCTTGCCATGCTCTGGGGAGAGGGTTCTGACAGGAGGCCACTAAGCCAGAGACAGAGAAGATCCTCAGGGATGTGCAGGTAAGGGTGTGGCCTGCGTGGCCTCAGTGACTGTGAGTTTGACTCCAAAGTAGGTTACTGGGTGGTTCTGTATAGTTTGAGTTAAGGGTGTAAATTGTGTAAATTTTTCATGAGTATAGATACCAGCCCCAGGTGAAATAAATCAGTGTGACGGTACAGAATTGAGCTTTGCAGATCTGGTAGGATCTTGCTTGGCCGTGAACAGAGTCACCAACAACTACACATGCCCCTTCGTAAGGTGACCGTGGGACAACCTGTATGCCTGTTGCCCCATCGTCATTTTTAACATGGCTGACTTTATTCTCAGAAGTGTCTTGGTTTAGGTGATAGAATCGCTCATTCTGTTAGGGACCCACCGAGGCCAGAACAGTCTGCTGAAACATACCGCATGCTCCGTTTTGCCTGGCCATTGTTGTGGTCGGCAGGATCCATCCAGATCTTTGGGTATGTGCATGTGTTTTGCATGCACACATATGCTCTTCCTGCCTCTCCTTAGCCCACCTGTAGGGGCCTGTAGGCTCTCTAAACACAACAGCTCCAGCACTGAGCTCCCGATTCTCATCTCCCACTCCCTGTGCGCTCGCTTTGCCATGTTCCTTGTCAGGAAAGACCACTCTCCACAGAACCTTCTCCTCCACCTCATTCTCTTGTTCTTCCCCTTGGTGTCTCAGCATAATCACGGTTTTCTTACGATAGCATTTCCGAGATACTTCAGCTTGGATCAGTTCTTTCTGCAAATGCTCCCATTGTGTCCGACGCTTTTTCTCAACAAGCGTGTCACAACAATGCGCGTCACAGTGGGTGTTGTTCGTTCTGTGTATGTTTTACTCCCAGATGAGACATTCTTTGTGCCTGGGGACCATGACAGTCCTGTGCATAGCTCTGTCTTAGTGTTTAGTACAGTGCATCCTGCCTATTATGAACAAAGTAACAGTTCTTTGGATGGATGCATGGATGGATGGCCAAAGAGCCTTGATCAAGTGTATTTTGCTTTTTTTAATTCAAAGATTTTGTTCCTTATTATTTCTTTTTTGAATTGAGGTACAGTTGACATACAATGTTATATTAATTGTGGGTGTGCTCTGTAGTGATTGAACAAGTCTGTATGTTATGCTGTGCTCACCCCAAGTGTCACCATCGTCTGTCTCCATACGCTGCTGTTATAATACCATTAATACTCCCCATGCTGTGCCTTTCATCCTCGTGAGCCAGTCTCATTCCATAACTGGAATTCCATATCTCCCACACCCTTCACCCATTTTGCGCACGCCCCTATTCTCCTTCCCTCTGGCAACCATCGGTTTATTCTCTGGACTTATGGGTTTGATTCTGCTTTTTGTCTCTTCATTTGTTTTTTTCGACTCCATGTGTAGCTGAAAATCAAATGGTATTTGTCTTTCTCTGACTTATTCACTCTCAAGTGTTCCTTAAATGGAGAAATGAATGATAACCTTCTGGAAATGCCTTTGGGCCCTCTATTACCTGATGCAATTTTCATCTTTCATCATTCAAGGTGAATTCATTCAAGATGAATTTTTCATCTTTCGTATAATCTTTCCATTTTACAGATTGGGAAACCAAGGGTCTGAAAAGCTGAGGGACACTGCTTTTCCCACCATGCCAATCTCTCTTCCCAAAGGAGTGACTCTTCTAATCTTGATTTTCTCAGCCCTCATTATGGCAGAGTGTCATTTCATAAATACTGGATTGTGCTAATACAATCTTCTGAGCTTTTCTAAATAAAGGCATTTGATAATGATCACTGAAATTATTCTGTCATGATGCGCTGGTGGATTTCCACGGCTCTGTGTGCTTCTTAAGCAGAGAGGCATGAAAGTGAATTTGGATTAGGCAAAATTGTTTGTTCTTCTCCTGGGCAAAAACTGAAATCTTACTTTCCTTCTGTAAAACCAGCAGTTTCCATCCTTTGGGAAGTCTGGTTTGAGTCTTTTTATTCAGATGTTCGACAACCTTTGACTGATCCCCTTCTGTGTGACAGACCGTGCTGGGGTATGGATGGATCACACAGTGTCATTTTGGCACTTAGTCCCTCTGCTGGCTTCTCCTGGCACATGGGTCGAGATCTGAACTCCTTGCTACAGCCTGCATGATCTAGTGTCCTCTCTAAGCCCCTTTTCTTCTCCGAATGCCCCCAGACACACTGGCTCCTGTCGGTTCCTTGGAAACCAAACAACTGCCGCATCCTTTCCTGGTTCAGGACATTTGCACATGCTATTCCCTTTCACTGGAATGGGCTTCTCCACTCTCCGCTTGGCCGGTTTCTTCAGGCCTCAGCTCAAGTGACTCCTCAGGGGGATGGTCCCTTGCCAGTCTGTGTAAAGAAAGAGTCCCTCCTTGTTCTTCCCATAGTATCCTATTCTTGGCTTTCAATGTTCTCGACACAAATGTGTTTCCGGACCAGCTTACTCCATTCCTATGCTATAGATCAGTCCAGACTCTGAGCCCTTAACCCCAATGCCTCAGCTTTCTCTTCTTTAGCATGTGAATCAGTGTGAGAGTCAAACAGAATGATGCCTATGTGAGTGCGAAGTGTCTGCACATAGTAGGGCTTCATTGGTCCTTGTTGCTCAGTGTTCGGTTCTGGTTCTTACAGTCTCTGGAACTGTAAGCAAGTTCTCTAAGGAGAACTTCAAGTTCACTTCCTTCAAGTTCACCTGACCCCAGATGCTGTTTTACCCGGGTGCACCCACCCAGCAGGTGCTCTGCACGGGTCCCTGAGGGACCCAGAGAGGCTTTTCAGTACAGGGTACTTGCTGCCCCGAGGACTTGCACACCTCCTCTATCGGAAGGCAGATAGTTAATTTAGTGCTGCACAAAGTCACTCTCAGAGTCTTTTCCTCATCTCTTTCCATGGGCCGAGCCCTTGGCCTGGCATTCCAGGCCTCAAAGCTGGTTTGGTCCTGACCTCATCTTCGTTAGGGCTACCCCAGAGGGGTGGGGGTTGCTGCATCTACAGAGCCTCCCTGGAAACCTCGGTCTGGTCCCTGGCAACCTCGGTCTGGTCCCTGGCACTTCCTGCAGGTAGGTGCCTCTGGTTTCTAGCTCTGCCTTCCCCAGCCTTGGCATAGTGTCCACGTGTCCACCCTGGGAGACAGTCCGAGGCCCAGTTGGGATGGGGGCCTCCTTGGGAGCTGGAGGGAGATTCAGGACCGTAAGTGTCCTTTCGAAAGGGCTAAAGCCAGAGGCAATGGGACTTGGGAGGTGTCCCTCAGTTTCTCCTGCTCATAGGCTGTTTGGGTGTTGGTATGCGGTGAGGCTGACTCTCAGGCTGAAACCCAGGTGTGCTAGAAATGCTGCCTTTGTATCAACTTCTCCCTTCCGTAGGGGTTTGCAGATGTCCTGGGGACTTTAACACGTCAGGCTGTTGCAGTTTCCTCTTAGAAGCCCACTGTCCCATTCCCATGGTCCCTTTGGGTCTAGTAATTCTCCTGCTGCTCCCCAGGCTCCCAGGTCCCCAGGACCTTGTGTGGGTGCAGCCAGCCCAGGAGCATCACCCAGCATCCTTTCAGGAGCTGGTGCCACAGAGCGGTATGGGGCCAGCAGGACCCATCCCTCACCCTCCCCACTGTGGGAGAGTCTCTCCTCACTTTCAAAACCCCGAAGGCATGACATTGTTGGCCTGACCCTTGTCGAATGCCTCATCTCTTGAGTACGTGTAAGCATTCAAACAAGAGAGGAAAGAAGGAGCCCTTGACTTCAGGCTCCTCCTTCTCTGCATCTTGCACAGATTTCTAGAGCAGAGACATGCCAAGGTCCTCGTTAGTTGCCTGACTGGAAGGGGCAGATGTTAGGAAACATCAGAGAAAACATACACAAGCATTCGCACAGATGGGATTACTGCAACCAGTTGGCCTGCCGCAGAGGCGGGCACGGCCTCCATGTTGTGGTGCCCGTTTCTCTTTATACTACTGGTCCTGGGCGGCCCTCACGCAGTAGGCCTGGTGGAGGGAGAGCGACACAGACACACGGGGGAGGTGGCCCCGTGAAGACAGAGGCAGAGATTGGAGCCATGCATCTATGGGCCACGGAATGTCACAGATTACCAGCAGACACCAGAAGCCTCCTTCCCTGGAGCCTTCGGAGAGAACAGGTCCCTGCCAGCCCCTTGATTTCAGACTTGTCGACCCCTGTCTCTCTGAGAGGATACGTTTCTGTTGTCTTAAGCTGCCCAGTTCGTGGCAATTTGTTATGGCAGCCCTAGGACACGGTTCCTGGGGCCATCACATGCCTGTATCCTGATCCCATCACCTTGTCCTACAGTGGGACTCACAGCAGAGTGCTGGAAGGGTTGGAAACTTTCCTTCCCTTGAAGAGAACTGACATTCTTCTCTGTGTTGATTCTAAACAAGAATTCGATTAGATGAAATGTGTGGGAAAATCCTTCATGTGCCACCAACCTGCGAGCTCAGGGATCCTGTCTCCTCTTTCTTTGGAGAAAACCAAGCCCCAGAATGATAAAGCGATTGGTCCAATCTCATGCAAGTTCTGTATGAAAGAGGAGTGAGGCTTCAAATCCGGGGTAAACATATGTGGTATCCGTGGCAGTGTCCTCAACTAAACATCTTTTCAAGTTGTTGCTGTTTAAAGTCATGATCTGTGATTGCAAAAATAGTGTATATTCAGTGTAAAGAATGAGCATAGTAGAGGTAGATGAGGAACAAAGTAAGAGCCATATCGGCACACGCACTTACATAAATCTATATTTTTCTCCTTCCTGCTATTTTTAAGCCTTTCCCCATGTCCTTGAATATTCCTCAAAAGCATATTTTCTAAAGGCATCATAGTTTTCCATTACAGTGATGTTTTTTGATTTATTCAAGCACACTATAGTATTGCATATTTAAGTTCTTTGCAGTTACCCACTCCTGAATCATGTTGCAGCGAAAGTTCTCATACATATACCTCCATGCTCCTCTCATGCAGAAGTGCTCCCATTCGCCTTCATATGTATGGATTTCTGTAGTCCCTTGTGTACCACGCACAGAGTGATTGTGTATTACTTTTGACATCTGAGAGAAGAATATCATCCGTGTGTCAAACATGGAATCGTGGATACTTGCCTCTGAAGTCATGTAGGGAACCTCCGTGGTGCGTTCTGAAGCCATCAACACAAGTCAGGAGATGGTCATGGTCCCCTTGAGTGCGCCATGTTCCAGCCCTTCAGGCACTGGTTGGAGACCTTCTGAGGATTAGCAGGAATGATGCTCAGAATAGTAATCAGCCAGAGAGCCATCCAGGCGCTGACAGGTCAAGGTGGATATGGGCTGTAAGAGCAGATTGGGCTCCCAGTGCTTCTTCGCCAGGCGATGAGCCGCTTCGTAGTCTGCTGCTCAACTCGCTTCTGTTCTCCTGGGAGGCGGGGCAGTGGACATTTGCCCTGCAAACATTTGAATTGTTCTTATTAGTAATTGAACATTTTCGTGATCGGACGCTGGCATCTGTCTCCCGCCTCAGCCTCCCCTTTTGCCCTCTCTGCTTCCCTTTCTCCTTCTATATAATCATGTGAGGGAGGCCTTTGTGTTCTTGTTTTAGGAGTCCAGCCTCCAGTTCTCCCTGATTTTGAGAATCTCCCACTATGGGGCATCTTGGTGTGGAATGTGGAACTTGCTGGAAGGTGAGGGTGCCAGGAATTTACTACCCCTGGCAGCCTGGGTGTGGTTGGACATGCGGTCTGGATGCAGCCTGCTGCCCCTTCCTGCCCAGGACTTTCCATCTAGGGAGGACAGGCCAGAGGCCTGTGCCATGGGGTGCCCAGTGATAGGCGTGGTGTCTGAGCCACAAGAGATAATGAATGAGGTTGGCACACTGCCTTCTTGGTTCCCTAGATCTCCCGTAATTTTTGCTTATTTTTCAAGGCTATCTCTAGCTTCCTGTTCATGATGAGCCTCCCAGTCTCCTTCTAGAACATTCCATTTTGGGAAAGATTGTCCTAGTTGACTTTTCTTGTTTTCAGCCCCAAACCTTGCAGGTCACACCATCATGCCTTTGGCTAGAAAGGCATTTTCCTCTCTCCCTTCCTCTTACATCAAAATGCTGAACATGGTGAGTGCTGTGAAATGTGTGAGCCTGACGATTCACAGACCTGTACCCCTGGGGCAAATGATACATTTTATGTTAATAAAAATAAATAAAAACAACAACAACAACAAATGCTAAACAGATTTCACCTCCTCCAGGAGGGCCTCCCTGATTCTACCCACATGGAATAGCCTCTTCTCTGTCCTCCTGTGGCTGAGTTTTTATACCTTTGATTCCTCCCTGAAGCTGTGAGCTACTTGAGGGCCTGGGCTGCTTCTCAGTGCTGCCTTCTCTGTGTTCTGCATGGGGCTTGACAGAGGGAACGTGATCCACTTACAAACTAAATTATCATTAGGGGTAAGCGTTGGGAAAGTCAAGAGCAAGCGGCTGTCAAGGAAGTTTTGGGAGAGCCCTGGACGGGTTGCTGCTTTCTCTGGCATGTTCGTGGTGCTCAGAGCATCTGCAGCTTTCCCATCTGGAGTGCCGCCTCAGCCTGATGAAACTGCCATCATGATGGGTCGTCTGGTCCCAGGGCCTGGCTTGTTGAGCCTTGTTTGCTCTAGAGTTGATCCTTGGGGCAAATGGAAGGATCTTGGGGATTATCCCTTCCTTCACTCTGGGGCCTGGCACAGTCCCACAAGTGTGCGGATCTGCCTGTGGCGCATGTAAGAGGCTCCCCGTTGTATGGGGAGTATGATATGTCCCCAAACCGCCCTACTGTTTCTTTAATGCAGCGCTTACATTGCCGCGATCGGGAAGTGGAGGCCTTTAACCATCCTTAATCACGTGGGATATTATTATTGATTGGCCTAAAGCTGTGAGCTCTTAAGTTCCCATTTAGCCACTGTTAAGTCAATACATTTTTTCTTCCCTATTTAATGATAAATATTACACATTCATTTTTAAAGAAATGCTGAGCCTATCCATATATGTTAACTCTCTCCGTCTCCATCTCTGTTCCCTCAAATATCACGTTTAACAGGTTGATGTGTATCGAGAAAGAGGAGGGGAGGGGAGGGGAGGGAGGGAGGGAGAGTATATGGATGTGGTATTAGCAATGATGATAGGAGGGAAGCAGTATTTATGTGGTGCTTCTGATGCGACAGGTACCATCCTAGGCATCTTAAATGTATTCCTTAATCCACTAAGAGTGCTCTGATGCAAATACTATGATCTGCATGTCACAGATTAGGGAGCTGGTGTCACAAAAATCTTCTGTGACTTGCCCAAGGTCGTAGTTAGCCTGTGGTGGAGGCAGGATTTGCCTGCAGGCAGTCTGTGCCCAGAGTCCGTACTCTGGACCACCTCATTCTAGTGTCTCCTGGGAATGCCAACGATGAATCAGGTTGTGGTTCCCAACAGCTGTGTCATTACCTTCATAGCACCCACTTGGATCTAGCGTTCACCTGCCAGGGCTGCATGGTCTTTCACCAGAGGGAGGCACCATGTTTATTTAACATCCAGGAAATGGCAGTGGGAGAAGAAAAGGAAAAGCCAAAATGTGCCCCACATGTCCAAATAAAAGACAAGATCTTTGTCTCCAAACAGCTCTTGGAAAAGTTCTTACGGGGCATTTTTTTATATTATGGGATGGTCTTTTGTGTACTTTGAACCATAAAATTAATTAGGGAAAGTACATTAACCTATAGTGACCCCAATCAGGGTGAGTTTGGGATGTTTACAGTGATAACAGAATTGGTAGGGGGAAAAAAGGCAAGAAAATTGAAGACAGGCTTAGTGTATTATTCTGGAGGATATGAGCACATGAGAACAAGTGATAAGGATGGCTCGGAAAAGCAGCAGAAGGGATCTTTTTGATGATGAAAATATACATGGGTTAGTAACTGGGAAAATAGTTTTGTTCTAATATCCACATGGATGCTTGCCTTGATATCCAGCTTTCTGTGATATCCAACCTCAGTTCAAAAATCATCAAAACATAAAGACACCCTACCAAATGGAAGAAGATATTTGCAAATGATCCTATCTGATAAGGGGTTAATAGCCCAAATACCTAAAGAACTTATACCTCAACACCAGAAAAGCCAAATAATTTAATTAAAAAATGGGCAGAGAACTTGAATAGACATTCTTCCACAGATGACCTACAGCTGACCAATAGACACATGAGAACATGCTCAAACTCATTAATCATCTGGGAAAGACAAATTCAAGCCACAGTGAGAAACTTCTTTACATCGGTCAGAATGGCTAAAATCAAAACCACAAGAAATAATGTGTTGGCAAGGATGTGGAGAAAAAAGGAACCTTTGGGCACTGTTGGTGGGAATGCAAATTGGTGCAGCCATTGTGGAAAATAGTATGGAGCCTCAGAAAGTTAAAAATAGACTTACATGATCCAGTAATGCCACTACTGGATATTTACCTAAAGGAAACAAAAGCACTAATTCAAAAAGATACAGTACCCTCCTTACTGTAGCAGTATTCACAATAGTCAAGATATGGAAGCAACTCAAGTGTCCATCAGTATGTGAATGGATAAGGAAAGTGTGTTACACTCACACGCACACACACACACACACTCACACTGAATTATTACTCAGCCATAAAAAAGAATGAAGTCTTGCCATTTACAACAACATGGGTGGAAATTGAGGATGTTGTGCTAAGTGAAGAAGTCACAGAAAGACAAATATTATATGATTTCACTCATGTGGAATTAAACAACAACAACAAAAATGAACAAAGAAAAACACAAACAAAAAACCAGATTCTTAAAAACAGAGAAGAAACTGGCAGTTGCCGGGGCAAGGGGATGGGAGAATGGATGAAATAAAGGGGATTAAGAATACACTTATCATGATAGAAACGTGTAGAATTGTTGGATCACTGTATTGTACACCTGAAACCATTATAACGTATGTTAATTATACTAAAATAAAAAAAATTCCAAAGCATTGTAGTCTTGTATCTATAAACAAAATACCTGAACTATATTTTCTAGATTATAAAAAACAATACATCTAAATGTTATAATTGAAGGTAAAGGCGATGTAGAGAGGTGTTGTTCAATCTAAGAAGTGCTTGCTCCGAGGACAAACCCAGATTCCAGTGGTGCAGATGACAAATTCAAGGAGTAATATGTAGGAATGGGTCATAAACCACTATTTTGTGACTGAACACATGTGCACCACTTACTGGGTGGTATTCTAGTTCTACTAGTGGCTGTTACTTTTTTTTTTTACCAGTTTAATACTTATATAGAGTGCGTACTATTAACTATCCCTATTTTACACATGAGGAAACTGAGGCTTAGAATGCGAAGTAACTCACCCAAAAGTTAGTCGTAAATGGAGGAGCTGAGATCTGAACCCAGGCAATCTGTCTCTAGAGTGTGTGCTCTAGACATGATCTTATGACATGATTTTAAGTATGTGTCCTTATATCATATCCTAGGCATCTTAAGTAGACATCTGAATAATTCATCTACATGCTGAATATTTCATGTTTTTAAAAAGCTGAAAACTTTTTGTGGGGTCTTCTCCCTGGGAAATAAGGGAAAGGTCCTACTTTTGGGAATTGGGGATTGATCATCCTATGAGTTTGTTGAATGGACTAAGCCATCAGTGGCCACCTCAATGCAGACAGAGTAAGCCTGTGGATTGTTCTGGATAATTTGTCACAGACCTCAATCTAGACAGCAGAGATGTCTTGCACCATGACTCTCAGTGTTCTGCTGCGTCTACTTCAGCCCCTCCTGAGACCAACAGGTCAAGAGGAAGATACTGCCCAGAATCCCCACAATCCTAGTGTTGCCAGCTCAGTGGAGAGGGTGAGGTTTCCATGGAATGTTCATCTGGTTTAGCTGCTGTTCTGGGATTGGGCTTCTCTAAGCGAACACCTTATTGAGTATATGGATTGTCTTGTCCTTAGGAAAAGGATTTTCTTTATGCTTTGAATGCTACAGTAATTTGGATTATACTTACATATTACATATTATAATCCATATTACAATTTGGATTATACTTACATTTGATAAGAAAAGTATAGTTTAGCAAAAATGTAATTTATTCTATTCAGTGCAAATAAGATGGCTCTTGTGTGACTCCATAAAATAGGGTCCAATAATCTGGAAAATCCCAAGAACCCATTGTAGTCCCATTTGGGAACGTCCCAGACCAGTCGTGTCCAGCATGGTGGCCACTGGACACATGTGGCTATTGGGCGCTTTACATGTGGCTACTTCTATACGTTTAAAATGCACACCAGAGTTTTGAAGACTTTGTATGAAAAAAAGAATGTCAAGCATCCATTAATGTTTTATATATTGGTTGTCTGTCAAAATGATTAGATCTTAAGATATCGTAGATTATTTGTTAGATATATCTTAGATTATACTTTAGGTCTATATCTATTATATATAGATTATATGTATCTTAGATTATATCTTAGATATATCTTAGCTATAATTAAGATTATATCTTAGGTAAAATCATTAAGATTTAATCAGCTTTCCTTTTTTTTTAACCTTTTAAAATGTGGCTACTAGAAAATTTGAAATTAATGTGTGTGGCTCACATTATATTTCAATTGTCTAGCACCATCCTAGATTATCAGATTTGCATTGAGTCGGTTGTACCAATTAGGAATGTCTCTTTCATAATAATAGCTAGCATTTCTTGAGCACATACTATGTACCAGGCACTTTAAATGTCTTTGCTCCTGAATGGTTAACAACAGCCCTTTGTAGTACCATTCTGCTCCCTGTTTTACTCTTGGGGAAACTGAGGCACAAAGAGATTAAGTAAGTTGCTCCTAGTCACAGAGGTACTAAGTGTCAGAGAGGGGCCTGGAACGAAATCAAGCCTAGTTCAGTGTCTCCCAGTGATGCTCTCGGGCTCGCCACCTTTTGACACACAGACATGGGACTGTGTTCACTTGACCCTTTGAACCTCAGTTTCCCTCATGAGGAGGAGGTTGGAACATCCCTGAGGCCCCTCCAGTGCTGCTCTTCCTGTGGTTTCTTTGTGCTCCTGTGGGAGCCATGGGAATATGGTGGGGCTGGGGTAGGCACTTTGTCTTCTACCAAGCTGTTCAGTTAGCCTGGCCCTCCTTACCTGGTGGGAAGGGAGACAGTCCTCAGTGCCTGTCCCAGCTCTGCCACTAATCTGGGACTTAGGGCAGGTCAGCTACTTTTCTCTGTCCTTCCCTGCATCTTTTTTTGTGAAATAAGTCTATAAGTTAGGAATCCTGGATTTTGGTCCTTGCTCTGGCATTAACATGCTCTATGGCCTTGGACCAAGCATCATTCCTTCCTGGGTCTTATTTACCTTATACATAAAATCAGGAGTTAATTTCTTCTGACTCTAGTGGTCTTTGCGTTTTAATTTATGATTCAAGAAGGAAAGGATACTTTTTTTTTTTTTTAAGATTTTATTTATTTATTTGAGAGCGAGAGTGAGAGAAAGAGCAAGCGTGAGCAGGGAGAGGAACAGGTAGAGGGAGAAGCAGGCTTTCCACTGAGCAGGAGCCCGACGTGGGGCTCGATCCCAGGACTCTGGGATCATGACCTGAGCTGAAGGCAGGTGCTTAACTGACTGAGCCGCTCAGCCACCCCGAAAAGGGTACATTTTTAAAGGGAGGAATTAAGTGACACATTTATAAAATACAATGTCTGTAAAAAATCCTTTGGTCTTATCCCCTCATCTGTCTGTCTGTCTTTGTCAATCATGGTAGCTGGAAAGAATCAGCTTGACAGGGGAATTTGTCTTCATGAGTGTGCACAGATGGGCACGGGAAGATAAACCTCCCTGTCAACTTTCCTCCGTTCTCAGAGCTGCAGTGATCTACCCCAACCCTTAAGATCTTGTGTACGTCTTCAGATTTTATTTTCCTGCTGTCACTAATCAGTGAGACATTTGGTCACTTTAGAGAAATTTCCCCATTCTCTAAGAAAAGACTTGCCCTCCTTCTGCGCCACCTCATCCATACAGTGTTGCCACTATGCTCTGTGCTGATACATGCCACTTCAGTTTCGGAAAGCAACCGTTACTGTAGCAAGCTGGTTTTTTGTTTGTTTGTTTTTTTAATTTCTTTTCAGTGTAACAGTATTCATTGTTTTTGCACCACACCCAGTGCTCCATGCAATACGTGCCCTCCCCAGTACCCAACACCTGGTTCCCCAACCTCCCACCCCTGACCCTTCAAAACCCTCTGATTGTTTTTCAGTGTCCATAGTCTCTCATGGTTCATCTCCCCTTCCAATTTCCCTCAACTCCCTTCTCCTCTCCATCTCCCCTTGTCCTCCATGTTATTTGTTATGCTCCACAAATAAGTGAAACCATATGATTCTTGATTCTCTCTGCTTGACTTATTTCACTCAGCATAATCTCTTCCAGTCCCGTCCATGTTGCTACAAAAGTTGGGTATTCATCCTTTCTGATGGAGGCATAATACTCCATAGTATATATGGATCACATCTTCCTTACCCATTCGTCCTTTGAAGGGCATCTTGGTTCTTTCCACAGTTTGGACACTGTGGCCATTGCTGCTATAAACATTGGGGTACAGATGGCCCTTCTTTTCACTACATCTGTATCTTTGGGGTAAATACCCAGTAGTGCAATTGCAGGGTCATAGGGAAGCTCTATTTTTAATTTCTTGAGGAATCTCCAAAGTGGCTGCACTAACTTGCATTCCCACCAACAGTGTAAGAGGGTTCCCTTTCTCCACATCCTCTCCAACACATATTGTTTCCTATCTTGCTAATTTTGGCCATTCTAACTGGTCAAGGTGGTATCTCAATGTGGTTTTAATTTGAATCTCCCTAATGGCTAGTGATGATGAACATTTTTTCTTGTGTCTGTCAGCCATTTGTATGTCTTCATTGGAGAAGTGTCTGTTCATATCTTCTGCCCATTTTTTGATATGATTATCAGTTTTGTGTGTGTTGAGTTTGAGGAGTTCTTTATAGATCCTGGATATCAACCTTTTGTCTGTACTATCATTTGGAATATCTTCTCCAAGCTGGTTTTTAAACTTTGCTAGAATCTGCCAGTGTCTTTTAAAAATGCGTCCTCTCCCAAGCATTGTGTTCCTGATCAAGAAAACCAAGGTATACTTTCTCAGAATTCTCAAAGCATTACTTGTCACTAGTGAAGCGATTAAAAAAACTACGGATGAACAAAAGCCTGTGTTCTTTGTTAAGAGTGTTGAGAGTTCCTATGGTCAAAATAAGATTTAGAGCTTCTAGAAACCTTCTCAGCTCTAGGTGCTATCATGTACTGGCATGAGGAATCTGTCAGTTGGGGTTTAAGTAAGAATGCAGAAACCGCCCTAGGTATTTGAATCAGGAAGGTATTTAAGGTAGGGTGTTAGAGGTTTAAACCTTTGGAAACCCATATAGGGTTAAGTGACTTTGAACAAGGGTGCCAGGACCTCACCTTTGGAAACCCATATAGGGTTAAGTGACTTTGAACAAGGGTGCCAGGACCTCACAGTGCGGAAAGGACGGTCTCTTCAACAGGTTGTATTAGGAAAACTAGAGGGAAGGGCACAGTTGGACTCTTATACCATACCATCCGCAAAAATAAACTCAAAATGGATTAAAGACCTCAACCTAAGACTGAAACTATGAAAGTCCTAGGAGAAAACAAGAGAAAAGCTTCACGATGGATTCGGCAGTGATTTTTTAGATAAGACAACAAAAGCAGAGACAAAACAAAAATAGACAAGTGGGACTACATCCAACTTCAAAACCATGAATCAAAGGAAGTAGAGTGAAAAGGCAACCTGTGGAAAGGGAGAAAATATTTGCAAATCATGCACCTTTGAAAGGGTTAATATCTTGGCTGTATAAAGAACTCTTAAAACTCAACAGCAAAACACCCAAATAACTGGGTTAAAAAAAATGGGCAGAAGATATGAACAGACACTTCTCCAATGAAGACATACAAATGGCTATCAGACACATGAAAAAATGTTCATTATCACTAGCCATCAGGGAGATTCAAATTAAAACAACATTGAGATACCACCTAACACCAGTTAGAATGGCCAAAATTAGCAAGACAGGAAACAACGTGTGTTGGAGAGGATGTGGAGAAAGGGGAACCCTCTTACACTGTTGGTGGGAATGCAAGTTAGTGCAGCCACTTTGGAGAACAGTGTGGAGATTCCTGAAGAAATTAAAAATAGAGCTTCCCTATGACCCTGCAATTGCACTGCTGGGTATTTACCCCAAAGATACAGATGTAGTGAAAAGAAGGGCCATTTGTACCCCAGTGTTTATTGCAGCAATGGCTACGGTCGCCAAACTGTGGAAAGAACCAAGATGCCCTTCAACGGATGAATGGATAAGGAAGATGCGGTCCATATACACAATGGAGTATTATGCCTCCATCAGAAAGGACGAATACCCAACTTTTGTAGCAACATGGACAGGACTGGAAGAAATTATGCTGAGCGAAATAAGTCAAGCAGAGAGAGTCAAGTATCATATGGTCTCACTTATTTGTGGAGCATAACAAATAACATGGAGGACATGGGGAGATGGAGAGGAGAGGGAGTTGAGGGAAACTGGAAGGGGAGATGAACCATGAGAGACTATGGACTCTGAAAAACAACCAGAGGGTTATGAAGGGGCGGCAGGGGGGTGGGGGGGGGTGGGAGGTTGAGGAACCAGGTGGTGGGTAATAGGGAGGGCATGTACTGCATGGAGCACTGGGTGTGATCCCAAAACAATGAACACTGTTATGCTGTAAATAAACAAATAAAAATAAATATTAAATATTAAAAAAAAAAAAAGAAAATTGAAAAAAAAATGGGCAAAAGGGGCACCTGGGTGGCTCAGTGGGTTAAAACCTCTGCCTTCGGCTCAGGTCATGATCCCAGGGTCCTGGGATTGAGCCCCACAGTGGGCTCTCTGCACAGCGGTGAGCCTGCTCCCCCACCCCTCGCCTGCCTCTCTGCCTGCTTGTGATCTCTGTCTGTCAAATAAATAAAATCTTTTAAAAAGAATGGGCAAAGGACTTGAGTAGACGTTTCTGCAAAGAAGTTATAAAATAGCCAACAAGCATATGAAAAGATGCTCAACGTCACTAATCATTAGGGAAATGCAAGTCAAACTAGCTGAGCTATTGCTTTACATGCAGTAGTATGGTAGTAATAGTAACAACGGGAATAATCAACAGAAAATAATAGACACTGGGGAGGATTCCAGAAAGTCAGAACTCTTGTGCTTTGTTGGTGGAGATGTAAAATGATGGAGTCACTATGGAAGACTGTATGAAGTTTCATCAAAAAATTAAAGATCACTGTATGATACAGCAATTCTGCCCAAAGCAGGATCTCCAAGAGAGGGATGCACACCCATGTTCCTTGCAGCAGCATTCACGATAGTGAAGGAATGGAAGCAACCAAATGTCCCATCAACAGATGAATGGAATAAAGACAATTTGGTCTATACACAAAATGGAATAATACTCAGCCTTCAAAAAGGAAAGACTGTCACATGCTACAATGTGGACGATCCTTGTAGGCTTTATAATCCTGATGTTAAGAATTTATGTTAAATTTTTAGATTGTGCAAAATGGAAAATGATAACAGGTTATTTGCTTGGATGGAAAGACTACTCTCCTGCATTTGAAAGGAAATTTCCATCACCTCTGTCCTTGGAAAGGCTGCTGGAAGCATATACACATACAGAATTCTTGGACAATATAGCCCAGAAGGACATGCACAGAGGACCTGGAACAAGGCTGTTTAGTTTCTCTCTGACTCAGGATTTTCTTTAACCTACTGAATAAAGGTAATGCAATTGGAGGATGTGGAGATTAAATGAGATAATATGAGGACACAGGAACAAATGCTTGGTGCATGGGCACGTGGTAGGTCCTCTCCATCGTCCGCTTGCACCTCCTTGTCCTGCTCAGCTGGGGCTCACTGTGGGGGTGCAGTGTTAACTTGTCTCTGCTGAAGGGAAACCCTGAGGCCTTATCAGGTCTGAATTGTGCATCTGTGTTTGTGTGTGAGAGAGACTAGACAGTATGGCTGGGACACTGGTCCCTCCCAGCTGGCCACCTTTGCAGACCTGAGCCCATCTGTGCTAAGAGCTGGAGCCCTTTTGTCCAGGGCTCATGTGGGACCCTTGTTGAGCCCTGGCCTGGGATGGTACTGCCCATACAATGTCAGGAGGGCCAGACCCTGCTTGGGAAGGGGTCTTGACTGTAGGGAAGGGACAGGAACCAAGAGGAGGGGAGGCATCCCCTGGAGACGGGAGCACTTGGCTAAGTGGCTGGAGGGACTTTTCTGAACCCACTCGGCCCCTGATCCTTCAGACCCGGTGGTGCCCCCCTAGCCCGTCTTCCCCACCTCGGAGAGAGCTGGAGAGGTGGGGCTCGACCCCAGAAGATGCCTCACCCTAGGGAAGCAGTCACCCGTGACTCAGACCTGAGGTTTTACATTGCTTACCCTGCCCCACTCAGATTCTCTAGGCAAACCCAGCTCTTGGCTTTTCTCTCTCTGGCTTGTTTGTTATCATCAGGGGTAGAAGAGGAGCCGAGGGTCTTGCCACCTGTGATATGTCTACTGCCTTCATCGTATTTAGGAAATGAGTTTAACAAATCTGGAAACTCTTAGGGCAGGGTCCTCTTGATCACTTATAAAATTAATCATTAATTCATAAGCAGTTGTGCCTTAAAGTCAGTGCCCCTGTGGGTTTTGCTTCTCTCTTCAAGGGGGAATAAATACTGTGGAGGGTAATTCCCACATGCAAGGCCAAAATGTGCTTGCCCACTCTCCCATGTAGATAGTCACAGACAGAGCTAGCTGCACTTGGACGTGGACGGGGCCCTTCAGTGGGGGTATGAATCCCGAAAGTCAGCACTCTGTAGCATAGACTCGGGGAGTTAGAGCTCCTCGGGAGTCCCAGCGATGGCAAGCCCTTTGGATTTACACGATTTCAAGATTGTGCCTACTTCTTTCTGTAGGACCTCAGGCCTTGCTGGAGCGTAGGCCCTGCCGCGTGTCACCAGGGTTCCTAGCCCACCTGTGCGTGTTGGAGGCCTGGCTCTGCTCTTGGCCAGCCCATCCCCGGGGATGACTGAGGACCTCTCTCGGAATCTCAGTCTTTCTGTGTGTCACATGGAAATACACGGCTGCCGTCAAGATAGCGGAGGTAAACATACCTGGAGAACTCCATGTAGTCCTCTGGGTTACTTGTCGCCATGGTCACCATGCCCTTGACTGGCTGGGACCCGGCTTCCTGTCGCAAACACGTGTAGTGTTCTCAGCTAGGAAGACCACCCCCTCCTTACTCAGCCAGCCCATCTGAGGGCGGATTAGAACTGTTGTGGCTGTAAACCCAGCCAATATGGGTTGTAATACAGTAAATTATCACTTGTTTTGCAGTCTCGACGAGAAAAATAAATGCAATTACACTCATGAATGTTGAAAAATGAAGCAAAGCAATGTGGATCGGCACATTCGAGGTGCTTTTCCAAATGAAAAGCTGTGTACAATGAATGCTAATGGGCTCCCTCTCTCCCACTCCCTAGCATATGGTGTAAAGCGATCTTTCTGAATTAAGGAAGTAGCTGTGCCAAGTGCCCCAGGCACAGGAGAGGGCGCTGAATGGTACCCACCAGAGGAGACCCAGCAAGCAGACCTCAGTTTCCTCTCCTGACTGAGGACGCAGAATAGACCCAGTTTCCTAAAGCAGGTACTTGAGTGATCTCGGTGATGCCTCTCTACTTATGGAACCTGCCATGTCCTCTGTAGTTCTGTCACTGTGCCCAGCAAACATTCTCTGAGCACCTACTGTGTGCCAGGCATGAGGCTGATAGCCGTCGAAATGAATCTCATGGGCCCTGCCCCTCCTCCTCAACTTCCCCTGTCACCAAGGACGGATGGGCCCGAGGTAGCCCTGTACTGGCCACCGTGGTGGCCACCAGCCACATGGGACTCTTAAGCCCTTGGAAGGTGGCCAGTCCAACCTGAGATGCGCTTTAAATGTAAAATGCACACTACCCCTCAGAAACTAAGAACAAGAAATATGTAAAATATCTTGTTAATTTTTTATATTATTCAGATGTCGAAAAGATAGTATTTTAGATATATTGGGTTAAGTAAAACACATTAAAATGAATTTCACTGATTTTACCATTTTAAAGAAGGATACCAGAAAAAGGAAAACTACAAAAATGTGGCTTGCACTGTAGTTCTGTAGGACGGCACTGATCTAGCCCCTGCCTACCTGTTTCTGCATGTTTTCCACCACACCCTCTGCCCCCTTGCTGGTAGCAGTCCTGCAAGTTCTTCAGCCACACCAAGTTCTTTCATGCCTCAGGGCCTTTGCACTTGCCATCATCCCTTCCCAGAAGATTCTTCTTCAGCTCTTTCTCCAGTGTCACCTTTGGCAAGAAATACTCTCTGACCATCCTTACTAAATATATCTCTTTTGTTACACAGTAAAACACTTGTTCTTTTCTAACCACTTTTGTAATATTTAACTATTTTTATTTGTGTATCTGTTTCTTCAAAGAATGTTGGGGCAGAGAGCTCATCCTTCTTGTTTTCTTTTCTTCTGTACTAACTCAGTGCCTACCACAATAATTAGCAGGATGTAGGCACTCAGTTTTTCTTCTTAATGAATGAATGTGTAAATGTCACAAAGGACAAAATATTTTGATCATACGGAGATGTTGAAAGACATTTGAAAACACTTAATGGCGGGTCCTAATTTATCAGTCAGTCAGAGAAGGTCTGGGTGAGAAGCATATGGTATATGAAGAGTTTAAATGGGGAGAATTTGATGACATAGAGGTGGGGTCAGATTAAAGGCATTTGTAAGGGATGGGGAATTACCCAAGGGCTGTCAACAGTGGGGAGCTGGTTTTTTTTTTTTTTTTTAAAGATTTATTTTTATTTATTTGACAGAGAGAGAGATCACAAGTAGGCAGAGAGGCAGGCAGAGAGAGAGGAGGAAGCAGGCTCCCTGTGGAGCAGAGAGCCCGATGCAGGGCTCGATCTCAGGACCCTGAGATCATGACCTGAGCTGAAGGCAGTGGCTTAATCCACTGAGCCACCCAGGCGCCCCAAGTGGGGAGCTGTTATTAGGCCCAGGACTAAAGGGCAGTGGTAGGGAATGGTATTGTAAGATTGTCAGGCAGGCTGTAGAGGAACATAGCTCATTACTTCTACCCTCTGGTATTCCGTTAGTTCTTGCCACCAGTCAAACTCAGCTGAAGGAGGCAGAGCGTAAGGGAGGCTGGAAGATGTAGACCACAGAAGTCAGACTTTCAGAGAGTGGGGTGGGGATGGGTCTGGATTGGGGGTGGGGTGCACAGAGAAGAACCGCCATCCCCCAAGGTCACTGAAAGCTATTTTCTCAGTGTGCTCGTGCATGTCTGTTCCAAACCAACAGCCTATATCCTAGAGATACAAGGGTGCTAATGATCACTATGTTTAACATCCATCCACTCAGGGATTTCCAGTAACGGAATTGAAAGTATAATTATGGGAAAGGAGGAAATAAAGTCCTTATTTGCAGAGGATATTATAATCTCCTAAATAACAAGAGAAATAAGTGAAAAAATATTAGAACTGGTTAAGAGTCCAGCAAGGTGACTAGTTAGGGAATAAATATACAAAATCAACCTTTTTCTAAGTCCTAGCAATAGCCAGTTAAAAAATATATTTTTAAAAGGCTTCATTCTATAAAAGGAGCAAAAAAATACAAAAGGCTGAGGAATTAACTCAAGAGGCACTATGAAAGACCTTTAGAAGGAAGCTGTAACGCAAAACTGAGAACATAAGTAATTGGATGTATCTTATTCCTGGATGGGAAGATTTGATATTTTTAAAGCTTGTCAGTTTAATTTAAAACCTATAATGTGACTTAAAATAGAAATTTACAAGCAGCGTTGAAAAATTGTTTTAGAGTTTTACTGGAAAAATGTCACAGATCGCAAAGCAGGTATCAAAAGAGAATGAAAATGATGGGGGAAGACTTCTAAGTTTTAGAAATAGACCCTAGAGTAAAAGGCATCCCATGACATATACCAGTTCAAGAAGAGATAGATAAATTCTGAGTCTGTGACCTATGACATGATACTTGAGCTCTAGACTGTCCATTTTTCCATCCATAAGTATGAGAAAATACACTTCCGTGATAAGTTAGCTATGAGGGTCATTTGGGAAGACTGGCCTGGACAAGCCTTGGAGCTATGGAATCCTGGGAAGATGGTGTACGTTCTTGTTTAATCTGGGGCTAAGCACATTTTGCTGCCTTCCTCCCTACCTGAGGCCCTTGCACACCATCTGCTGGGGCACTTTCACTTGCTATCTCAGCTCAAGGAGGAGTAAGGAGAGAGCTTTGAATGTTTGCTGAGGATGGACGCTCAGCTTTGCCAGGACAGGACTTGTGCCAGTTTTGGGGGAGTGACAAACACCTTTCCTTGACCAAACTTCAGTTAGGTTCCTCTAAACCTGCTTCTTGATTGGGCCTCAGCTTTGCCTCCATATCCTAAAACTCCCAGCCCCTATCTGGTCTTTGGCCCACTTTAACCTGGTGGTAGCAAGACTCCCCCAGCCCTTGAGATTGATCACTCTGTCTTGCCTTCAGCAAGATCCCTATTAAGTCAATTTACCAAGAATCCCCTATATCCTTGATGTCTCTTCTTAGATTTTGTCATCTACTGACCCCCTCACTCTGTTCCTTAGCCACAAAATCCCCAGTTATCTTTGCTATATTCAGAGTTGAACATTTTCTCTCTCCCCGTTGCCATATCTCTATTACAATAGTCTCGATTAAATTCTTCCTTACCATTGTAACAAGTGTCAGAGTAATTCTTTCTTTAACAGTGGTTACCATGGTGAGTAAATCCCAGCTTGCCCAAGGGGAGTTTTGGGTTTAATGGATAGACAGACAGGCAGCTAACCCATGATCAGCAGCGAGGAAGAGAAGCTCATTTGTTCATTCAACAAACGTGTGGAAAACCAATAATGCATCAGATGCCAAGGCCAATGTGAACAAGGTACTCCAGGTCCTGCATTCATGAGTCCATGATCTGATTAGACAGATGATCAGAAGAAACATAAACAGAAGAAGCACAGGAGGGTTGGTTGGTCAGTTTCCTTGTCCCTAGGGTTTTGCGGGAAGAGGGGTTCAGGTGAACAGAAAAAGCTTCCGGCAGAAGATGACATCTCAGCTGGGGCTCTGTTGAGTTTAACCTATTGCTTGTGTCCACATGTTTCGAGCCTTTTAAGCACATTTGTGAATAAGTATGATGTTGGATGTCTCAGGAGGTAGTCTATGATGTGCGGACTGTGGGAAGGAAGACAGCTGAAGTTTCCAGAGGCAGCCCATCTGAGACATGGACGGAGATTATCCTAATAGGATTTCACAAAGACCACTTAGCAGTCGCTGGGCTTGAGGGAAAATAGTTATGAGCTGAGGGTGGGGAAATAGCCAAGAATCTCATAACTGCGAAAGCTTGTAGAGAAAAGCTGACAGCCAACAGACAGAACAAGATGATGCTTGCAAAAAGGTTAGAAGAATAGACAAGGGTGGGGGGGGGAAGTATACCGAGAGATACTAATGGAAATGGAAGTGCATTATTATAACTTGGGAACATGCATTAAGATATTTCCAGCTCTAAGAAGGAGAAGAACCGGGATTTATTTATTATAGCACTTCACACTGTTGAGGAACTCTTGGGAGGAGATGCGGGCAGTGGAAGGTCAGAACTGGCTGGGAAGAAAGCATGTGTGACCCTCCAGCACTGCGAGCAGAGGTAGGGTAGCTAGTCTAACCCCTCCTCTTATGGGGAAGGAGACACAGAGGAATGACACGACTTAGCCAAAGTTGCACAACATAGTGCTAGAGCTGAGAAATTGGAACCTTTATCCGTGCTGCTGGGAACGCAGAGTTTTGCAGCCGTGCCTTCAGAAGCTGAGCATGGAGTTAGGGTGTGACCCAGCCCTTCTAATCCTAGGAGTATACCCAGGAGAACAGAAAACATCCTCAGATTGGATCCACAGTGTGTTTTCTGGCTGCTAGTCCAGGGCTCGTATGTTTCACCCTGGCTACTGCTTCTAACGTAGATTCTTTCTTCCCCTCTTTTCCTCTCCTCCCTTCACAATCTCTCCTCTTTCCTATTTATAGATACTGAGGAGAGTCGGGATCTAGTTTGTGGCTCTGCCATTTATTAAATATATGACCTTGGTTTTCACTGTCTTGTCCCTGATTGGGACTAGATGAGTGTCCTTCCACTGCCTCCCCGCCCCAGTAGTGTGTCCCTTCTTCACACACTGCCCTAGCATATGCGCAGGAGCTGCGGGTCTGGTATCCATGAGAGGACAGTCCCCTACCAAACATGCAGACCTGGAGGTTGTCTGGAAACTGCGCATTCCCAGTCCGGAAACAGCCTTCGTGTCCTCTCACCTCTTCGTTGCTGGTGTCCGAGAATTCTGCGCATTCCCAGTCCGGAAACAGCCTTCGTGTCCTCTCACCTCTTCGTTGCTTGTGTCCGAGAATTCTGCGCATTCCCAGTCCGGAAACAGCCTTCGTGTCCTCTCACCTCTTTGTTGCTTGTGTCCGAGAACCCTTGGGCTCTTCGATTTCCCTAGGATTCCGAAGCACTTGTTTATGTCTCCGGGAGCACCTCTTCTTCAAGAGAGAGGTTTTTCCTTTTGTAACCATTTTTGGATATCAGACCTACATTGGGGTGACACAATATTCATTTAAGTCTTAGCCTGTTTTAGTTTTTTTTTTCCCCTACTTGACTATATATATAAATGGGGCCAGTTTTACATGAACTATCGTGTGATTTGATCCAGGTTGAGAATACCGAATTTTCTTTTGCTACTTTATTGGGGCAAAGTTTGACCCTTTCCCTTATGGGGGAAGAAATCAGCGGGGACTTGGGGGGGGCTTATCTCTGGTCTTTGTCTCTCTCTGAAGTCTTACACTGGGTCTAGTTCTACTGGGTTGGTAAGGGAGCCTGTGTCTGGACGGTGGTGGTGGGGGACCCTAAAGCTAATATTGCTTGTGAGTCAGGAGCAGCCTTTCTGTTTCATAAGACTTTTTGTTTGTTTGTTTGTTTTTGTTTTTCTAGGCTTATTCAATCTCCATTTTTGCCCATTTGAGCCTTGATACAATATAACTGGTTTCTGCCTGACAGATCATTCTGGGGAGGGATTTAGGGAAAGATGTAAATCTTTAGTGGGGAAAACAAACTTCACTTGGGATGGTTAACATTTATCCCACAGTCTGGAAATACTTTCCAACTGATTCCCTTCAAATTGGGAGCTATCCCTGAGCTTTTCTGTTGATCCAACATTTATTCCCTCCAACAGCCCTGTTCCATTTGGAAAGGGAAGACGGGCATGGATTCTTCTCCATTCATTTGGGTCCAAGTAAACCCATGGCATGATGTTAGGGCTCTCTCTCCGGATTGCAGCATGAACAGTATGTTCTTTGCTCTTTTCCCTTCTTCTTGTTCATTTCAGTCAACTTTGAAGATGGAGTTTCTGTGAAACAGTACTTAAGCCACCATATTTTCTGGAAGACCCAGCATTCTTTCCAGTCTGCCATGCTGTGTGATTATAAATACATTCTTGCACAGCTGGGATGACATACTCTTATTAGAAAAGGTTTTCAATGACCGTTCACCGAAATAGCCCATTTATATGTCAAGTACATTATCGGATATGTGTTTCTAGAAGAATGGAATAGCAACAAAAGACCAAGCTGCAGGCTGCCAGGAGGGGCTGCAGGGCCTCCCTGAAGCCCCTTCCCTGCGTGTTTATGTTTCGTCGTCACAGAAGGTCTCCATGGTGTGTGCCGAAACTGGGCAGTGGGATTAGGTTTTCCGAAGCTAATGCCCTTGTTTTCAATTCAAGATCTTAATTTTATTGAAGGTGCTGCTGCTGTTGTTGGTACTGGTAGAAATGATCTAATTTAATTTAATTTGCTTCCTTGCAAAGAAGGTGATCCCTTGCCCAGCTGCTGCTCTGGGCAGAGAGGGAGCAAGCAGGCTTGGAGATAAGCTTTGAACTTTATCAGACCTCTCCGAGGTTTATGCTAATGAACAATGCTTAGAGAGTTCAGAAACTCTTTTTGCTTGAACTACCATGCTGCTTGCTAAGCAGCAAAATACCCTCCTGAGTCTCTGTCTGAGGGGCCCTGAGGGAGGAGGGCAGGGCGGGTGGGGGGAGTGGGTGTGGGCGGATCCCTTCTGGCTGGTCTGTTGCTTTGCTTCAAGATGTGGGGCTTGTGATGGATGGGAGGCGCATGTCAGGCGGCAGCATTAGGAATTCTGTCACTTGGTGCCATGGGAAGTTTTGTGATATGAATTCTGTGGGATGGTGGGTGTAGAAGGGCAGAGAGTCCTTGATTAAACTCTGTTTTTACTTGACCAGTTGACTTCTTTTCATGAATTGTTCAAACTTTGCTGAGTCTTGGCTTCCTTCAGCCATGTGCGAGCTGGGTAGGTGTCTCCGAAATAGGGAATCTGATTCCTATCTGTATTCTCAGTACCGATCCAGCCTGCCAGATAGCAGGTTTGATGGGTGTTTGCCGGATGAATGAAGAGATGAATGTATGAATGAATGAAAGTAAACAGAAGGGGAGATGGAATGTCTCCATTGTGTCTCCAGCCAGATTCAGTCCTCTGATGTCCACTATCATTTGAGTATAAGGGGATTCAAAATCCTTCTGTGACCAAGGAGCTGTGACCAGTGATGGCACAGCATGCCTCCCCACTTCTCCTCTCTGTGGTTAGATATGGGAGGTTGGAAGGGATTTGCTGTCACTTACGTAGACATGTGCACACTTGAGAAGAGGGGGTATGGGGCCGTCCTATTTTTCTCCTCGTCCTGCATGGATTTCCTTTGCCACGGGTTCAGTCTCCTCGGATATTTAACTCAGTTTAGTTGTGTTTTAGGATCCTGTCCGTCAAGGTGGTGGAGATTGAAGTCAGCCTGCTGGTCACTCCTGGCATACACCTCTCTTTGGGGTAAACCTGCACCCCAGTCAGTCTTGATACAAAACTGCTTTATTCCTGGTCTTTATATGGGGCTCTAGATGCCAGAACGTAAGCTGACAGGTCAAGTTAGAGGTTCTGTAAGGTAGAGGAGGCATTCTAGGCAGCCCATGGTGGGGCTAGAATCTCTGCATAAAGGACGTACTTCCAGAATGAGCCAGTGGAGATGAATCTTTACATCACTGAGAAGTGCTATACCTCAAAAAATCGAAGTTCATAGCTCCCTGAACAAGTGTGATCTGCATACTTCTGGACATACGTTAAATATGTCAGTTCTCCCCCTAATTTATTATGCATTTATGTGATTTCAGTCAAAATCCTTAAGGAATTGCTGTTTAGAACAGGATAAAATTTATTCTGAGGTTTATATAGAAGCTTAAACCCATAAGAGTAGCAAAAAAATAATGTTTTAAGAATGAGATTTACACAGTAAAAATTACAAAGGGTTATAAAAATAATTTAACACTACAAGCAATTTAGTTTAGTGGCTGGTGAAATGAAATATAATTGGAACAGAACAGAAAATAAAATAATAAGGTTTAAGTGTATGTAAATATTTATTATGTGATAATAGTGGAATTCAGATCAGAAGGGGAAAAGAATAGATCATTTAATTAATGCTGCTAGAAAAATTGGCTATTTGGGGGGGAAAGTTAGATCATTCACTCAGTCCGTATGTGAAAATAGATTGCTAACGTGTTAAATATAGAAAAGAAAAACATCATGCCCTTGAACTTTGTGTGATGTTCAAGCGAGAATATTTTAAGGGACCCCATCAAAGATGGAAATGATCTTGACTGGTTGTATCATATGTGAAAATGAACGTTAAAAGTATCAGAAAAGTAAAATAAAAAATAAAATTCCTCCTTTCAGCGTGGCTCCCCCAGAGAACTTAGGCTCTAGCTTCCCGCTGTTTGGTCTCTGCTGAAGCTGCTGTCTCCCCCACTGGTACCCCAGCACGACTGTTAGAGTCCAGCTTCCTGCTGGTGGTGTCCATACTCATGATCGCTGTGCCCCTTGACCTGCTGGCGGCATTCAACCCAGCCGGTCTTCTCTTCACCTTGAAACTTGCTCATCATTTGGCTTCTAATCCCAGCTCTCTTCGTCGTCCTCCTCCCACGGTGGCTTTCTCTGTTCTCCTTTGCTGGTTCCAGGCCCTCTTAGGGTGGAGTCTCCCCTAAACATTTTCTCTTCTCCAGCTACACAGGCTCCTTTGATGGTTTCATTCAAATCAGTGGCTTGAAGACCATCTCTAGGCTGATGATGTCCCCCATTTTTTTTTTTTCCTCCTGACCTCCATCTAGGGCCTCTCTCAGACCCTAGCTTGGTCTGTCCACCTGCCAGCAGGATCTGTTCATTTGGTTGGGTTATGGGTTTCTCCCGTGTAGCAGGTATACCAAACTTGTGATCTCCCCCCCATTACCGTCCCCAACTTAGGCCTCCCATGTTCTTTATAAACTGGAGGAAAATCTCATCCTCATTATCAAAGAATACAAAGGCAAATTAAATACCGTTTTCTACTGTCACAGGAGTTAGCCAGATTTGGGCTACAGACCAAATCTTGTTGGCTGCTCCTTTCTGTTAAGTGAAATTGATGCTCAGCCACACCCACTCACTGACATATTGTCGGGGGTTGATTGGGGGATATGGGGGTGGGATTAAGAAGTTGCAGCAGTAACAGTGTGACCTACAGAACTGAAAATATTTTCTATTTGGATCTTTACAGAAAGTGTTTTCTGACCCCTCCTTTGTCCCTCGGACAGCAAGAACTTGAGGTGAATCCGTGGCAGATAAACAGAAAGCGTCTTGTTCTCTGTGCTTGGGTGACCATATATATTGTCCCATTTGAGACACTTGGAGAGTGAAAGGGATGCTCGAGGCAGGCAGGGAGGTATTAGAATGGAGGGACGTGTAGATACTCATAATGGATTTTTAATATTCGATTGAAAAAGGAGGAAGGCAAGACCGTGATAATTAGGGCTGAGTAACATTAGCCTTAATGGTTAAGTGAGAATAACAGAAGTCGGATGTTGGTAAAAGTACAAGGTTTTCCAACAGCAGAGAAGAGTTTTAAGGCTTTAAGGTTATCTTTGGTTAATTTTGATAGAAAAAAGTAAATCAAGCAGTTATTTTCAATCTCACACCACACAGAATGCTGTTTATTAGGTAATATTTATGAGGTAAGAAGGAAGAGACAAAAACTCAAGTGCTTCTTAAGCTGTCCATGAGAAAGCAGGTCTAAGTCCAGAACAAAATATTCAGCTCTAATGAGTGCATAGGAGGATGTCAGGGGACCAGTAACCCGGATGTCTGAAATCGTGGAGAGTGGCCGGCAGGAAGGAGCAACTATGATTTAAGGGCCCATCCAGGGAAGTGGTAGGACACTGTGCTTTGTAAATTTGACTTAGCATTGAGTCAGTGCCGAGGGCTCTTGGGGGACCCCAGACTGAAGGTGTTTGTGGCAAATAAAACCCAGGCCGCCGGCGTGTTCCTTCCCATCTGTGAGCCATCCGTGGGATGGAAAGAAAGGGAATCAGCAGCTAGGCGGGCCTCCGGGCTGCTCTGTGAGGACAACTGATCCCACATCATTTCTGCATGGTCAGTGGGGGTGCTCTGAGGTAAGCTTCCAAAGAACTATGTTGTGGGTTGAAGCCACAGCCCAGGGCCTCCTGAAGGAAAGTGAGACTGTGGGTGGCCTCGGGTGATACCCCAGGGCGATGAGTATTTAGCCATAGAACAGAAGGGGCATTGGCTTCCTACTGGGTGGGGGAGGGGTGACAGGTTTGTCTGGGGAAGATAAACTCACAGCACTGCATCATGGTGCTCAGCCTTTTTTTTTTGAAAGATTTTTAAATTTATTTATGACAAAGAGAGATAGCGAGAGAGGGAACACAAGCCATGGGGCAGATGGAGAGGGAGAAGCAGGCTCCCTGTGGAGCAGAGAGCCCAATATGGGGCTCAATCCCAGGACCCTGGGATCATGACCCGAGCGGAAGGCAGACGCTTAACCACTGAGCCACTCAGGCGCCCCAGCGCTCAGCCTTTTAATGGAAGCCCCGCCCCTTCACCCTTGGGAGTCTGTCCTTTGCCACATGAGCCCCAGGCTGTCTCTTGGTAGCAGGTACCTCTCCGGGGTGTGCCTGGTCTTCCTTAGTGATACCAGTTGGGGTTTCAGGATGGCCGTGGTGGAGGTCTTCTCGGGGATCACCTACTGCAGTGTTTCTCTGCTTGAGGAGAGGAGAATCTGGGAAGGAGACGTGCTGGTACTTGAACTGCTTTCAGGATTTCAAGATGCTTGTGTGATGGTGTGTCTGAGGCACACAGGTTCAAAGAAATCTCAGGGTGTTTTGGGTTAGGCTTTGAGTGGAGTCAACCCAGTGAACAAGCTTGGGAAACCCTCCTGCTACCCAAGGGCCCTGAGGGGGCAGTTATGTTTTGCTTTGATTAAGAGGAAATGGAGGGAGAGGTAACTTTTACTTTGGAAATTCTATTTATGTGGTAGACTTTCTAAAGTCTTTCAAAATGTGGGGCCCGGGGAGAAGTATACTCACAGCGAAGGCTGAGGACCACTTGTCTAGTCCCTTCTGTAACCCGCTTTGCTCCGTTGGGTTGATGATGGAATGTGGACCCAGAAAGAAATGAGACAAGGTCAAGCAGCCTGAGTTTCAGGACAGAGAAACAGCGGCATTTGGCAGCCCTGCCTGCTATTTTAAGGGAGGGCGTGGGAAACACTAACTTGGGTGTCTGGAGCCTGGGAGGCTGCTTTTCTGATGAAGAGCTGACCTTCCTTGAGGACCTACTGTGCCCTAGGTACTGTTCTAGGAGATTCACATGCATCATCTCATTTAATCTCAGGGCTCCTGTGAGTTAGGGATTGTTACCCGAGGGATTCTGATGAGGAAGACAGGGTTCAGGGACACTAAGGGACTTGCCCAAGGTTGTCTACCAAGAAGAGACGGAGCTGGGATTCAGAGTGCATATGGTGGCCCCACACTTGAAGCTTTGCCCACTACTTCACCCTGCCTCGAAGAATGCATTGCTTCCAGTTTGGGCTGATTTAGGGACATGTGAAGAGGACGGTCATTTTGGGAAAGAGAAACCAGGGACAGTGCCTTGAACGCCTCTGAGCTGTTTCACCGCGCCCTGGAAGCAGCAACAGGCCCAGGTCTCCGTAATTATGCGATTCATTGATTTGGTTTATCAGATTGTCTTTCCAGAGAGCTTTTCTGTGGAAGAGAGACTTCCGTTGTTCTGCAGAGCTCTGAATTCATTAGAGCAGGTGGGACAGTCTTAGCAAGGAGGCTGGTGGTGATTTAAGAGAAGGTAGGACTTGCTGTTAATTAGAGGAATGGACTTCTTTGATTAGTAAGTTCCGCTGACTCAGTAAAAGGCCAAATTCTCTTGGCTGCAAGACACACCTCTGTTTTCTGATCTGAGGATGCAGATCTCCCCTGTCTCTTGCCCCAGGCCATTTCCAAAGCCTACACATCCTTAAGGTGAACTTGATAGGCCCAGGGAGGGGCTGGAGGGGTTGTGGTCCTCCCAACACCTAGCAATCCACCTAGCAGGGGCAGCTGAGAGACACTGGTGGCTATGGCATCTGGCTCTAAATCCCCATTGAGTCTTCCAGGGGCCTGGCCTGGACCCACCTGTCCTCGGGTAGCACAGCGTCTTCTGGGTATTGGGTGCCATGCTGGTGTCTTCCTCGTGACCCCCTCAATCCATGATCTGCCCTCTCCCTGCTCTGAAAGGCTGACCTGGAGGGACCTCAGCAATGCTCGCTGGCTTCTGCATGGCCAGAGATTGGAGGGAGGGAGGGACAGGGGAGTGTGTGGTCCAGATGCTCATTCCCTAGACGCCGCTCTGTGCACTTGCTCGAGGCCAACTCTGTCCCTGGATTGAAGGTCAGTACTTCTCTCCAGAGAGCCTTCTCACCCGTTTCCTATATTTTCTTGCTCAAAAAGTAACTGCCCTGGGCGCCTAGGTGGCTCAGTGGGTTAGAGCCTCTGCCTTCCGCTCGGGTCATGATCCTGGACTCTTGGGATCGAGCCCCGCATCGGGCTCTCTGCCTGGCAGGGAGCCTGCTTCCTCCCACTCTCTCTGTCTGCCTCTCTGCCTACTTGTGATCTCTATCTGTCAAATGAATAAATTTAAAGAAAAAAAATATGCATTTAAAAAGTAACTGCCCCCTTCCTGGACCCCTCCCCCCCACAAGAGGTGGAGACCACTCTGCAGCGCTTGCCTGTGTCCTTGCCCTCTCTGTACCTTTGTGAATGGCCTCCTTATTTTAACTTTCCTTCTCGTGTGAACACTCCAGGTGTGACCCTGATTGATACATCTGTGTTATCTAACTGGATCTTCATAAAAACTGGAGGAGATACAGACTGTTATTACCAGTGTCCTCATTAAATGAGGAAGCAAACTGAGGCACAAAATGGCTCGGACGTTTTTCCTGGCGTCACGTTGTTTGGAAGGGTTAGACACAGGTTGCATCCAGGCTGCCTGTTTTCTCGCCATCACATGAGGGTGCCCACTTCCAAGCAGGAGACACAGGAGCGGAGGAGGGAGAAGCAAGGCTGTGCAGCTTTCTTGGAGCCTGTCCCCAGATTCACATCCTCTGCTGACTCTCCAGGGCTGCCTGCTGCAGCGGGTGGGGACAGGCCAGCCACGAGGGGCTCCGAGCTCCCAAGGGACACGGTAAGGGAGAGCTGGTTTCCCAGAGCTCTGAGCTGTTAATCTCGTGAGTTAAACTAAAACTTTATTGCTTTTGAGTTTGAGCCTCAGCAAAGGTCTGCCTCCTTCACCCAGCTTTCTTCTCTGCCACCGTGGTCTCTCTTGTGCCCCCTAGAGGCCATGAGATGCGGCGCGGTTACTGTGGTTCTCTGAATTGACACGGAAGGGTTAGCCCACAGACCTGGGGGACACGTGGTGAGGACAGGGCCAGCCCCAGTCCCTCCCCGCATGGCTTTTGTGCTTTGGAAGCATTTGCCCTCCCACCCCCCACCCCTAGCCTGACATCTGCTTCTGGGATGCATTTTGCTGAGCTCTCCTCAGAGGGGGTGGTCACCCCAAGGTGTTTCATTAGGTGTGTTAATAAGCCTTGTAACTGCAGCCTGGCCCGCCTCTCCCCCCGTAGGGCTGCTTTCTGCATGAGGCAGGGAAGGCTGGATGGTTGGACATAATTTGCATTGGCAGCAGAAATATTATTTTTGCATTATAAAGCACGGTGGGTGACCTTATAAGCATGGGGAGAAGGGAGCAGACGGCAAGCCAGTCCGCAGCTCTGGGTGGGTGACTCGGGGCCTGCTGGGGGGTGGGGTGGGCAGGTGTTAACTCCCTTAGTGGCCTGGCTCCATCCCTGGGGGCTGCTGGCTGCCTAGCTCCTCTGCAGACCCCAAAGAAGTCTGTGTGTATGGAGAGGCGCCCCGCACGCAGCAGGCATGGCTGCCTCATGACTGGGGACAAGGACTGTGTGTGCTCTTTGCAGGCACCCCTGGATTGAACCCTGAGCTCTGGCCCAGCTGGAGATTTGCTGCTTCTCCCGCTGTGGTCTTCCCTGTCCTCATTTCCCAGAGGCTGACCTGTCTCTGATTTCCCGAGGGGTTCTGGCATCATCTCACTTGCCCTGAGCACGTGCTCCATACTTGTCCATTTCTCCAGACCGGACCCGGCTTGCACTTGCCTCAGCTTCCTGCAGGCAGCCCACAACCTGGACACGTCCTGACAAGCTCTTCCCTCAGACTTGGGTCCATCCTTGCGCAGCACATGGTTTGTGCGGCTGCTGGATGGGGACCACACTCACTGCAGGGGTTCTCGATTGTCCATAGGGCATTCTGAGATTATAGACTTTTTAAAGTAGTCTCAGGGTTATTCAGCAGGACTCCAGGGTCAGACTCACAGGCCACATTCATGCGTGTGTGCACGCGCGCACGCACACACACAGACACACTTCAGTTTATGATAGGAGGGGAAATAGTTTATATAAAATCTTGAACCATCAGACATGGGAAGGACAACCTTGGTCACTCAAACAATACAGCACCCCCCTCCCCATTTTGTAGTTGAAGCAACTGAGCTCCAGGGGAATGACTTGGCTGATGGCACATGAGTTAGCTCTTTGCACTTTCCCCAGGCTGACCCTCTTTCCACTAAAGTGATCGTATGGGGAAAACAACCAAACAGAAACAATGTGCGACTTGGAATAAGGTACGTGCTTGACCCCAGCGATGATCTTGAGAAGGTTCACATGCTCAGGCAAGGGAAGGGTTGGATTCTGTGCTGAGCGGTGTCCAGGCCCATCGTCCTTACGTAACACCTCTCCTTCACAGGGACATCTCCGTCCTCACCTCACTGGCATAGTACCAGGAGTGGCAGTTTATATTTTTTTAATTTTTTAAAAATTTTAGTAACGTTCCAGTTAACACACAGTGTAATACCAGTTTCAGGTGTACCGTATAGTGACTCATCATCACCCAGTGTTCATCACAACAAGTGTGCTCCTTAGCCCCATCACCCCTATAACCCATCCAGGGTTTGGCAGTTTAATGACATGTTTGGTCCTAGGTCAAGCAGAACACCAGCTGTTCTCAGAAGGCTGCATCTCAGAAACCCCGAGCTCAGTGCTTAAACACACTAGCAGAAAGTACGGAGAGAAAGTGCCTGGACAGTGAGGTTGAATGGAGTTATGGGTGGACAGGCAGGGAGCAAAGGAGGGAAGGAGTAGATAGCATGTCAAATCCTGGTAAACCTATTTCATAGGATGGGTATGAGCCTAAAGAGGGGGCCTCAAACAGATGGGTGGATGGATGCACGGATGGATGGGTGGATGGATGGATGGATGCCAGAGCAGTAGAAATGGACTCTGGATAGGATGGAGGTACCCAAGGACAGTGTATTTTGGTGACTTTGGAAAAGGTAGAAGGGGTTAGAAGGAAGTGTTAGCAGCTCTACCCAGCCCATTGTCATAACGAGTGAGTGGTCAGCATGGATGCCCTCTATGAGTCCCAGCCAGACATCCTTCTGCCACTGCAGGTAATCAAGTGGGTTTTCTGACCACAAATATTCTGAACCACAAAGGAAGGAAATGAACCATTTGTGTTTTTGAAAACACTGGTTCTGGGGACATTCTACACACCTAGAAGTCATCTTGTCAAAGGAACCTCTAACTCAGGGGGTAAGGGGACACTGAGGGCAGGAGCATTGGCATCAGGCCTGTCTCTCAAGATGAGTTATAAGAATTCTTGTTTTTCCCTTCTTGCTTTTTGAATTTTACAGCCTTCCTACCACTAACCTGTGAGGTTTTTCATGACAAAAATGCTTAAAAACACTCCTTCTACTAGCGTTTTCCCTATTATTTCTGCTGCTATCGCTGCCAAAGCCATTTCATACATTTTTTTAATGAGACAAATGAAATCATGAATTTAAAGGGTCTAGCACAGTGCCTGGTACATAGTGGGTACTCAGAAAAAGACCCTTCTCTCTCCTAAGCTTGTTGCATAAATGCTGTCCCAACATGTATATTTAACGTGATCATGTTGAGCTTTGAAGTTCAGGGTTTTTCCTCATTATCTTCTATTCTGACAAATTTCATTCAGGTTACCCATCTTGCCATTTTCTTGACTGGGCTTCTACGATTTCACATGCATGTTCCTCACATTTATTTTTTCCTGGCCCGTTACAGAATTTTCTTCCTAAGGAAGGAGATGTACTTTCTGAGGTCCCCATAATGTGATGATAGGTGGCCATGTCTTCACCGGTTACTTCGCTCTGATAAGAATGTGACCTCCAGAATTGAACACAGAGGTGGTGTTCGTCCCATGCGGGAGCCCCCCCCGTCCCCGCCATGGGCCCGGCCCCTTTCTCTGTGCCTCTCAGGGAGCACTCTGCCCTCAGTCCACCCCTTTGCCCCGACAAGTACCTGTTACACCTGCCGCATGATTTATATTCCTAATCTTTGGATTCTGGCCACCAGAGGTTGTCACCCTTGCCAGTTTTCCTTGGAGAAGTGACAACTTGAGATGCAACCATCTGCCACATTTACCTGAATTACTTCCAATTCTGGAGCTTGTGCTTCCAAAAAGAAGTAATTCCTTGGGTTGATGTCTGACAGGTCTCGGCTTGCGGCAGCTGCTGGAGCAGGGGCCGTGGTGGGAGCGGCCAGGCCACGGGGGAGTGAGGGGCAGAGCTCCTGGGGCTGCTGCAGAGCCGCACTAATACTGCGATGCCGTCAGCACACGAAGGCAGCATGTCGCCCGCGTGATGTGTGCTGTGTAATTGCTTATTTACCTCCCGCCTGTGGTCGCCTATCGGAAGCTATCAATAGCTGCGGTTTATTTCTCAGATCTCCTTAGGGAACCAGAGTTTATCTCACCCGGCGAGAATCCTCATCGCGGAGGTTTTAAGCCGAAGGTCCTTTGGAGGGAACGCAAGCCACATGCTTCTTTGGCAAGTGGAGACCTTGAGACCCAGGAAGTGACTCGTTTCTCCAAGGTCATGCTAGGCCTGACGAGAGACGAGGCTTTCCTAGCCTTGGCCTTGTAGAGTCTGGCTGCTCGGCTCTCTCTGAGGGCAGCCCAGGGTTTGCAGACCCCAGACTCTTAGCCTGTTGGTGTGTCTTCTGGAGTTTTGACCGTGTTCTCCATGCGTTCTCTGGGGAAACCGCTGCCAGCGTGAGGGGGCACCGGGGCACCTGTGTCCGGCTGCCTCTCCTGACACCAGGCAGCTGTTGCAGAATACGGGAGCTTCTGACACTGAGGATTTTTCTAATAGTGGGTCTTGTTGCCCCAGTGATTTATGCCACATCTTGGTGCTAGAATTAAAAGGTGAAACTCACTGTGATGGTTAGAACGAATGTGGCTTCTGTGACGTGCTCACATCTCGGTGTGGTGCTGGGAGTGAAACGGGCAGCAGTGGGGGTTGGGGGGGATGCCAGGCCCTGTAGCCCCTTAGAATATGGAAGTGGGGGGCCTTTGGGCCAAATTATAGTGTTTTAAGGACAGTGGCAACTCTGGCTTGAGCTGGATTAAAGCTTTTTTTTTTTTTTTTTTTTTTCCCCATTCTTTCCCAGAGTCACAAGTATTTAATTAACTCTGAACTGGCTCTCCTGCAAGGTGGCTGCACATACGTGTGCTCTCGGAATACTCACTCCAGGCCTTGAACTAGACTCTCTTACCCAGAATCCAGAAATCCGAGAAGCTGTTAAAATGGAAAGTGCTTATTTGTTTGTTGTTGCATTTTTAAGTTCCGCACTAAATCCTTCTGGCTGCTGAATCTGACCCAAAGTGAAGCTCTTTGTAGCTTTTATTTATCTCCCCGTGTGTGTGTTTTCGTGTGTTTTCCCTGTAGAAACATTTATGCGTTGAGCAGAGACTGTTGCCCCGGGTCCCTCCAGGGAGGTTATGTGTGCCGTTACTATCTTTCTACAAATCTGGACCATTCTGAATTCTGACGTGGACCTTATCCTGGAAGTTTTAGATCAGGGATGTGGGCATAGGTGGCAGTGTGCATTTTACAGTGAGGGAAGCAGAGTCTCAGGGAGGTTAAGTGACACTCAGGGACACTCAGCTCCTGAATGGTGCAGGTGGGTGCGAACAGTACAGATTTTGAAGCTTTGACTCACCGATGGGGACGTTGTCCTCGGATCCATGGTGCTCCCCAACAGAGGGCAGGTGCCAGGCCCGTAGATGATGATCTTGTCATCTCATCTGAGATTCTGCTTTGGGGTTAGGCTCCAGGCGGAAGTGGGATTTGGGGGGACAGGGTACAATACATCTCTCATGGAACGAGACCTTGCTAGGCAGCTTAAAGTTCAGGACCCAGAAGCCAGGGGCAAAGGCTTTGAGTCAAGTAGCACGGATACCTCCACGGCCATTAATGAGAAAGGCAGAATCTCTGCGGACAGGAAAGCCACTGGGGGATCCCCTCCAATGTTTGGGTGTATTAGGGCTCCAATTAGCTACCTCTGCTGCGAGCATGGACGTAAGGTAGTGGACAGGCAGAGGCTGCGGGCCGAGCTGACGGGGCTGCAAAAGCTGGGACTGAAGCCCTTTGTTACGGATTGGTTTGTTCCAGTGAAATCGTTGTCCCTGTCCCTGGGGATGGGACCTTATTTGGAAATAGGGTCATTGCAGATGTAATTGGCAGAGTCCTGCTCAAGTAGGTGGGCCTCCAATCCAGTATGATTGTTGTCCTTTTAAGAAGGTGACCATGGGGAGCGCCTGGGTGGCTCAGTGGGTTAAAGCCTCTGCCTTCGGCTCAGGTCATGATCCCAGGGTCCTGGGATCGAGCCCCACATCGGGCTCTCTGCTCGGCAGGGAGCCTTCTTCCCTTCCTTTCTCTCTGTCTGCCTCTCTGCCTACTTGTGATCTGTCTGTCAAATAAATAAAATTAAAAAAAAAAAAAAGGTGACCATGGGGGGTGCCTGGGTGGCTCAGTGGGTTGAGGCCTCTGTGTTCAGCTCGGGTCGTGGTCCCGGGGTCCTGGGATCGGGCCCCGTGTCGGACTCTTTGCTCAGCGGGGAGCCTGCTTCCCTTCCTCTCTTCTGTCTGCCTCTCTGCCTGCTTGTGATCTCTCTCTCTGTCAAGTTAATGAATGAAATCTTAAAAAAAAAGAAGGTGACCATGCAAAGACACACAGGGGGAGAACATGAAGGAGAGGAATGGGTGTCTGCAGCTGTGAGCTAGGGAGTGCCAAGGATGGCTGGCAGACCCCCCGGGAGCTGGGAGGAGGTGAGGCAGGATTGTCCCCTACAGGTGTCCAAGGGAGCATGGCCTAGCCAACACTTTGATTTTAGATGTCAACTCCGTGAATGATGAGACGATAAAATCTCTGTCATTTCAAGTTCCCCAGTTCGTGGTGCTTTGCTCCAGCAGCCCTAGGAAACGGAGCCACCCTGGTGCGCTGCTGGGCACTGGCACACCGCCTTGGCTGACGTGCGGGCCTCCTGGGGCTCTTTAAAGAGTCCTGCTGCCCGGCTGTACCCCAGTTCAGCTTCACTGGGTCCCAGGCATCAGGGTTTTTAGAGCTCCCCAGGGGGTTTCATAAATGTTGATATTAAATGTCAACTCCTAGAATTGAGATAAAAATTTGGAACCAATGAAAATTGAGCTGCGTTGGGGAACCACAGCCTAGAGGGCGTGCTCTGAGCGGGTTCCCAGCAGCGTGCCCAGGTCCTCTGTGGTGACTGAGCATGGGGCCAGGGGGCCCCGAGCTGGCTCCCCCCGACCCTCAGGACCATGTCATACCTTTAACAGGAGTTCCTGGGTCATTCTCCTTCACCCAGCCTTCCCCCACTCTCTTCCCAGCTTTCTGCCAGCAGGGTGCAGGGAAATGGCTACTGTCCTTTATAGGGAACACATTTAGAATGGAGCCTGGCCCACGGCAAGCTCTTCCCAGAGTTTGCTGTTGTGACTTCTCAAGCTGCCTTTATCAAAAACCCTGTTTCCCCTTAATCCTCACTTCCTGGAGGATGGCCCCAGAGTGGTCGGATTTTATTGTCCTGGCTCAAAGGGCCTTGTTTCTTGTTAGGCTTTACTTTCTTTTAATTAAAACCTTTTCTTTTTTTTTTTTCCAATTTGCCTGAGAGCTAGATCATGTGAAGGGCACTTTTTTTTTTTTTTTAAAGAGAAAGAACAAAGAGTAAGTGTGGTTGAGATTCAGAGCGACATTGACTTGGCTTTTCGCTCCCAAGGTTAGGCGGAGCCACAGATTAGAACCGCACCTGCAGTGGGAAGGGGTGACAGGGTCAAGGAGACTGTGTGGAGCACAATCCCTCAGCAGGCATGCGGGAGGGGACCACCTCCTGGTGCCCTCCCGAGCCCAGGGAGCCATCCCGCCTCATCCTGGCCTCAGGGGGGAGAGACAGATGCTTAAAGTAACCAGATGTGCTAGTCCAGTGACCTGGATCTATCTGGGGGCCAGAGACATGGGAGCCAAAAGTGCTGTCCATTCAACCCAAAGCATGTGGCTTTAGCCCCTCCGCCCAAAGCAGGGCCTCCCTGCAGGAGCCTAGGAAGGACGAAGGGAATGGATGCCAAATAGACAGCTGACATTGACCACTACACCGGGCAATGGTGAAGAAGCAGCAAAGAGGGATCGGCACCCATTTGTATTGGACCCTGAATCCCTTGCCAAAGAGGCTGATGCCCTGCCCAGGGCAGTAGGCAAGCATTGCACGTTCACGGTCAGAGAAAGGGGCATGATCGGTTTTTACCACTGATTCCAGTCCAGCTCTTCACCAGGTAATGACAAGTCTATGGAGCTTCGAGGTCACGTTGTAAGGCCTTTGATCGAGGCAGGTGTGCAGTGCAGTGACGGCCAGCTGGGTGTGCGGTTGTCCGTGATCTCAGAGAGGACTTCCCTTCTTCTGGCTCCAGCATCACAGACGGCAGTCCCAGCCTGGCTGGCTCAGTTGGGGCTCCCTAATGAAAAGGGTGCAGAGAGGGATGAGGACTCATAACATGGGGTGCCCCAGGCAGCAGGCTGGCCTTTTATTTGTGGTCTCATTTCACCTAAAACTTTAAATGAGCACCCAGTACTCCCGAGTTTCTCTCCCGAATGGAAAGTGTATTCAGAGTTCCCGGAGAGGTCAGGTGTGTCATTCATCCCGGTTACACATGAGACCCAGAGGCATGCCTGACTCCTCCCTTCCCTCAGCCCTCAGTCCTGCCCAGTTTTCCTCCTAAATATCCCTTACATCTGTTCTCTTTTCTCCTTTGCCACCAGCGTGCTGCCATGTCTCTTTCTAGTCTCTTTATTCTGCACATAACAACTAAAGAAAACTTAAAATCAAACTCTGATCATGTCACTTCTGTGCCTAACAGCCTTCATGGCTCTCCATTGGTCTAAAATCTGGGATTCTCCAGCTTGCTACAGAGCCCTGCCGCCCTCTGCATCCTCGACTGGACATGCTTCTCCTCAAGTTCCATTGAGTTCTTTCGATGCCCTCAGTGTGCTGTATGTTGTGTTCTGCCCCAGGACTTTTGCACATGCTGCTTCCTCGCTGCTATTACTCGTTCTCCTCCTTCTGCCTGGCTCTCCCCCACCTCTCTCTCATTCTTTAACTCACAGCTCAAATGTTTCCTCCTTGGGGTCAGGCCCCAAGGGTGACAGGCCCTGTCAGGTGACGCTGCAGTCTTCCTTTGTGGCACATAACCACAATTTGTCAATGTACATTTATTGGGCTCGTTATTGATGAAGACCTATCTCCTGCCCCTCTCCCCCTGCCAAACCATTTTCCTGATGCTCGTATTCTGGTGCCTACTCCGGTGCCTGGCACACAGTTGGAACTGAATACCTATCCTTTGGATGCATTGATGGCCGGTGAAGGAATGTGTGGAAAAACCACCCAAGCTCATACAGCCTACATGTCACAAAGCTGAGACTAGAATCCAGGCTGGCCCCTCCCAAGCCCTGTGTCTTTTCTGCTGCCCCACCTGGTGGGAACTTGTGAGCGTGTCTTCTGGAAGTGCTGGCCTTGACAGAGGGGATCTGATGTCCCTTTTTCCAGAACCTGAGATGGGGTAGGGGGGCTGCCCCAGTCAGAATCACTCTTGTGTGGAGGGTGACCTGGAGGCCTCTTTGTGGAAGATCCTGATTCTGCTCTATCCTAACCTTTTAACTGTTAGAGACTGATGTGGGGGATTTGCTGATGTATTGACAAGGACGTCAGTGTAAAGAGCCACTTTACTCCCAACTCCTTTCTTAAGTGATTTTTAAAAGACAGGCTAGTTGGGAAAAACATCCTCGGCCAAGACAGTTAGTCTGTTATGCTCTGACCTGGGTTTGTCTTCCTGAGGCAGCATCCCAGAGAGTCGGGAGGCATGAGAGGGACTCATCGGTCCCTCCAGATTAAGTGTGAAGATGGGGATGAAGGGTAGAGCCCTGCAGTTTATTCTGTCCCTCGGCAGATGTGAATTGGCCTCTTTCTTGTTGCTGGGCTCCGTCTTAGGCTCTGAGGATCCAGCTGTGATGACTTTATGGTCCCTGTGTAAACAAACTGCGCACACTGAGTGAGTGGTCATGTTAGGAGGGAGACAAATCACTTACCATGAGGGGTGCCTGGTAAGTTAAGAGTCTGCCTTCGGCTTGGGTTATGATCTCAGTGTCCTGAGAGCCCACGTTGGGCTCTCCACCAGTGGTGAGTCTCCTTCCTCCGCTCCCTCTGTGATCTCTCTCACTTTCACTCTCTCTCTATAAATAAATAAAATCTTTTAAAAAAAATCACTTGCCATAGTATGTATGAGCTGTCTGCACACCTAGAGGGCCTGGACCCCAGAGGGCCTGGTGAAGCTGGTGAAGTCTGTCCCTCAGCCTTGGTGGCAGGCGTGGGCTCTTGGTGAGCCCGGGGAAGGGAGTTGGCACCTGAGAGGGATGGCTGAGGGCAGGTGTCTTGATAGGACAGCAAGCCTTCCAGGTGTGGCTGAGGGTGGCGGGACCCAGACTTGCTTTGCCAACTGAAGACGGTGTGCCTGTCAGAACCAGGTGGGGGAACTGTCGGTGGGCGAGACGGTGGGTGGTCTGAGGCAACAGGGTGCTGGGCATGGTCAGTGTGGGTGCCTTGGCGGGGGTGTCCTCTACATGTGCTCCTGTGGGCTCCACTCTGTGACCGTGGCTGATTGAAGGACATGAGTCCTGGCTTCAGCACTTGGTCTCCTTCATCTGTGATGTGGTCTGGTGACCCTCCACCCTGAGGAACGCCCGTCACTCTGCAGGTGCAGAGGCTGTCGGTAAGTCTGACCTCTGCCTGCCTGGTCTCACACCCCAGCTCGAACACTTCCATGCTGAATGACACAGGCCGAGTCACTTCGTCTTTCTGTGCCTGCATTTGTTTATTTTTAACATGGGGATGGTATTACTTAATGTGTGAGGTAGTGCCTAATATGTGAGGATGAGCCGAAAATGTGCATAAAACGCCTGGCCTGGTGCCACAGACATGGGCAGGTGCTCAGCGAACGTTAGTTCTTTTCATATAATACCATTAGATATTTTACCTATAAAGTACAACTATTAAAAATAAGACTTTAAAAATTAAATTGACAAGAAAATTGTCCCAGTTCTATGGATGATGAATCTACCAAAAAGTGTCTAACTTCGTGCCAGGAAGTGAGCGGCCGGTTAGAGATTCACATCTAGACTGTTTTGTTCAAAACTCAGCTCATCGCCTTCTGTTTTGTTTGTTTTTCTGACTTGCGAGCTCTGAAAACCAGAGGTTGGCCCTTGCCTGGGTCTTAGAGCTCGCAGACCTGGCTTTCACCGAAGACGTGGTCTTTCTTTTCATGTCTGAGTGCTCTGCGTGGCTCTGCATTGCCGGGTTTGCGAGGAGTCATGAGGGAATATCCTCTAATCTTGGAGGGCTTTGCAGGAAATAGAAATGTCCAAGGAGTTACTATTTATTCAGCAGCTGGGAGGGCACAAATCACGTGGGGACACCGAAGTCCCAGCAGCCATTCTTCATTGGTTTGGGGAACCTGTCTCCTGGGAAATGGGCAATTTAGAGAAGACCTAACTCTGCCGGGAATCTCTTGGTTGAGGTGTCTGGTATAGGACTATGTTGGTCCTGCACGGACGGTGGGCAGAAGAGTGCTCCTTACCTCCACGCCGGGGCAGCAGGGGCGACTTGTTCTTGGCAGACTTGTTGGTTAAAGCTTCTCGGAGTCAAATTCTTGAGCTGCAGAGAGCTGGCTGACACCATGCTCTCATCTTACAGCACAGATGGGAAAATGGGGCTGGAGGGGGGCAAGTGGAGCGGCTCATGCTGCCCGAACCCCACTTGTGTGCCGGGCACCAAGATACCCACTTTCCCAATTGCCATGTCACGGAAAACGTTATGCCCTGGAATCCTCACTCTCTCAAATGCAGAGTTCCTTTCATAAAACATGGATTTTCATTACACTTTGCCTGAATAAGGAAGAGGGAGAAGTATTTTCTGCTCTTGAATCACATTTACGTATACTCTCTCTCCCTCTTACTCTGTATTTCTCTCTGTCTCTCTGTCTCTCTCTTACCTCCCTCTTTGCCCCCTTCCAATTTTTAAGATAGAAAATTGGGAAATTTAAGAAGAAAATGAAAATGACCTACAAACCCAATATCTAGAGATAAACATGGCTAATAATTTGATATCTATTCTGCCTGTTCTTTTTTGACTTTGTTATCAGAAACATGATCTTTGTTTAGAATGGTTTTGAAAGTAATTTTGAAAGTAATTTATTCTATGAGGCTTAGAGTGAAAAGCAGCAGTCCCCCTCCCCCCCACCTTGATTCTCTACTTACCCCTGCACACCGCCCCCCCCCCCCCAACCCCCGACCCAGGCAACCAGTTTCATCCCTCCTAGCTGTTGTTTTTCCCTTGCGTTTAACACTGCGTTTCGAAGGAACATACTGATTCTGCTCTTCCTTGTTTGCGCATTATTTATTGACTTCTCTGGAAGCTTTCTTAAACTTCTTTCCTACCACATACCTTCACACATCCCAGCACGATGCCTTCCTCCATCTCCCTGCTATGGCATATCCTACCTTGGAGGAGGTGCCGTTTTCAGGGTTGGCCTCACTGTAACCTTACTAATGTTATTTACATCTGGGGGATGTAGTATCTTGTGAGTACATTTCTTTCCTCATTTCTCCTGTCATAGAGTTTAGTAACTGCCTTTTAAAATTGATCCGTTTTCTTTTCTTTTTATTAACATATAATGTATTTGTATCAGGGGTCCAGGTCTGTGATTCATCAGTCTTACACAATTCACAGCACTCACCATAGCATATACCCTCCCCAATGGCCATCACCCAGCCACCTCATCTCTCAGAACCCCTTCCCTCCAGCAACCCTCAGTTTGTTTCCTGAGATTAAGAGTCTCTTATGGTTTGTCTCCCTTTCTGGTTTCATCTTGTTTCAGTTTTCCTTCCCTTCCCCTATGATCCTTTGTCTTGTTTCTCAAATTCCTCATATCAGGGAGATTATATGATACTTGTCTTTCTCTAATTGACTTATTTTGCTCAGCATATTACCCTCTAGTTCCATCCACATTGTTGCAAGTGGCAAGATTTCATTTTTCATGGCTGCATAGTATTCCATTGTGTATATCTACACCACATCTCCTTTGTTCTTGATCCATTTTCTTTTAACTAATCGTTAGGTTTTTCTGCCTCTCCTCTGGGAGTTTTCATCTGATGTCATTATGTTTAGACTCACCCATTTATCTGTTGGTTTCATTTTCTCTCTCATTGTACTCCTATTCCCAGAGCCTCTAACTTCCTGGTTGACTCTGGTCTGCATACTCTCAAGACCCTGGGTGCACCAGTTGTCCTGAGGTTTCATATTAGCTCTTTTCTTTTTACAAGTCCCATGAATTGTTGTTGTTGGTCCCCCCACCCTTTATTTCCTTGTTCTATTAGATCACTGTATGTAGGAATTTCCTGAGAAGGGTCAAGAAAAGAAAAATTTTTTAAAAAGTCACGTGGTTCACAAAAATTTTATTCTCTTTTCACCTTTGATAGTTTGGCTGGGTATAGAATTCTAATAAGATATAATTTTCCTTCAGAATAAATTTTTTAATTGACAACTAGTAAAAATCACTCATTTTGGTATATAGTTCTATGAGTTTGATGAATGCATAGAATCATGGAGGCATTACCTTAGTACTATGATACAGAACAGACCCATCTCTTTAAAAAGAAAAAATGATGTTATATGGACCCTTTGTAGTCAGCCCCTCCCTTCCCTTCTTTCTGCCCCTGGTAACCACTGGGGCAGAAAGAAGATGTTTTCTGTCCCTGTGGTTTTACCTTGTTCATAATGCTGTATCATTGGGCTCATATATGTAACCTTTTGAGTCTGACTTCTTAAATGAAGCATAATACTCTTGAGGTTAATCTGTATCATGTGTATTAATATCATGTATATTGCTGAATGGTATGACATTGCATGGACTTACCGCAGTTTATCTTTTCATCACTTAAAGGATATTTGCATTGTTTCTAGGTTTTGGTGACTGTGAGTGTAATTATTATAAACATTAGCATACAGAATTTTGTATCAGTGTAAGTTTTGATTTCTTTTAGGTAAACATTAGGACTGGGGTTGCTGGGTTATTTGATAGATGTATATTTAACCTTATAAGAGACTGCCTGTCTGTTTTTGGAAATAGCTGTCCCCTTTTGTATACTCATGAGCAGTGTGAGGATTCTGCTTCTTCTCAGCAGCACTTGGTATTTTTTAAATATTAATTTTAGGCATTCAAGTAAGTGTATAGTGGCGTCTTACAGTGGTTTCAGTGTGCATTCCCCTAATGAGCAATGATGCTGAGCATCTTTTCATATGCTTCTTTTTTTTTTTTTTTTTTTAGAGGTTTTATTTATTTAAGAGAGAGAATGACAGAGAGAGTATGATAGGGGGAAGGTCAGAGGGAGAAGCAGACCCACTGCTGAGCAGGGAGCTCAATGTGAGACTCGATCCCGGGACTCTATGATCATGACCTGAGCTGAAGGTAGTTGCTTCACCGACTGAGCCACCCAGGTGCCTGTGCTTCTTTGCTTTTTATATATTTTTTTGAGTGATGTATTTCTCTTTAGTCCATTCAAAAAAAATTGGGTTGTTTGGTTTCTTACAGAGTTTTGAGAGTTTTGTTTTTGGGTTTTTTGGGTTTTTTTTTTTTGGTTTTTACTTTTTAGTTAATTTATCTTTAAGTAGGCTTCATACCCAGCATGGAGCCCAACATGGGACTTGAACTCAGAACATTGAGATGAAGCCCTGAGCTAAGATCAAGAGTCAAGACACTTACCTCACTGAGTCATCCAGATGCCCCAAGAGTTGTTAAATATAGTATGAACGTAAGTATTTTGTCAGATGTGTGATTTTCAAATATTTTCTTCTAATCTTATGGCTCATCTTTTCATTCTCTTACCAGTATCTTTTACACAGTGAAAGTTTTTAATTTTGTTACTGTTTAACTTGCCAGTTTTTTTCTTTTATGGATGATGTTTTGGTATAATTTCTAAGAATTTCTAGCCTAAATCAAGGTTATAAAGATTTTCTCTTGTTTTATGATTTTATATTTTATATGCTTATGTTTTTTACGCTTAAGGTCTATTTCAAATTAACTTTTGTATCTGGTGTGAGGTATGGGTCAAGTTTCTTTCTTTTTCTTTTTTTTTTTTTTTTTTAACAAATGTCTGATTGTTCCATCACTTCTTATTGAAAAGACTCTCCTTTCTCCATTGAATTATCTTTGTACTTTGTAAAGTCCTTAGAATTTTTTTTCATGGTGTAAACCTTTAGGGTCTGTCTCTCTCTCAAGCTCAGTGATTTTAGGAATTCATAATGCTTTGGAGTAGATATTATTTATTCATTGCAGTGCTATTTGGTAAATTTCAGTCTACAACTTCATTGTCTTTGATTCTGGGAATTTTTGTGTTTTCTTCTTTTTTGATAATATACTCTGTTTTCTTTTAACAGATCTTAATAGCTTTTGGACTTTGTAGGCCAGTCCTCTAATTATCTTATCCTCTTCTGTTTTCCTTCTTTAGTATTACTTCGTGGACAGTTTTCTCAACTTTATCTTCTAAGCCAACTTTAGTAATTTCAATTTCAACTTTCCATATTTTTAACATCTGAGAGTTCTCTTTTGGTTTTCTGAATGCTCCCTTTTTGTGGCATTCTGTTGTTGGGTGAAATATCCTTTAGGTTTGTTAAAATGCTTTTTTGTTTTTGTTTTTGTTTTCTTTTTGATTTCTGTCTATTCTTCCCCTGCCCCCGCCTCCCCCCCCTTGGACCTTTTTCACTCATGTTTCAAGTTTCCTCAAATGCTGGTGATCATTGGTTATCTATTCATATATAAGAGAAGGGGGCTAAAATGTTGAGCACATCGAATGGGTCACAGGAAGCCTGTTCACTGATGGACTGGACTGTACAGAGAAAGGGCAGTAAACTGGCTTTTTCATTGCTGACACTTAGAATGTTTACGTCTAAGGTCTCTTCTTCTCTATTTGGTCAGTTTTCCCAAAGATAGAAACTCTCTGTTCCTGTGAAGGGCAGTGAGTATAAAGCCTGGCTCCTGGTGTTCTCAGAGCTAAGTGAGGGGTATTTTCTCCACACCATGTGTTGGCTTCCCAGGATGGGCCGGGTTTTGTATGTCTCCTTCAACATCTTGCATAGGTCATGAAATCCTACAAGGCAGATCTTCTCTGTTTGATCAGTTACCATTTGTCCAACTGTTTTTCTCTTTGAGATATTGTTGCTCTCTCTCAATTGCTGTCATTTATTTCCCCATTCTCTTGGTATTTGTGGGTTTATGTCTTTTTAATTCCTACACTGTCATTTTGGTGAGTTTGGGAAGAAAGAAAATGGAGGTTAATGCATGTGCTTCATCTATTATGTCAAACACAAGTTCTCCTCAGGTCTTTTTTTCTGTAGAGATTAATGTCAACACACACACGTATTTACTAGTTATATACAGACCCTTGACTTATAATGGATTTACATTCTGATAACCTCCTTGTAAGTGGAAAATATTTTGATTAAAAAATGCACTAATTGCTCCTAACCTACTGAACGTCACAGCTTAGCCTAGCCTACCTTAAATAGACTCAGAACACTAACATTAGCCCATGGTTGGGCAAAATCATCTGACCCAAAGCCTGTTCTCTATTAAAGTGTTGAATATCCCTTGCAATTTATTGATCACTATAGTGAAAGTGAAAAAGAGGATGGACGGCTGTATGGGCGCAGAATGGTTGGAAGAACATGGGTTGTTGACCTTCAGGATTGCGTGGCTGACTGGATGTGTGCCACCTCCTTCTGCCTGGCACCGGGAAGAGAGCACAAGAGGGTATCACACTGCATATCACTGGCTTGGGAAGAGATCAAAACTGAGAATTCGTAATAGAGTTTCTACTAAACGTGTATTGATTAAGCACCATTGTAAAGCCAAAAAATCATGAACTGAACCATCGTAAGTCAGGAACCATTTGTACATTTAAATTTACAAAATTGGGATAGTTTTTTTTTTTCTCATTTAAATTTAATGAATTAAATTTAATGAATGAGCTTTTACATTTTAAAGGATATCATACTGATGCATTACTTACTTAATCATGTTTTCACCCTTGGGCACTGAAGTTGCTTCCAAATTTTCAAGTATTATAAATACTACTGTTGTGACATTTTTTCATGTAAATCTTGGGATTTGTAATTATTTCTTCTAGATTAGGATTACCCATTTGGTGGGATGAGTATTTGAATGTGACATGTGATTTATATTGTGGTATGTGATACACACAGTATGACAATGTGATACATCCTGTCAAATTGCCCTTAAGGAAAATCTTGCTAATAATATTAGGAATTGACACTGTTTTAAAATCTTTGTTTTTGTGATAGGAGGAAATGGCACTGCACACATTTGGATTTTCTTTTATTATTTGTGCAGCTGAACATGTTTTGTCCTCTGTGAATTACCTGCTCATGAATATTTTTATACTTGCCATATATGTTTATGGGATCTTTATGGAATAAGTTTAGCTGCTACTTATATTAAAATATATTTTCCCATTTTTTTCCTTCCTTTCAGAATTTTTGATGTTCTGATGAATAGTTTTAATTTTTATGTTGTCAGTTATAGAAAACTTTATATCCTCTTTGGCTTTGAGGATTTAAAAATTATTTCCCCATCCCCAATGAGATAAATAGATGTTCTAAAACCTCTATTTATTTGAGAGAGAGAGAGAGAGAGAGAGAGAGAGAGACAGACAGAAGTTGTAGAGTCTTTTTTTTTTTAAGATTTTATTTATTTATTTGCCAGACAGAGATCACAAGTAGGCAGAGAGGTAGGCAGAGAGAGAGGAAGGGAGGCAGGCTCCCTGCTGAGCAGAGAGCCTGATGTGGGGCTTGATCCCAGGACCCTGGGATCATGACCTGAGCTGAAGGCAGAGGCTTAACCCACTGAGCCACCCAGGCACCCCAAGGTGTAGAGTCTTAGGCATAGTCCCACTGAGCACAGAACCTGACCCAGGGCTCACCCTCATGACCTTGAGATCATGACCTGAGCCAAAACTGAGTCAGATGCATTACCAACTGTGCCAGCCTGGCAACCCTAAGATATTTTCTTAAATCTATCTTTTAGATCCTTAAGGATATGATTTTGTCATTTTTTCAAGTTCAACTCTTTATATTTGTGTGTAATATTTATGTATGTTTGCTCATACTGGTGAATATATATATACACACACACACACACACAGATATATATGTATATATACACACACATATATATAAATACATAAATAAATATATACCTATATGTGGACCACATACATGCACACACACACATCTGTTTTGGTTCGTCATGTGGACAAGAACTAAGTGTGTTGTTTTCTAAACAGTTAACTGGTGTCTTAAGACCCCGAATTTATAGTCTAAACTTTGTCATCAAACACATTCTTGTATAGAGTCTGTTGATGAGCTTTCTACTTGGTGCCATTAGTTTTTGGTTTTATGTCAGTATAACACCCTTTTACTTATGGTAGCTTTGTCACGTTATTCAATACTTAATAGGGTCTCACCTTGTCCTTCCCCTTTACAAAAAAAGAAGTATGACCTTTTGTGTTTACTTTAAGGTGATCTTTAGAATTACCTGATCTCATTCCAAAAAACAAAAAACCTAAACTCTTGGGTTTTATTAGAATTGCAAATATTGTACCAATTATTTTTTGTGAGAATTTCCGTTTTTATTGAGTCTTCAGATTCGGAATCATTACATGTATCTTCACATTTTCGAGGAATCTTTTATGTCCCTCAGTAAAGTTTTATGGGTTTCTTCACCTGGCCCTCACACATTCCTGTTTAAATTGATTCCTAGGTATTTGCTACTATTGTGATTTAATTTATTTCCTGTTAGAGTTTCCAAGTGGTTATTGCTGCTATATAAGAGAGCTGTTGTGTTTTATCTATTTATTTTTTAACCATTCACCTTACTGAACCCTTTTATCTATCAGTCCTCCAGATTTTTTTTTTTAAAGATTTTATTTATTTATTTGACAGAGAGAGATCACAAGTAGGCAGAGAGGCAGGCAGAGAGAGAAAGGAAGAGAAGCAGGCCTCCTGCTGAGCAGAGAGCCTGACGCGGGGCTCGATCCCAGGACCCTGAGATCATGACCTGAGCAGAAGAGGCTTAACCCACTGAGCCACCCAGGCACCCCAGTCCTCCAGATTTTTGAGTTGATGGTTTGGGGTTTCTAGGTGTTCAGTCATATTACCAGGCAAATTATGGTCATTTTGTCTGACTTTTTATCATGTATTCCTTTTTGTTTCCCTCACTCCTTCTTTTTCTCCCTCCTCTCCTTCCTGTTTTCATTTCATTAGGCAGAACTTACAAATAAGCTTTGAATAATATTGCTGTAATCTTGTTTCATTCTTAAATTTGGTAGAAATGATTGTGGTGTTTCTTACATGTGATGCTGTCTTTAGTTTCAGATGGCACTGTGTTGTTCTCAGGAAATGTTCGTCAGTGTCTAGAATACTGACCTTTTTAAAGCCAAGAATGTATCCAAAGTCTCTTGAGGAACAATAGACTGAAGATTGTTTTTCTCACCGTTACCCAGCTAAAACGGTGACCCATAAATGCATTTCACATTTGCAGATGGTCTTTCCCAGCCTGGACTAAGCCTCTTGTTCCTGAATATGCATATATTTCTTTTTCATATGGTGATAATTATGATTAATTCAGGAAGCAAATTTTGGTGTACACATTTGTAAATGAGATTGTCATATAGTTTTAAGTTTAATTTTCAAAAAAATGTAAAGCGTTTGTTAAGCCAGAAAAATAAACATGGTGGATGTATCAAATAGCTCAAAAGGGTGCCTGTCTGGCTCAGTTGGTGGAACACGCAACTCTTGATCTCAGGGTTATGCATTCAAGCCCCATGTTGGGGATAGAGTTTACTTGAAAAGTAATTAAAGAGTGGGGCTCGTGTTAAAAAGTCACCATATGATATTTGGGTCCTCTGCCTTCCAGATCCCACTCTCCTAAGCATCCACTATTGTTTTTGTTTCTTCTGGTGGTTATGTCTACATGTGTGAATACTTGTCTTAAAGTGTTTTTCTTGACTTACTAACTTCGAGCATTATTTACTGGCTTCCTGTTGAGAGAAGTAAGGATTGCCCTCTTGAGTAACCCTCTGTTTCTTATTATAGTTAGATTTTACTTTCTGTGTCATTCACTGATAATCATTGCCAGTCCAGACAATATGCATGAACCCCCACTTCTCATACCAGGCCCCATCAGTAGTGTCTTCTGAATGAGATGGGGAGGCCATCAATGCTTTCTCCTTTCTCCCACTCATCTTCTTTTCCAGCTCTCAGCCTTGTCTTTCTTCTTCTGTGGTCAGTGTTGGTGATTTTGAGAATTTTCTCTGTACCTGTTCTTGCCTTTCATGATTAACCAGTTGCATAATTATAAAAGTTGAAGATTGATAAATTACACTTATGACCATGCATATTTCTCATTGCAAAGAGAATTATTGTGCTAAGATTGTATTTTTGTTTCTTCTGGCCTCAGGCACATCTTTTGTACCTCTCACAGGAAAATGCTTCTAGCTTCAAGGTTGAATGGATTATCTCTTCCATTTGAGTTCTGCTTTTCTGTCACACCCTCTAAACTACTGAGTCTTTCTATTCTGTGGAAGACCTCACTTGCTTCTAGAGCTACCTATCCTACTACCCAAATCATTGCTTGATATTTTTTGTGGCCATCATCTGGGTTGGCTTTCAGAACTCGTATCACTGGATTCAGTCCAACAAGGAAGATTGTTTTTTCTTTCTGTCAGTCCCAAGCCTGGAAATTTATTTGCTTCCAGATACATTTCAGGATTTAATATAAGCCCAGTACTAAAATAAAAAAAGAGAACACAAAAATTAATATTTTCAGTCCAAACAATACTGCATTCTCATATAACTTCCTAACAAAGAGTTTATAAGAAGTGTGATTTTTGAGGCTTTACATAATTCAAATGTCTGGGTCAGATTTAATTGATAGTTTTGCTGGGTATACAACTTATAACTGAAAACCACTTTGCCTAAAAAAAATTTAAGCTATGGTGACATTATTCCTCCTAGGATACAAAAGTGGTTGATAAGATCTGTTGACTGAGATTCCCTCTTGTGTGTGTATGCGTGCGTGCGTGCGTGCGTGTGTGTGTGTGTGTGTGTGTGTTTAAATAGGCATTTATTTGGGTAATCAGAATTTTAACTCAGGAAGCAGGTTCAGGTGGAAACCTGACTCATGTTCCTTGTCCCTGTAGTTTTGAAGCTTAAATACTAGGAAAAAAACCCATTTATCATTTCAGAGAGACCTTAGGAAATAATTATTAATGGTCAGTGTGCTGTATTTATTTAAATTTTGTGAACTCTTTGATTTAGTTTTAGTATCAGGCTTGTTCAGATCTCCTAGAATGTGCTGGGAAGCAGATGATAACTACTAGGTTTGGACTGGCAGAAAAATTCTTCTTTGTTGGCTGAAGCAGATGGTACAAGTTTGGTTTGCTACCTTCTTCCCTTTGACATGTATTAGAATCTCTGATTTCCATCATGGTTTGGGCTTGGCTTCCTCCCTAGCTGTTGACTGTCCATTCAACTTTAGGTTAAAATTCTTGTTTCCACTCAGTCACTTGACAAACCATGAGCCACTGGATCAGCTCTTCTCACCCCATCCTCTGCCCCAGGGCTATATTTGAACACAGGAAGATACAACTGACCGACATACATACTCCAGAAGGTCTCATGTCTTTAGCTTCTACAAGTGAATGTGTCTGCTTGTTCTCTACTCAGATCTAAATGTATTCATGCATGCAGCTTCCAAAGAACCTACTACAAAAGCATCTGTGAGTAGTGTGGGCTTTAGTAAATATTCTTTGTATGAGTTGAGGAAAGTACACACTACAGAGGAAACAACTGAAAATTGCATTAAACCTGAATTTTCTGGGTGCCAAGTGGCTCAGTTGGTTAAGCGTTTGCCTTCCATTCAGGTCATGATCCCAGAGTCATGGGATCCAGCCCTGCATTGGGATCCTCGCTCAGTGGGGAGCCTGCTTCTCCATCTGCCTTGGCTGTTCTCCCTGCTTTTGCTTTCTTTCTCTCTCTGTCAAAAAAAAAGAGATAAATTCTTTTTAAAAAAACCTCTTAATTTTCAATGCCCATTCTCATCTGTACTTATACTGATTTTACTTAGCTATTCCTTTCTCATCTGTTTTTTTTTTCCTCTTGCTTCTGTTGTATTTTTTCTTCCCTCAATTTATGGAAAGCAACTAAGTTTTGTTCCCAGTTTCTACCCGCAAGCTTGCATATCTAAGCCCATCTTGGTGTTAAGTGAAGGCAAGGGGCCAGTGAAGGGGAAGACCTTCCTCCTAAGAAATACATGAAAATATTTTTCTCAAATATAAGGGTTATTCTGAAGAAGAATTATTAAGAGTTACTTGCTTGCCATTAGATTACAGATAGTAGAATTTTTGTGTCGCCCACCTCTTGATGAAACACAGCACTACAGACAATAGCATGGCATTCGTTTCCTTATGTACGAAGTAAATGGCATGGGCTATATGATTCCTAGGATTCCCTTAAGTACTAACATTTTATAATCCCATGAATTAGAGAACTAGGTTCATTTTCACAGAGTAGTAACAGCTCATTCATTCACAAATATACTTATTGAATACTCACTCTTCATATAAAATTTGGGAGCTCGCAAAGCAATTTACATATATTATCTAATTTAGTACAACTAAAAAAAATTCATGGATTCAGTATGAGTATTATTATCTCAACTTACATATGGAAAATGTGACTCAGATGTTCAGGTGAAGATCGTGGACAGAAACACTGTGTTACAGAATTCTGCTTGCCTAATACGTGTCGAACTGGGCAAACAAAACTACAGCAGCAATAAATAAAATTCATGACAGCATCTGAACAAGGTAAATGTCATAATCAAATTCAGTAAACTTTATAAAATGATAAATAAGGAAAGAAACGGAAAATACTGTTGTGATATAGAGAGAGATAGTTGGACTTCTCTTTCCCCACCCACAAGAAAGCCAATCCCTGAGGTTTCGCACTAATACCCACACATCTGGGTGAAAGCAAATTTTTCTTGTCATTAACATCTAATGTATTATTTGTTTCAGGGCTACAGGTCTGTGATTCATCAGTCTTACACAGTAAGACTAAGATCCCATAGCACATACCCTCCCCGGTGTCCATTCCCCAGCCACCCCATCCCTCCCACTCTCACTCCTCCAGCAACCCTCAGTTTGTTTCCTGAGATTAAGAGCCTCTGTGGTTTGTCTCCTTCTCTGGTTTTGTCTTGTTTCATTTTTTCATCTCTTCCCTTATAATCCTCTGCCTTATTTCTTAACTTCTACATATCACTGAGATCATATGATAATTGTCTTTCTCTGACTGACTTATTTCGCTTAGCATAATACCCTCTAGTTCCACCCACATGGTAGCAAATGGCAAGATTTCATTTTTGATGGCTGCATAATAGTCGTGTGTGTGTGTGTGTGTGTGTGTGTGTGTGTTTATCACATGTTCCTTATCCATTCATCTCTTTCCACAGTTTGGCTATTGTGGACACTGCTGCTATAAACATTGGAGTGCACGTGTCCCTTCGGATCACTACATTTGTATCTTTATGGTAAATACCCAGTAGTGCAATTGCTGGGTCGTAGGGTAGCTCTACTGCCAACTTTCTGAGGAACCTCCATACTGATTCCCAGAGTGGCTGCACCAGGCAAGTTGGTGGAGGAAAGTGAGGTTGAGTAACATTAACCTCTCTGGTGTTTGGCAAAGGAATAAGAAAGATGGCCTGGGGAAAATGTGGCGGTAGAGACAAGGGGAGGGAGAAAGGTTAGTTACAGCGGTGGTTAACCTTCCCTGAAGGTAACCAAAGCTGCAGGACCACGCATTGCTTTGGAGAAATGATACAATAGAAATAGAGAATCTCTCCTCATAGGAAGAGTGACTTATCTGCAAGTAGCTGGAATCAGATTACAGCCTATTTCACAAAATCTGAGCCAAAGGAGAGTAGATTGCCAGTATCCTAACCATGATAGAACATCACCCTGGCCCAGCTCTCTCCTTCCCGTCACTGGTCCATTCGGTTACAGAAATCACCAAAGCAGCACAAAGAATACTCAGTCTTCAAACTTGAGCTCCAAGGGGAAAACCAGCTGTTCCGTGCCATGTGGGGGGAGGGGCAGATGTCACTTCTGCTATGTATCATGGCAAATAGAGTGTCAGGACAGAGCCGCCCAAGCAGAGCCAGAAGGAAAGAAACGGCACGGCAACTTTCGAGCACAGTAAAAACAAAAATTAAAAAAAAAAAAAATCTAAATAAATAAATAAATGGAAGTCCCAGAAGATTGTACACCAACAGGGGCTCTACCGTGCAAGAGCTGTAGTTCCAGCCTAGGAAGAGGTATTAATGGAGGAGCAGAAGTAAATTATTCACAATTGCTCTCCCGTGTGGAACAACCCGACGGGAGCATGAAGACAGAAAGGGAAGAGTTCAAGGTTGAGATGATAAATTTATGGGATGGGATTACTAGGGACAAAAGGAAACAATGTGGAGGCCCAAAATACCATTCGTAGTATTAAAGAGCCCCCGGATAAATTAGGAATGGCCAACAATGAAACAAGAGCAAAGTAGAATATACAGCGCTGGAAACAAACATATGGAGGAAAGTCTTGACAAGCGTATGGATGCAGGTGAGAGTATGAAAGTAGTCCACGGAAGATGGATATGAAGGTAGCTGGAAGGAAATGAAGAATTAAAAAAGATTTATTCTAAGGCATAGATATTTAGGTTTATGTGTGTGTGTATATATATATATATATATATGAAACATGATTTATTCAAATAGATCACATAACAGATTAGTTTAGTGTAATAAGAACAAATCCTTTTTGAATTGACTGTGCACGAGACACTTCATTATAGAGGTTTACATGTCTTAATTACTTTTTCACGGGAGTATGAGGTCAATACTATTAGTATTCTCGAATTATAGATGAAGAAATTAAGACCCAACAAGTCCCTTGCCTGAGTTCACAGTTAGTATATATAGCAGAACTGTGATCCAAAAGAGTGGAATTATGCTATTCTGCCTCTGAGTAGAAAAAAAAAAAAACCCTGAAATGAATGCATAACTCAATCTGTAGTTCGGAAGATGGTGTGTTGCAAGCAGGGCCGTCGTTTCTCCTTCCCGTCAGCAGTGTGTGAGGTTTCTGATCCGTCCACGTCTCCCTAACACAATTTATTGTCTGGATTTGTATGTTTGTTTGTTTTGATTATAGGACTCCAGTTATAATTTATCATGGGGTCTTCTCTGATTCCAGAATTTCCCTTAAGGGGGAGGAAAAAGTTTTGGAAATGGATGGTGGTGGTGGTCATTGCCCAGTATTGTGAGGGTAACTAATGCCCCTGAATTGCAAACCTACAAATGGGCAAAATGGCAAATTTTATGTTCTATATGCTACCACAGTAAGAACAATGAGTTCCAGGAAAATTTGGTACAGAATGTTGAACATCAAGGTATATGCTAGTAAAGCTGCTCAGCCTTAGGATAAAGAGAGAAGTTCCCCAGTTTTCAGAGTCAGGAACATCCTTTACAGGAAGAGCACAAAATTAAGCTGGCCTCAGCATTCAGTGTTGGGGAGACCACGGAAGAACGTGCTGTAGATTTCACAGCAAGAAAACAGCCCCAGAACATCCCAGGATATAAAGCCCACAAACACTTGTCCTCAAGAATACATGCACTCAAATTAAGTATAACTTCCATGAGATCTTGGTGAAAAAAAGTACTGAATCACAAAATCCAGCTAATTAAGAGTGAATAAAAATAAAAGATTCACGAACGCAGAACTCATGGTATAAGGATTGATGATGCGTGGCACCTCCATAGAAATGTAGATTTAACAGTAAATAACTCCGACAAGTACAGTTATCGATCAGGATATGAAGGTTTCTAACCCAGGCTGCTTCACGGCAGCAGCCACCAACGATTAAATCAGAGAAGTCGGCAGACAGGGAGAGGGAAGTTGAGAGGACATGCAGGAGAAGAATCGCGCCATTTTTCACAGCGTAGAGTCATTAAACAGTGCCTAAAATGAAAATAAACAGTTAAAAAAACAATGCAGTCACTCCAGACTCTTAATGTTTGCTTCACCATCTGTATCCCTCACCTCACAGGGATCTTTTGGCAAATATCTCATGGGGAAGAAACTTTGGAAGGTCTAGATATCTTTCAATTTTGTTTTCCTTTTTCTGCGGAAGACTAGTCAAAATAAATGACATGTAGGGGACTTAAAATAGCATGTAATGTTTTTCCCCCCACATTTGGTAGTGTTTCTCTCTATTGGCTCCTCTGTCCACCGAGCCACGCTCAGCCATCTTTTCTGTCTCTGTATATGTACCATGAGGCATTTACTATGATGTTTGCCATATGGTAACCACAGCTATTTCTGGGTGGTGAGATTTGGGACTTTTTTTAAACTTGCATCTCTGTACGTTTCTGTAGTTTCTTCCGTTCTTCAAAATGTGTATCATTTTCACCATAACAATAAAGTGATCTTTTTTTTTTTTCTTTTTTTAAATAAAAAGGCAAAGCAACATCCGTCAAGATGTTAACCGTGGCCCACCCTGGAAAGCGGAGCTTAGGGATGTTTATTATCTGATTCTTTGTAGGCTTTTCTATTTTGTGACACTTTATAAAGAGCATAAAAGAAAAAAAAAAGGTGGAAAGGGGCTTGTTCTGAGTCCCGTGGTTAGAAAGCGATGGAGCTATGGATTCCGCCTTGAGCCTGGAGGACAGGGAGTTCTGAGACAGGGTGGACAACCCCGTGGGGCAGAAGCATTGAAAACCCCGCGCTGGGGAGAGGTGATCCCTCTTGAATCTGATTTTCCTCTTGTGGGCGGAGTTGGGGGGCAGTATTTCAGTTCTTGAGTTAGTTCCTCATCATCTATCGAATGCCCAAACTTTTATACGAATCCTTAAATCCTAGGCTGTGAGAGCTGGAAGGACTCTGGAAATCATTCCATCCGCCCTGCCCATTTAATAAATGAAGAACTGGAGGCACCAGGTGCTGTTCACAGAGCACTGGCTTTAGACCCCGAAAATACTTCTGAGGCAATCGAGCACAGTCGTCAGTGTGAATTGGGCCGAACGCTTTGTCTCAGCTCTCCATGAGCAGAGTCCATCTCCAAGTCCTAACCAGCCCTAGGGGAGCACTCCGTGGCCTTGGTGTGGGTGCCTGATTCAGGGCCAGTGGATTTTTAATGCATACTTTCCCTGCACCTGTAACTGCCAGCTGGCTCTTCTCCTCCCGTTTTATCAGTATATTACCTGTTTTATTAGTATAGAAATGGGGGTCTTTGTCTGAGGGTAAGTGGCATGCACAGGGTTGCTCAGTGTGGTTGTAGCAGGCTGACACTGCACAACCCCCCCCCCCCCCACACACACACATAAGATATGTTCAAGTCCTAACTCCCAGAACCTACACATGTCGTCTTATTTGGGGTGGGGTGGGGAGATTCTTTGTAGATGTGCTTAAGGATCTCAGGGTGAGATCATCCTGGATTTAGCTTGGGCTCCGAATCCGGTGACAGGTGTTTCTATAAGAGACAGGTGAGGGAGTTTTGAAACAGAGGAGAAGGCCTCATGAAGACAGGCAGGGACTGGAGTGATGTGGCCAATGGAAGCTGGAAAGGCCGGTGAGGTTCTCCCCTAGAGGCTCTGGCGAGCATGCAGCCCCGCTGACACCTTCCTTTCAGACTTCTGGCCTCCAGAATTGTGAGAGGATGAATTTTTGTCATCTGAAACCACGTGCTCTGTGCTCTGTGGTCATATGTTAGGACAGCCCTGGGAAACTTCTGCATCCGGGTAGGTTAGGGTGGAGAGGGCTCAAAGCCAGGGTGTCTGACTCAACATGGTTCTCTTCATCCATCGCAGAGCTCTCTTGTCCAAAGGCCAGCGAGTAAGCAGCTCCTCCGGGAGCCTGTACTCACACCTGGCAGGATCGTGCCGTGTGTCCCTCATACTCACCATCCTCAGTCCTGGCTGCTTTCCCTGCCCAGCCTCAGAGTGGGTTTGGTGTCCTTGGAGCAAGAGGGAGAAGTGGTCCGTGACAGTGGCACCAACGTCTCTTGCCTGGGCTTTAGCTGTCACCTCTAAACTGATTAGAAGTGCCAGCTTGCTTCCTGCTCATCTCCATATGCTACTTATCGATCCGCACTCCCAGCTGGGACACAAAGGCTGGGGACTACTTTGCCTGGATTCCTTAGCCTGCAGGGTCCCACTGGATCCCAACAGTGAGAGAGCTGGAAGGCCCAAGAGCTGGGAGGCCACAAGCCTGCAAGCAGCTGAGGGCAGACATAGCCAGGGGTGTGGGCCGTTGACAGACGCAGGGTTGTGCCTAGGTTTGGTGAGCATCCATGGTGGGGCCCTAGGCCTCCAGAATTAAAGACACTAGTCTTATGGTGATCCCTGTGCATAGGGGTTTCCCAAAGAGAACTTTCCTGATTCCCCTTCCTCCAGCCTTCTAATGGTTGTGCAAAGGTCCAGTTGGACATATCCAGCGTGGGCCCTCCTTTTCTGTCGGAGCCTTGACAGGAGACATTGATCTTCTTCTTTTTTTAAAGATTTTATTTATTTATTTGACAGACAGAGATCACAAGTAGGCAGAGAGGCAGGAAGAGAGAGAGGAAGGGAAGCAGGCTTCCTGCTGAGCAGAGAGCCCAGTGCAGGGCTCGATCCCAGGACCCTGGGATCATCACCTGAACTGAAAGCACAGGCTTTAACCCACTGAGCCACCGAAGCAGCCCGAGACGTTGATCTTCTTCTTCTTCTTTTTTTTTTAAAGATTTTATTTTATTTATTTGACAGACAGAGATCACAAGTATGCAGAGAGGCAGGCAGAGAGAGAGGAGGGGAAGCAGGCTCCCCACTGAGCAGAGAGTCTGATGTGGGGCTCGATCCCAGAACCCTGAGACCATGACCCGAGCCGAAGGCAGAGGCTTTACCCACTGAGCCACCCAGGCGCCCCAAGAGACGTTGATCTTCTTGAGAGGAATGTTTTATCGTGTCTCATTTCTTCTTAAAGACAACAAGGCATAGATTAACCACTCATGTAAGTGATGAAGGAAAAACAGTCCTGAAAAGTGAATAAAGAATTGGGAGTCACATGTTTGGAGTGAGACAAAGGGCGTGAAGGAGAGCCCAGGGCCTAGCAATGGTACTCTGGACACTCAGAGTCCAGGGTGGATCTAAGTGCTAAGATCCTTTAGGAATCTGACCTTCTCTACCTTTCCACAAAAATACCCATGAGGACCGCATGAGAGTCAAAGACCATTGCAGGTAAGACAGGCATCTCTTTGACAGAATCTGGGGGGGTCATCCCTCAATTCTAAGCCTAAATGAATGGTCAAGAAGAGCATTAAGGGGTGCCTGGGTGGCTCAGTAGGTTAAGCGTCAGACTCTTGGTTTCGGCTCAGGTCATGATCTCAGGGTTGTGAGATCGAGCCCTGCATCGGAACCTGCTTAAGATTCTCTCTCCCTCTCCCCTTGCCACCCCCGCCCCCTAAGAAAACAAACATTAAATCAGGCACTTATGCTATGCCCCCAGCAAAACTGAAATAAGGCTTTAATTCTTCCCTGTCTCTCTAGTAGAACCTAAAATAGGACAGACATCCCTTTATAGCCAGAATAGGACTTTCTCAAAGTTCTGTTGTTTTCCTCCTACCCTTTCTTTTTACATCTTGGTGGAGGCTGAAATTCACAAATACAATAAGGCAAAAATTGGCAGGGAAGTCACAGTGGCAAGTTGCATCTTGGAAGGTGTAGTTTTCATCAGTAGAGTGCCATAGGTAGGCTGGGATGCTTCTCTGGATGGGGGTTTTCATGTACACCATCTGTTCATGGTGTCCGAGAACCAGACAGTAAGCCTAGGATATCATCCAACCGCCATCCTCCTGAGTCTAATCATAGCTCATAATAATAACCACTAACATTTACTGAGAGTTTAGTATTTGCTGGGCACTCCTCTAAGTCAGGGGTCTGCAAACTACTGCCTGAGGGCTGCCTCTGCCGCCTGTTTTTGTCAAGTTTTATTGGAGCACAGACTCATTTATTGTCTGTGGTCGAGTCATCGTGACAAAGACTGTATGGCCTGCAAAGCCTAAAATGTTGGTTACCTGGCCATGCATGGGAGAAGCCTGCCAGCTTCTCTTCTGAGCCATTGCATAAATAACTCAGTCAATAATGATGGTGATCTTGAGAGGCTGGCATTTTTGTTGCCCCCATTTCACTGATTGGGAAACAGACATGGTGAGTCTAAGTAATTCACCTTGCGATGCACCATAGGCACCGGCAGAGCTGGGGTTGTCCTGCAGGCGGTCTGAGTCTGGGCCCAGCATCTTCATCGTCCTGCTGCGCTCCCAAGCATGAATGCATACGGCAAAAGAATCTTCTGTACATTAGGAATTAGGGTGGAAAATGTGTCCATCCAGTTTTTTCCCAAACAGGGGACTCTCCAAGCCAGGGCCTTTGACAGGCAAGGCCCTATCCTGTTGCCCAGGAAAGAGTGCAAAATGTGAGTCTGGGTTGTTCAGAAGGGAATAGCTCGAGACCCTAGAGATGTCGATGCAGCCTCGCGACCTATGCTGTAAAAATGACGCAGCACCAGAAATGCATGGGCTCAGAAAATATACCATTCATAGGTTCTTCCTGGGGAAATAATCACTGAAAAGGCACTTCAGAGCAGGGAAAGATGAGCTAAAAATCAGGACCTCAAAATGAGGAAATTGTGGGATGAAAGGCTGCTGAGCATCCCTGGGGGGCCATCTCCAGAAGTCCTATTCAACTTGTTCCAAGGCTCTCGAGGAGAATTTTCATCTCAGCAAACTGTCTCTGATTAAGTATCTTGACTGTTTTGTTCACAGCTGTATTCCCAGGGCCTACAACAGTGCCTGGCGCATCACCCGCTCGATAGACATTTGTTGTAGAACAAACTGGCGACATCAGTGCACAGTGAATCCCGCAGAAGGAATGCTTGGGCCCTTCCCAGTGGCCTCGCAGGTGCAGCTTCGGGGCAGACAAGTTCCCTATAAACCGCAGTCCCTCATTAAGCCTTTCCTTCAGGAAGAGTTTACCAAGTGAAGCCCCAAGCCCAATTAGATGCCACAATTCCGTAGAAAGCAACTAACCTGATGCCAGGAAGTTTGACTATAAAGATACACCTCAGGAGCTCCTCTGGTTGTCTTTCTGTAGTGGATAATTTTTACACTTGGTTCTAGTTGCCCGTTTCCCCCCCCCCCTCCTGATATCACTTTATAATGAAAAACAATACAAAAGCACATCTCCAAGTTTAATGTTTTATTATTTCTACAGAAATCCTCCTAGGTGACCATCTGAGGCTCCTCTTTGGGTCTTGAGCCCAGTAAGGCTGTTCTAGGCTAAGTTGTATCTGCCCGTCTGCCTTCACACATTGGGCTTTCTAATGCCCCAATACCTCAGAATGTGACCTGATTTGGAAATGGGGCCATTGCAGATGTAGGTGGGCCCCTAGTCTTGTCTGGCTGGTGTCTTTATGAAGAGGAAATGGGGAATCAGATGCACATAGAGGGAGAATGCCGGATGAACCTGAAGACGGAGATTGAGAAGATGGCGGCAAGGCACCAGAAGCCAGGGGAGGGCCACGGCATGGGTTTCTCCTCACCGTCCTCAGAAGGTGGGGAGCACCACCTGCCAGCACGCTGGGCTCAGACTGCAGCCTTCGGGACTGTGAGACTAGAAATTTCTACTGTGGGAGCCACTCTGTTGGTGGCAGTTTGCGGTACTTAATTACTACAGCCCCGGCAAGGAGCCTGGAGCTGGTGCTAGGAGACAGGGACGGCAGAAGTAGGAAATCAGACCTGCGGCTGACAGGGTTGGAAATACGCTGAGAAGGAAAGGGTGAGTGGAGAGTGAGCAGTTAGGATGAAGGCATCAAAGACTGTTGGGGGTCCTGGGATGTGATTTGAAGATGGCCCAGTTGACAACATGGGGACATGTGGACGGCTTCAAGTTTGCAAGTGGAACTGAGAGACTATGTGTCTATTTGTACGGGACAGAGTTTTCTCTGCTTTGTGACCTGCAGAGGAAGCCACATCCCCTCTAGGGCAGTGAGTGCCTCTTCCAGGCTGGTCCACGGAGGGGGGCAGTGCTCACAGGTCTTCCCAGAAGAGGGAATGGAAAGGCAGGTGCATGTGAGATGGTTGAGGGCTGCGGTCCAGATCACAGGCTCTGGACCCATGGTACAGTGTTGTGGCTGCCCTAGATGCCCGTCCTTTTGTGGGGAATGTCGGGAACATCCAGAGCACAGAAGCTGGCACGCATCTCCCCAAATAGGATGAAGCCCTGGAAACCTGTTTGCAGAGAAAGTACTTCTCAGACTCGAGCGTGCATTGGCATCCCGTGCTGGGTCTCCTCCCTAGCTGGGTTCCACTCCGGAACTTCTGCTCCAGGACATCTGGGGTGGGACCTGAGATATTGGCTTTTCTGTCAGGTTCCCAGGTGGTGCCGCTTTGCTGGTTTGGGGACCACGTTTGGAGAACCACCGGCAAAGGGGGATGCTCTTTGGGGTAAACTGCCAAGAACTCTGGCTTCCTGGTGCCTCCTGGAGTCATCCCTTGTGTGGAGAGTGACCCTGAGACCTACCTGATCTTGCCGGTTTGTAGGGCCACCTGTCTCACCCTCCACTGTAGTCAGAGATCTACAGGAGGGCTTAGGTGCTACCACCGATGCTGACCTTGACCGCTAACGTTTGCATAGATCTCCCGACGTGCTGGGCTCTGCCACAAACATGTCAAGTTCTCCTTACAAACCTGCGAGGCAGGTACCATCATTCCCACCACTACTCTCATTTTATAGCTCAGAGGGGTTAAGTGACTTTACCAGAGTCCCACAGCTGGTAGCTGGGAGAGCTGGGGAATGCTAAGGCAGTCTGGACCCAGAGTCTGCGTTCTCCAGTATTCCACTGTCCCTGCCGAAGAAAAGAGGCAGGAAATGACCCTAGTGATGTTGGCCGTGTTACTTGGCCTCTCTTGGCCCTCAGTCTCACCTCAGAAAAGGAAATCACTTTTCCTGTCTTAGGTGAAAGAAATATCTTTACATTAAAAAAAAATGCTGTCAGGATTAATTGGTTAACAGCTGTCAAGTTTTTATATCTCCTTAGAGGATGGTGGAAGAGGAGGAATAATTATTGTGCTATTTTCTATGCAGACCCTAGTACATTTGGGGGAGTCAGTAAGTGGCTAATGATATTCGTGGTAATTGGCAATGACTGAAAGGGGGTTTCAGAGGAGAGGCCTTGCTGAGGTGGGGCGGCAGCCAAGAGCCTCATGGTTGATGGTCAGTGGCTGGAGCCCTCCTGCTCCTGAGACTAGGGGGCAGTGTGTGGCCCAGGGTCGGAGGGACCCCCTTCTGGCAGATTAGCATCATTGCCTGCCCCATGGCCCCCGAGGGAGAGCGGGCAGCACTGCTTGTCAGTTGGCCCCAGTTTACGGACTTTGGCCCCCCAAGGGCTCGCCAGTGGAGACCCAGTTAGACCAATGGTTCTCCAAGTGTGGTCCAGGGATCAGCTGGCTCAGTTTCTCTAAGAAACCTGTTAAAAGTGCAAATTCTTGGCCCCACCCTAGACTACTGGGGGTGGAATCCAGCGATCCTTCAGGAAGCTTTCTGGGTGATTTCTGATGGGTGCTGCAATGTGAGAAACACTGTTTCAGAAGGAAATAGCCCTGACCTTGGAGTCAGATGCACCAACCTCTGAGTCTTGGTGCTGCCACCTGTTGGCTGTGTGACTTTGGGCATGTCATTGCGAACCTCTCTGGAGATCAAGTTCTTTGTCTATAAAACAAGGGTGTGTCTGTAGCCACATTTTGTTCTCGTATCTCCACAGGTTACAGGCTATCTTTGTCTTCTTGGCTTTGAAATGGGCCATTTCACCTGCAGGGAACTTTTTTGCCACTCTTTCTCTACCTGCCTGGCTCCCGAATTACGAAGGCCTCAGTGTAGAGTCTGAACTCTACACTGTGTTCTAGGAAGTTGTTGTTTTTCTTTTTCTTTTTATACCTCTCCCCAAATCAAGTCTGGGTTAGATCTCTCTCCATGTCCACACCTGTATCCCAGAAACCCCACTTGTCTAACCAGCACCGGGGCAAGGACTGTCGTGCTGAAGACTGTTTCTCTGGAAAGGGTCCAACACATCATGCATGTGTAAGTAACATCTGAGGTTAGAACCGGTTTCCTTCGGTTTATAGACAGCTTGGTTCCAGTGAACTTTGAGAGAAAATGTGTGGAGGGGATAGTCTTCATGCTTGGATCCAGATGGGGGAAACAGAGGCATAGAGAGGTACGAGTGAGCTGACTTAGGGAGGCAGTGGCAGGAAGAAATCATGGAAAAGAAGGCCCCAGTGGCAGAGGATTGGAGGGGAGGGTGCTGTGGGGTTGGGGTGCAGACCACCTGGAGCATGTCTCTGTGGGGCAGAGGGGCCCACCTGATAGCGGCATCAGAGAATGTAATACCCTGACCCTGGTGAGCACAATGTGGTCAGCCAGTGGAGAGCAAAAGACCATGATGGCATCTTCTAGCCAGCGTTCCCAGTGAGAGGTCTATCCTGGTATCACCAGGGTAGGCCTTTTGCAGGGCTCGGAGGGGCTCTAAGCCTTTATTTAGAGATTTATTTATGACGGACAGGGTTAAGGACCTCCTCGAGAAAGAGATGGACACTCCCTCCAGAAAAAAGTCAGAAAACCACAAACCTTCCCCCACGGTTGACCTCGCCACTCAGCAGGTACGTGATCAGGTTGCTGTCCGAGTCGGACCCCATCGTTAGGAGGGGAGGTGGAGGTGTCAGGTGAGGAGAAGGCAGGCTTGAATCCCACATGCTTCTCCGAGCCCTGGTATTTTAAAGCTTGGGAAATAATAGCAGTGACCCAATTTAGTAACATGAAGGCAAGACAGCACTATTTTAACAGGCTTAGTCATCTCTTCGCTTCGCTTCGCCTTTTTTTTCCCCTCTCCCCTCCACTTCCATTTGTGTCTTTTCCCACTGCAAATATACGAGGGCAATAATCCCGTATTTTCCATGGAGCATGGCAAACATGCTATATATAAGACACAGTTGAACATTCTGTGAGTGTAATTGGAGCATAAATGTAACTAATCAAAATATTATCATGCCAATGGATGTGTGAAGAGTTTGGAGATTTAAAAAAAATATATATATATATTTTAGTTCCATGTCATTTCAGTTTAAGAGATTTAGAGCTGCAGAAGCAAAGGACTCAGCCCAATGAATGTCAGGAACGATTTGGGGTCTGACAGTGTTACAGGCAGCCCTGTTGTTCTCGTTACTCTTAATATGGCAGCAGCCTGACAACGGATTTCCTTTTTGTTCTTTCCTCCCACTCTGGGCCCCTCTTCCTGCCTGCCCCCTGCTCCCTGTGGCACTGCCGGCTAACCCCGGGGAGCTGGAGATCGCTCCTCGCCTCCAAACCCAGCCCCCCGCCACCACGTGCAGGAGCCCAGAGCTGAAGGATGAGCAGGATTTCCTGCGTTTGAATCTTGGCTCTGCTACTGGCTGTGTGGCTTTGGGAGAGTCACCTAATCTCTCTGTGTCCCAGTTTCTTCATTTGTATGAGGAGGATGAGAACAGCAGCTACGGACAGGGCTGGTATTACAATTGAATGCACATAAGTAACGTGTGAGAGTGTGTGTTTGTTGCTGTTATTAATTAGTGGGCATGATGGATGGAAAGCAGCTCTTGGGGGGACATAAAAATCACTGGGTTTCTCCAGAAATAGGACCCAAGGATAAAGGTTTTTCCTCTTCACCGCCCCCCACCCCCAGAAGGAGCCTGGATAGAAAATCCAAGCCAGTCCTGACTCCTTGCCCGTCACCGACTAGTCCTGCGACTATGCAGCTTGGGGACCACAGGCTTCGCTAGCTGCACACATCTGATGCAGGTGAAGAAATGGAGCGAGAATTCATGGCTCCCAGGCTCCCGGAGGCACTGTGTGCCTGAAACAGGTTCACAGGACAGGGTGCGAGTCTGAAGGGAGAGGGACATTATCTGCCCTTCAATTCTGTCTCGACCTTGCCTGAAGAGTTGTGATATTTCCCACATCAAAAAGTGACTAGAGCAAGGCTTATGTCTCACCCGCCGTTCATGCTGGGTGTTGCAGAGTTCTCACGTGGGTCATGCATTGGGTTGCGTCGTCTTCCCGATGAGAACACAATGTTTCCTGCCGGGATGTTGAGCTACGCTGGGATGCTGGGGGAGGTGAGCCGTGGAGTTGTGAAGAGGATAGCCCAGGTCCTGGGGTGCCCCATAGGGTTGTGTGTGGGCCATTCTCATCACAGCATCGTAGTAAGGTCTAGAAGAGGGATGTTGGGTGGAGGACTTTGTTTTTGTTTGGGGAATGAAGGGGATGAGAAGTGGTGGTGGCCCAGGGCTTCCGCTGTATTCTGCTTTGTCGCCATCTTTCTCCCATCCTCCCCTCTCTCCCCGCTCAGTGTCCTTCTCCTCATCTGTATTTCTCTTTCTATAACACCTCCCTCCGCCGCCCTCCCTCTTCCCAGCTGCGTACTCCTCTGCTTTCTCTTTTCTTTCCTCCCTTCTGCCTCCTCTGCTTCCCTTGCTACTCTTTCTCTCTCCTTGCCCTCTGCTTGCATTATTTTCTCAGGAATGGGGAAGGAGCGCAGGCAGCCCAGGTGCCTGGTCTCCGGGCACACACGCCTGTGGACAGACCCCCTTCCAACAGCACCTTCCAACCAAATTGCCTGGGTTTAATTCCGTGTTTAAACCTCATCCATACCTGCATGGGTTATCAGATAGCTGTTTCTTGGAAATGTGCCTTTAACAAATTTGCATATGAAATGTTTAAACCCCAACTTATTGGTCTGAATGAATGATTACAGAAATAGTTATTACTTGCTCACACAAATTGACTCTGACAAAATGTTCACAATGCTCAGTTCCTTTGAAACTTCAGGAGGTATTTTCCTTGTTTTAAATAGATATTATATATCCATTAAGCCGTAATTAATCCCTCCTCCCCATTTTCTGGTGTATTAGAAAAGAAGGAAATTTCTTTCTCCCCCCTTTTTTCTTTTTGACACATGATAATTAGAGTGCTTTCATTGATACTATGGATAATGTTGAAGGATAATGTTTGTTATTCTGACTATTTTAAACTGTTGTGTTTATGAGTGGCTTTTAGTGATGGTTAGTTTTCATGATACTGTCGGTGGAAGTGTGCATCTTTTCTATGTTCATTTTCTTACTTTATAGTGCATTGTGTTTTGGGGTACTTTTGGTGCCCCCTCCTCTTTATATTGTGACCAGATAGCTAAATATCAACATTCTGGACTGCTAAACGTAGCCTTGTCCAGAATAGATAGGATCAGCAGCGTGGGAATATGTAATCTCTCAGCCTTAGTGAAAGACGGTGACAGTACGTGGCATTTAAGTAGTTTAATGAGGGACCCTGGCCGGGCTGGGCTGGGTGGATTTCAGGAACAGCATCACCTGAGCAGAAACCTAGAAGCACGGAAGTGTGCTGTGTATTAGTTTCAGATTGTTGCTATAACAAATCATCACAACTTCAGTTGGCTAAAAGTAACACAGATTTTTTTATTGTATAGTTCAGGAGGGCAGAGATCCTAAATAGGTTGTCCTGGGCAAAAATCAAGGTGTCTGTGGATCTTTGTTCATTCCCGGAGGCCTAGGGTAACAATCTGTTTTCTTGCCTTTTCTGGAAAGTTCTTGGAGGCCCTCCTGGATTTCTTGGCTCATGGCTCTCCCTTCATCTTCAATGCCAGTGGCGGAGCGTCTTCCAGTCCCTCTCTGATCCTGCCTCTCCTGTCTCTCTTGTCTGGAGTAATCCACCCCCATCCTGGGGTCCTCTGGTTGGCAACCTTACTTTCACCTGAACTCTAATTCCCCTTTGCCATGTTAAGGTCAATTTTTCACTGGTTGTGGAGGCCAGAACGTGGACATCTTTGGGAGGCTGGACGACCACTGTGCAGGCAAAACCCCCCTTCTCCTCCGTGTTCCTGGCTTTAAAACAGGGATAGCATGGCGCCACCTCACCGGGGTGCCCAGAGATGCATACATCAGTGCCTGGCCCGTTCTATATTCTCAATAAACATGAGTAACGTTCAACATCAAGGGCCCTGGGCCCATGGACCTCTGCAACTGGCCGTTTCTTATTAACATGGACTGAGTCAAGTCCAGTTTTTCATTTAAGGGTCACTGAAAACAGACAAAAAATTAAAAGTTTGATGTGGAGCTTTCATTGTCCCATTTTCTAGATGAGAACACTGAGGCCCAGTGAGTTTTATTGACTTGCTTGCTCCAAGTTGCACAGCTGAGAAACCGCAGCAGCAGCACTGAAAGCTGCCAGCTCTCCGGGCTGTGGTGCCAGCCCTCGCTCTGTGCCATCCCAGCTGTCTTGGCTTGGGGCGGCGCCGGGGTCCCTGCCGCCATCCGCTCCCTGTGCGTCGGTGCTGGCGCTGGGAGCTGGCGGGGCCACCTGTCTGCAGGGATGGCTCTGAGCTCTTGGAGCTCCAGGCCCTCAGCTGCCGGTCGCCTGAGCACACTCATGTAATCTTAATGAACAATGTGCAAAGCCATTAAAAACTCAATTAGGGCTTTCTTTTTACTGCCGACGTGAGGAAAGGCAATCCTGAGGTGCTCATGTGTAAACACAATAGCCGCCATCTGCCACAGAGAAGCGTTTCCCCTCCAAAAAGGGGGTCTGTGTTGCAGACGCATCAATAACGGGACGCGTATCAAGGCGTTATTATGCACGGAGGGAAAGAATGCAAAATTTATGGCTAGCCAGAGAGTACTTCCTGGTTTAATTCCACAATTTTCGGTGGTATGTATAATAACTATGAGGACACTAATGCTGTTTTATGTTCCTTATCACGTCAGTGGATTTTGGGGGGAAGTAAAGGAGATGGAAAAAGAATATATTTACAGTCTTCCTCTTTCTTGTTTCTGACTGATCTTGGCGCAACGACTGGCTTATTTTTGATCTCCAGGAAACTGACAGCCCCGGGATGATATTAATTAAGCCAACCTGTTGATCAAAGCGGGCCCCACCGAGCTGCTGGTAGATGAGGGCTCTCATGCCTTAACCATCTCCAAACGGCAGGCCTGGGCTCCATTCAGAGATCCGGCTTCCTTCCTTTGTGGAGGATGTGGCCAGACTTCTACAAGGTGCCTGTTGGGGAAGGGGGGAGTATAGATCCCACTCTCCCCAAAGACACTATGCTTTGCATGGCTGAGTGTTCTGGCTTTCAGTGTCTGGGCCTTTGCACATGCTGTTCCCTCTCTTTGAAACGCTATCTCAAATTACCACCAGTTGCACATCGAGGAAAGGAATCCTGATGGGGAAAGAGGAAGGCTCACCTAGATCCTACTGTGGGGATTTAAGCTGTAAAGCTTCTAGGATCTCTTCACATCCAGTGATGTACACTAACATGACTGAGGATATTCCTGGGGAAGGGGTGCTGGGAGAGAGGCAAACTGAGCAATGTGCTGTTAGAATATCCTAGTATACACTCAGGTGTGTCCTGCAGACAGGACAGGGACCTGCTGTAGGGGGTGACTATAGGGCCACAGTGGAGGAGAAAGTCTGTTGCAGAGGACAATGCCCAGTGGAGTTCAGGGGGCAGTGGCCCTGCATGAGCTGAGCCTGCACCCTGATGGGGGACCAGAAAACAGACCTTGTAAGTTGGCAGAAGGAACTGTCTCTTGAACTTTATTGACTTTGGGGCCAGAGCAGGTCTGTTGCGTGTCCCCAAGGGTGTACCTCAGCAGATAGATGCTGGCAAGGACCTGCCCTGTCCCTGAGAAACCACAGCTGAACATGAGTGCCCTCGGGAGCTCTAGGCTGGGAGTGCCACGAGGACGATGGGCTTGACATGGTTAATTCAGCCGCCCAGGGAGTACGTGCCTGGGGGACTCGGAGCAACACAGGCGGAAGATTGCTGGGAGCTGGAATTTGTGCCGGGACACGAACGGGGTGGCAAGCTAGCCAGATCCCACCACTGGGGCTCCTGATTCTGCACTCGCTGGCTGGAGACGTCTGCCGTCTTCGCGTTCTTTGTACCCTGGCTCCGTGTCACCCATGCCTCGGAGATGCCCTGCCCCCCACCCCACCCCAGTCAAGTTCATCACCCTTCTCTCTGTGATGTAATCCCGTCTGTGCTCTACTCCAGAGCTGTCCTTTCAGATGCATGAGGCCAGATCCTGTTTGGTCTGCTGTGATTTGAGGCCTTGTCTCTGCCGCTGCCCTCTCCATAGTGGGTTCTCTCAGGCTGGGCCCCTGAACCCTGGCTCATTGACTCACGGGCTTCTAGTTCAGAAATGGGAGTCAGGTGCTCCTGCTTTGTGGAACCCAGAACGTGTGCCTGAGTCTTACCCACAAAGTGGGCTGGGAAAGAGGGCATCTGGCCTCTTCTGTTTCTGTGGGGGAAGGGAGGTCCTGCTTCAAAGTGGAGGAGTTCCCCAAATGCAGGGAGGGAGTTCGCATAGTGGGTGACTAGGCCACCAGGACAGTTTCTTTGGGTTATCAGTCTGATTAACCTGGAGTGGGTAACCATGCAGAGGTCATGTCTGGGGAGCAGTGTGTGACCGTGATGTTCACAGTGGCCAGGAGCCCTGGCGAGTTTCTACTGCTGAAGGGTGGACGTCCCCTACTTGGAACCCCAAAACTTTCTCATTTTTTTCCTCCAAATTGAGAGCCAAATGACGGGACCCCACCTTTCACTTTCATTCATGCCAGTTTCCAAGGCTTTGGTGATGAGCAGATCTCATGGTGCAAGGAATCTTCTACACTCATGGATGAGTGCTCAGATTCTCCCAGTTCTCAACAGCCTCCACCAGCCGTTTTGATTGGGCCTTGTGCCTCTGGTCCACTGGCTTGGGAATCCAACAGCATGTTCATGTTAATATGAGTGTCTGATGACCGAGTAACGGTCCTCCAAAGATGACCATGTCCTTGTCCCTGGAACCTCTGCATGTTACCTTATGGGGCAAAGGGATTTGCAGAAGTAATTCAGTTAAGGATATTGCAACAGGGAGATCATTCTGGATTCTCTTGGTGGACCCAGTGTGTAAGAGTCCTTCTGAGAGGGAGGCAGGAAGACCAAAGTCAGGGACAAGAGAGCTGACAGTGGACCTCGAGGTGGAGTGAGGTCCTTTGGAGAGGGAGGAAGGCGCCTCTAAAGCTGGACAAGACGAGGAAATCAACCATCTTCTGAAGCCTCTAGAATGAAAGCAGCTCTACCAACACCTTAATTTTAGGCTTCTGACCTACAGAACAATATAAGAATAAATTTCAAAAGTTCTGTTAAGTCTCTGCACTTACGGTAATTAGTTACAGCAGTCACAGGTCACCAAACCAGGACCTAAATCTTGTATCCCCTGAGCCTCTACCTGCTTGACTTTTGGGCCTCTGTCTGCCCTCAGAAGGCTCTCCCTTGTCCTGAGTGATGAGATCAGTTGCATTGGATGTTTCATGTCGGGAAGGAGCCCTTTCTGGACTTGTTGGGAAGCCCACTCCCACAAGCTGCTTCTTGGAGAGCATCAACAGGGCTGCAGTACCCCTGCCCTCCCGCTGGGGGTGCCACCTGCTGGTACTGACTTTTCACCCTGTCACCTTGTGTCCCTGGGACTCCAGAGCAGCACTGCTCATTCCTCTGGTTTCACCAAGACATTCCTGAGCAGGACTCCGTCCTGCTGTACCTTTCTGGCCTGCACCCTGCCCTCCTTTGTGGGTAGGTGCACTGGGAGCGGTGGGCTGGGCAGTCATCATTTTTCGTCCTTTTTTTTTTTTTTAATGTTTCCAATGATCTTGCCTATTCTCTCTGAGCTGTGCCCCAAAGCCCATACCTTTCTGTCTAGTCTAAAGGCTGCGACATGCGTATCAAGTCACCCAGATAGACATGAAGGGCCAGGGTGGTGGTGGTGGTCGTAGTGGTATCGTGACCTTGACCCCACCCAGCTCTGGCCCACCGAAGACAGGTGATCTTTATGATGATCCAAGATATTTCTTGCTTTTTCAAGAGTTCATGCTCAGAGTGCGTGGTTTTCCTTTTCTTCTTTCTTTCTGCTTCTGTTTACACTAGGACACTGCTCTTAGCGATGTCCCTCCTTGGCGCGCGTCTTGCAGCTTTGCTTAGTAACTATCATTTTTCATCTTATCCCCTTAAGTAAAGGGACTAGGAGGAAGCAAGGGCTCTGTGGGGGTGCCAGAACAATAACGCTAGCTGCGGAAATCAACTTCACGGTTTCAGTGGCTTAATAACCCAGTAACAGTTTATTTCTTGTTTACTTAAAGCCAAAATGAGCATTCCTAATGGGAGAGTGGCCTGTCCTCATGGTCATGGTCATTCAGGGAACCAGGCTCCTTTTATTGTGTTCCATTTCTCTTGGAATCCTAGGCTTCAGCTAGCTGGTACTTGGGAAAGACAGTGGCACAGTGATTCTCACACCTTAGTGTGCATACAAATCCCTGGGAATCTTGAAGAAAAAAAAAAAGAACATTTGGATTTAGTAGACCTGGAGTGGGCCCTGAGATGCCGCATTTCTTCCCAACTCCCAGGTGATGCTGATGCTGCCAGTTCAAAGATGATCCTTTGAGAGACAAGAGGTGGAGGAATGGGGGTAGGGGTGAGGAGAGGGAGGTAGCTTTTATGAACCAAGCCTGCACGTGGCACACTTTCCTACTCTGGCCCCATTGGCTAGAACCCAGGGGCATGGCCCCACCAACCTCTAAGAGGCGGCCACAGAACGTAATCCAGCGATGTGCCCGGAACAGCAAAGAGGACCGGTCTGTTCATCAACCTGCAATTTCTCCAAATGGAGGGTAGATGGAGGGCCAAGCACTGTGTCTCACCAGCTCTGTCTCCAGGAGATGGAGCATCCTCGGCCAACAGTCCCTGGGGCAGCAAGACAGAAAGCAGCCTTCAACATCCGTGAGTGGCTCTGGGTTATGTGGCTTTGCCTTCTCTAGGAGCTTGCCTCACAACTGGAGCTGGGATGAAAAGAAGTAGGATCCTGAGTTAGTGGGAGGGAAACCCTCCCGAATGTGCTGCGGAGTCTAAGCAGCCCGGTGTGGACTGCCAGGAGGACAAGAGCTGAAATGCCCATGGGGCGCCATGGGATTCTGAGTGGAGAGAGCCAGGCGCAGCTCGCTTCTCCGGCTGCCTTCTCTTCCCAGAGCTCTGCCACACTCTGCGGCCGGGATAGTCACCCAAGCTTTGTGGGGCTTGTGGGACATTCCTCATGTGTTCCCAGGGCACCTGGAACCCTGTGGGACATACACCAGCGGATACAGACATGGATGCTAGCTCAGTCTTCTTTCTGTACTATTTCCCCCGTGCAGTGATTCCTTCCTCGCTGCCTCATGGGAGAGGTTGTGATAGCTAAGATACTACGTCTGACAAGGGGCATCTCTCCACTTACCGTGTGTTTCTGCCAGGCCATGGACAAGGAGACTTGATTCTCTTGGAAACGTGGAGGGGTGGAGGGGAGCCGCTTTCAGTGGCTCTTAGCCGAGGAGGTGGAGAGTTTTCTGATGGGTGGGATGGCGAAAGTCTGGGAGCCTAGGTTCTTGTTTCTCTTAGTCCCCTTGCTTCTTGTGGGCTCATTTTGGGGATGAGCCTACTCAGGGGTCTTCCGTGGCCATCCCTGGAGGATAGCTCTGGCCCTGGGAATCTGGATGGAGTCAGAAGGAGGGAGCCCATGACCATCTTGCTGCTGAGTGTGTGGGTGCAGAGAAGAAAAGGCGGGAAGCCTAATGTGGCCTCAAATCCAAGATACTTTCTCTAATCCAGTTTTGTGAATAATGAAATAGAGGGTTTTGAACTCTCTCTTTCTCATGTATCTATATTTTTTAAGGTTTTTATTTATTTATTATTTATTTATGTTTTTTGAGAGAGAGAGAGACAGAGAGAGTGGAGTTTGGGGGACACTGGGAGAGAGACTCTGAAGCAGGTTCCATACTGAGCATGGAGTGTGACTCAGGGCTCGATCCCACAACTGAGAGATCACGACCTGAACCAAAATCAAGAGCCGGACGCGTAACTGACTGAGCCACCCAGGTGCCCCCCTCCCGTGTCTGTCCTTAAATTCGTTCAGAACCCAGGGAGGATGGGCTATGGACGCCTGGTACCTTTTAGAACCCCAGCGAGCAACAGATTGCCCAGCTCTTCTTAGCTGGCTGCTTTAGTCTTCCGGGTATTAGGGTGAATAAATGAGGCTACTTTCTGAAGTGGCTCATCTCGACTGAGGATAAGCAGTCTTAAGGTTTCCTTCCGAATGGAAGATTTTAGTGGTTAAAATAAGATTTCAAAGCAATAGTGTTTTTCTAGGTGGGAATATTCATCCCCGGATCCCCTGAGTTTATCTACTGTGTTTTATGATGCAATTTGTTTCCTAGCATCGTAGGGCTTTAAGTCACAGAGTTCGGCCCTCACAGTTGACTGTGGAATTTCCTTAGATGTCTCTTCCATCGTTCAGGCTCTACTGAGCCACCTTTCACTGCAGGGAACTCACTCACTGTGTCTCCAGGCCATTGTTAGAAGGCCCTTTGAATGGAAATAGGTCTCCTGTGGTTTCTTTCCCCGGTCTGCCTCCGTGGCAAACAGCAGTGAGCATTTATTCTCTTACTCGTGGGTCTGAGCGTTGATGGTAGACTGGAACGTTGGAGTTGGGTGTGTTGACCGCATGGCTGTGCTCTGGGCTGTGTGGTGGGGATGGCCTGGTCCTTCAGCACTGGCTGAGCTCCTTTCTCCACCATGATGTCTCCCCTTGATCCCCAGCTGAAAGGGGCAGCTCGCCGGGGTACGTTCTCCTCATCAAAGGTGGTGGGAGTGACAGAGGGCAAGCCCAGCTGGGGGTGCACCTGTCACGCCTCTCCTCAGTTCATCCTGTTGATGTCCTGTTGACCAAAGCAAGTGCAGCCCAACGTCACGGGATGGGGACACGCCCTCTGCCTCTTCTGGGAGGTCCTGGACATGGATCCGGGGAGGGTTGAAGAACTAGAAACAGTCATCGAATCTGTCAAAGCAACTCCAAAGATGCTTGCTTCCTTTCTGTGGGCAGGCAACCTACTTAATGCTTGAAAAACCGTAGTCATGTTTGCTGTGGAGTAATAGTATAAACGCTGAGTTGAAGAGAATCTGGGGTTCCTCCATCCCTTCCTGGCTGAGTGGCCCAGGGCAAGCCATTCAGTCTTTAAAGAAAATGAAAATCCTCTACCTCCCAGGGTCATTCTGAAGATTAAACCGGATAGTATATTAAAAAGACACCTAGTGTCACACTGGTACTCCTTAAGTGCTTAGTTAAGTGTTACTTACTGTCCATTCCAGGCCGACCATCTTCCAGCTGGTTCTCACATTTCGTCAGAGTCTTCCTTGCTTACTTGAATATATTCTACTTTTCATGTGTCCTCCTGGGATACATAAACTCATGCCCTGTGCTGAATGCAATATTAATGGATAGTTTGCAATTACTCCTCAGCCTGAATGCAAGGGTCCTTGTGGAATGTGTTGGAACGATACCTCCTTATTACAGAGGATCTGCTTCCGAGACAGCCCAAGCCTGCGTGAGCTTGTATGTCACATTTTACCCTTAGAGGCTGCAGTTAGCTGTATTCCTGGGGTTTTGTTCTGTTTCCTTTAGGACCTGCTGGATAGAACGCTTCTTCTGTAAATGTTTATAGAGTGTCTACTTTGTAGAAGTAGTAGTACATGTTACCGTCCCTTAATTTTAATTTTTTTTAAAGATTTTTTTTTTTAATTTTAGAGAGAGAAAGAAAAACAAAAAACCACGAGTGGCGAAGGGCAGAGGAAGAGAGAGAATCCCAAGCCAATTCCACGCTGAGCAGGCAGCCAGATGTGGGGCTTGACCCTAGGACCCTGAGATTATGACCTGAGTTGAAATCAAGAGTTGAATGCTTACCTGACTGAGCCACCCAGGCACCCTGATCTCCTAATTTTTAAACTGCCTGTTGAGCAGGTTTTAGAATTCCCCCTCTCTCTTCTTCTGTAACTGGGATGTGGCTTCCTCAGGATCAGTCGGGCCCTTGTAGAGTGACTTGATTTCCAGCCCCCACGTTGAGGGACATGACTGATTATCAGAAGGATTTTCTTTCTTTATCTCTATTTTCCATCCCCTTTGTGGCTCTCCAGGATCCTTCATGATGGTGAACAGCTCTGGGAGGGCCTCTGGCCAGAAGGCCCACCTTCTCCTGCCGACCCTGAAGGAGAATGACACCCACTGTATCGATTTCCATTACTACTTCTCCAGCCGGGACAGGTCCAGCCCGGGAGCCTTGAATGTCTATGTGAAGGTGAACGGCGGGCCCCAGGGGAACCCTGTCTGGAACGTGTCTGGGGTCGTCACCGAGGGCTGGGTGAAGGCAGAGCTTGCCATCAGCACCTTCTGGCCACATTTCTACCAGGTATGGTGTTCTTTGGTTTGATTTTTTTTAAAAAAAGTGATCCTAAATCTATAGACCTCTTGCCCTACCTAGAGTTTGTTAGTCAAGAAAGGACTTCATTTACTTACTTACCTGTGGGTGCAGAAATGGTCCAGCATGGCCCTTGCCTCCCTGGAGATCCTGCTCAGGAAGAGGAGACCCGCAATAAACACCCAGTTACTGTACAGTGGGACACAGCGGGCTCTACAGGATACTGGGGGAACAGAGGCATGATGCCTTTTACAAACTAATTGCTTATAACAGCCTGATGAGTGAAGTACTATTGTTATTCCTATTTTATGGATGAAAAATGTGAGGTTCTGAGAGCCGAGATAAATAGTCAAAAGATCACCACTCCCTCCCAGAGGAAGATGGTATTTGGGGGAAGGCAATTAGGAAGGCTTCCAGGCGGAGGTGGCAGCTAGGCTACGTCTTAAAGGATGAATAAGCAATTATTGAACAAGGAAGAAAAAGGCATTTGATTTGTCAGGACTGGTGCATGCCAGGGGCTGGAGGAACAAGGGAGAGAGTTTTTTCAGAGTTTGGAAGCTCCCGCTTATTTAAGGCTGAGACACAAAGGAGGTATGCATGTGGCTAAGCTTGCCGAGGTGAGTAGGTTGTGGCTGGCTTTGAATGCCAGGCCACGGAGATGAAGTGTGATCCTTCCTCGAGAGCAGTGCTCCTCAAACTGTTGGGAAAGACCAGTTTTTTCGTTTCAACTCACTGTGGACCAGCCCTTTCATGACTGTAGTAAAAATGTCTCAGCAATGCCACCTCGTTGCCCTGGCTTCTAAACACGTCTCCCACTTGGCCGCCTTCTCTCCATGTGGACGGAGAACACACGCGGCACAGGCTGGAGTCAGTCCCCAGAGCGTGCCCGGGAAGCCCAGCTGCGGGCTCACTTGGCCCAGGACTCTTGAAAGCTTTTCTTTTTTAAAAACCGCTTTATGTATTTATGTATGTTTCATAGAATTGACCCATTTAAGTGTGCAATCTGGTGATTTTTAGTTAATCTACAAAGTTGTGCAATCAGCACCATCGACCAGTTTTAGAACATTTTCATCACCCCAATAAATCCTTTCTGCCTATTTTGCAGTTATTGCCATGCCTACTGTTGAGAGGGTTTAAGTCAGGAGGTGACATAGTCAGATGTGCATTTTGGGGAAGTTTCTCTAGAGTCTGCTCTGAGCTTTGTGGCAAGGAAGTGGACCTGAGGCTGGCAAGGTTAGTGGTGGGAACGTCTGAGACACCCTTCAGTTCAGCGTCTGTGGACTGCGTTCAACAGAGGGATGGTGCAAGCAGCCACAGATATATGTAAACGAGTGGAAGCATGCAGCTGTGTTCCAATAAAACTTTATGTATAAAAACAAGAGGTGGGCCAGATTTGACCTCCAGGCCATAGTTTGCTGAACCTTGATATAAGTAGTAAAACTGAGGTCCAGAGATGGATACTGAAGTCCAAGAGCACGCAGCACCTCAGTGGGAAAGCTGAGACCAGAACCGGATACCTAATCCCAAGACTCCCCCTCCATATAACTGAGTATAAGTAAAGTAAGTGTGTCTGTAAGTCCATGGATACCCCCAGTGAAGCCATAGGGCTCCAGTTAGAAAACCCCTATCTAGGGCTTGATGCAAAAGGATTATAGGATAGGGACACAGGTGCACGTGTAATGAGCAGGAAACGTGATCCAGGACAGGGACAGTGCCACTGTTGGCCCCGGTCTTTGATGGGATATGGAGGGGAAAGAGGACATCTCTCGGGCATCCCCTTTGTCCCAGCTCTGTGGGACAAAGTAACCTTATTGCCTCTCATTGACTTCTGTATAACTCCTTGTGTTGGAGAGCAACATGTCTTGTGTTCTAGAGTAGGGCGTGCCATCAGTAGACTGGACGTTCCCATAGTCCTCCCTAGGTCCTCTGGCACCAAGCTCAGTTTTCTTCTTTTGGGGAAAAAAAAAGACATTAGAAGAATCTTCCACTCACTAGCCTTGTAATGTTGGATGCATCCTGTCATCATTCTGAGTCAGTTCTCTCATTTGTAAAATGGAGAAGGAAATAGGTGTGGTGAAGAGTTCTGTGGACTGAATGAGATAGCATATACATTAACCAATGTGTCAGGCTCGTGGCGGGCCTCAGCAACTGTTGGAAGAAAGTGGGGAGGAACAGAGGGAGGAACAGGAGACAGAGGAAGGGGGAAGGATACCTTCTGTGAAGAAATCCCCACCATGATTGAGCTGTCCTCTGTAAGTTCTGTACCATTCCCTGTGATGAGCAGCCTCATCAGGGAGAATTTTCAGATTTCTAACTTGCTGGGCCCTCCAGCATCATTCCATTACATTGTATCCTCTGCTCTGAGCCTGGTGGGGAGAAAGCCACTAATGTACTAAAAGTAACAGTTTAGGACAGAAACTTCTCTCTCTCTCTGTCACACATACACACACACACAGAGCCACTAGTGCATAGTCTGGCCACACACCCAGAGGGGCACATACAAGTGCACCTGCACGCTCCAGGAGTCACTACCCACGCATACATCCAGGGGACAGAAGAAGGGACTGTCAGGAGAGTCAAAGATGCTTGCAGAGAGGATTTGAAAATTCATCAGACCCTGAGCTCTGGTCCTGTATGTATGATTCTGTGGACTAAACACAGTTTCAGTTTTCTCCTGATGGCTTATGTATTCATTTATTAAAGTCATATTTCTTAGTTCCAAAATTGACTTTTAGCTCCGTAATAAAGAGGGAAATTTCATCTCTCCTATTAGGGTTTCTGTGGCACCAGGGTCTCAGCAGGGCCGGGGATGAATGGCCCCTGACCATATACCCCCACACCTGCCTCCTCCCGGAAGAGCAGGGCCTTATTAAAACCGCTTAAGCTCTGCTTTAGATCTGGGCCCTCTTGCAGGTGATATTAGTCTGTTTTATGTTTTTAATGATTCTGAACTGTTCTGTCCCAAGATTTAGGAAAAAACGAGGAGTTTTCACTGGTTTGCAGCCACCTGCTTACTCTGTGTTCCAGCACCTGCCTGGGTGAAGTTGCCCATTATTTAGTACTTGTAATTTCTATGTAGACCCACAAAATCTAGGGCCTGCCAGGCTTGGATTTCACTGGGCTTGAGGTCTCGTCCCTTTCTCAGGGATGGGGCACTACCTTCTGGCACTCTGGAGACTTAGTGACCTCACGTGTAATTTAGGGGGGTGCATCTCACAGAGGGGGCCACTCTCCCACCCTTCACCACCCCCCATCTCCTCTCTTTCACCTCCCCTCTCTGCTGAGCAGTGAGCTCTCCTCATTGTATTCAGACCTCCTGGGGCTGGGGTGGGGGAGGGTGCTCTTGATTTCACCCTGAGCAACCCCTCTCCATGGAAATACGTAGTCATCTTCCTAAGAGGGATGCTGGCAAGCCAACATTTTTCTCTCTTTGGAGAAGATGTTTGCAGCCCTTCAGACTTTGGCTGTGCAGATTCTCTGCTCAAGGACTACAGAAGGTGAGAAAAGAGTACCCACTCATCTAAACCGTGTCCTGACCTATCCGGTTCTTTCCCTGACATGCACACAAGCTGCTTTTTGGAGAGGTTGAGGGTGACTCATCTCTGAGCCTCTCCTGGGAAATTAATTCCTGACTTCATTCATGCTCATGCCTGGGGAGAGGTTTGTGCCCCTCCATGCAAGCACTAGGAGGTCTCTAAGGTTCTACAGGCTGGGCACTTGTAGCTGACCCTAGGTCCATGTGGTGGCCTTGGGGTTGAAGAATGTCCTGCAGAGCTGGTAGCTTTCCCTGCCTAGGCCTTCTGTCCCATCCCCATCCTGTCAGGGCCCTTGCCTCCTTACACTGACATGGAGCATCCCTGGGTGTTGGCATGGCCGACTTCTGCCCTCCCTGCCCTCCCTGCCAGCTGTAAACAGCACTCAGGTAGCCTCTACAATTCTCTACCCACCTTAGTGCCAGCCTCATCGAGAGAGTTCAGTGTTGGGGGGACCTGCCTCAGCAGGTGAGTCCAGGTAGGTCTGAGAGGGTCCAACAAAGACCTTCTTCCTTCCCTTTCCCTTCTGGCCCTATTTCCGATACATCCACTCTTGTGTCTCTGTTGTGGATGCCTCACTCCCCAGACATTGAGGGCTCTATCTCATGGCAGAGTGCATGATTGTTATTAAAAAAAAAAAATCTGGTTCTGGAGTGACACGCCCAAGACAAGACCCTTTTGGCTCCTGTGTGCTTTGTGAGCATTTTACTGTGAATGATCTGGCAGTGATGGGGAGGACTTGCCCCAGTTCTGTCCCAGGAAGTACGGTATTCTCAGCTGTATCCCCAGCCTGCCCTGTGGTGGAAATATCCTGTGGACCCTAGTTCTAGAATCTTAGGAGTCTGGAGAGTTCATCAAAGAATTCGTGGGCTGCCATGGTCTTTTTCTCTCTGCTTCTGTACTTACTCCCCATCACCTTTCCCATCTCCCTTGGTTCCTGCAAGCGTGTGTGGCTCTTTATTTCCATGTAACCCCATGTGGACCCGAAGTCCAGCCTGTGCCAGTTTCTGACAGTCTGGACTCCTATCAAAGACTCTGTTGAGTGTAGGAACTTCAGTGGAAGCTTGAGGTGGAGACTAGATTGGATGGTTATGTTGGGTGGTCCATTAGCTTCTTCCTTTCCCCAGACCTAGCATCATTCCCTGGGATTCCTCCTCTTACAGTCCATCCCTCTCCCCAGACTAAGAACAACAATAACAGTAATATTTACCAATATCTTACCATGTATATTGCAAGCCCTTTACAATTCTTTCCCTTGTTTCTTATGGAATATGTTTCTCCCATGTTTGAGAAGCCCGAGTCTAACCTACCCTGATGCTTCTCTCTCTCTCTCTCTCTCTCTCTCACACACACACACACACACACACACACACACACACTCAAGAGGAATTCTGATAAGTGGAAGATTCCCTATCTCATTCTAGAATTGTTATTTCTGCAGAGGAAGGGAGAGGGAACAGTGAACAAATGTGTTTTCCTCTCACCTATCCTCCCATGACCAGCCTTGAGTTCATTAATGGAACCCTTGTTAATAATTACGATACGGGTTAGACACTGGGTCATGATTGTGAGAAACAGTCTGAATGTTAGCAGAGTTTAAGTTGTACTTTGATTAACTGGAAAAAAAGAATTCTGCTTGACCAAGTGTTTTGGTTAAATGAGAATTGGACTGCTTTCTGCTGAAGCCCAGTAATGGGTATGGCTGTGCACTATGAGCTGGGAGCCCCGGCCCTTGGCTCTCATTCTACCTCTGGCTCTGCCTTTGAGCTTTGGTAATGTAGCTGGCCCCACATTTTAGGGCTTTTGAGAGACTGGATCAAGACCATGTAATAAATGGTAAATATTGCCAACCTTTATTGTTGTGGTTATATTTCAGTTTTTATTATATTTATTATCGTTCAGCCTCAGTTGATGAGGTGTCCTTTCTGATCAATACCAATCCCTCACTGCAGTCCTAACCCCAGTTCACTCCCCCTTCTACAAGCTTGTTTCATTGATTCCTTCACCCCCTTATGTGCGATCCTATTTCCTTGATTCATTTCTCTCTACCTAAAGTCATGCTTCAATCTCTACCCCACCCCACCCCCCGATCCTCTGTTGTGCTTTTAGCACTTGACCTTGGGCCCTAGCTCTCTTCTCTGAACTACCCACTCTGCCTTCCATGGTGACCTCATTCAGTTCTTCAGCTTGGAATGACATTTAGATGCCAAAGCTACCGTATTTGTAATTCTGGTCCTAAATCACCCATGTGCTCCAGAAGCAGAAATCCAGGGTCCCACTCAACATACCCATTAAGATGCTTACTTGGCATCTCAAGCTTAGCATGGCCAAAAAGAAAACCTGATGTTGCCCTGCCTCTATGCCCATCACACACATTCATTATGTCATCTTCAACCTAGAAGCTCAAGCCCCAAGTTGAAGAGTCATCACTGAGTCTTCTCTTTCCTTCACTTCTCCCTTCTTGCTCCAACAGCAGATATCTCATCTCTACCTCCAAAATACTCCTCCAGCCATTAATGTCTTTGTTGACCACCACCTTCATTAGAGTCATCCTTATTCTTTCAACTGGATGACTACACTTTTCGTAGCACAGCCAGGAGGATCTTTGTAGAATGTAGATGAGATTATGTCAGATCCCGGCTTCAGAACTATCGTTGTCTTAGAGGAAAATTCAGGCTCCCTGCCATGTCTTGTAAGACTCCACTTTGTCTGACCCCCCAGCTAATGCTCAGCCTCACCTTGTGCCTCTAGCTTACTCACTGTATCCCAGCCACATCAGTCTCATTCCTGTGCTCCCAGATCATCCCCAACTCTTTCCTGCCTCATGGCCTTAGCCCTTACCCCGACACTTTTCTTAACAGGTCACTTTGGTCCTTCTGGTCTCATCTTAAGTATCACCTCCATAGTGTTCTCTCCTGACCACTCTGAGTAAACCCTCCTCCCCTAGTTAATCACAATATTCTGTTTATTTCTTTCATAACACCAATTACAAAATGAGTTTAATTTTATATATTTATTTAATTTCCATTTCCATTTGCTAGAATGTGAAATTCATCAGAGTTAGGACCTTTAATTGTCTCATTCACTTTTATAGCCCTAACATGTGCCCCAGTTTTGGGTACAGAGGAAGGTCTCTGTAAATGCTGAATGAAGGGATGAATGAAGACACTCTTTCTGTTCCCAGTGGGTTTAGAGTTTAGGGAGTGAAATGATTTGGGAACAAGCAATTACAATATGGTGTGATAGGCTGATAGGTGCTATAGTGGAATTAATTGTGCCATGGTACATGATATAGTGATAATGCAGCATGAAGAGAGATACAAAAATGTAATGCACCATAAAGCAATTAATTTTTTTTGCAAATGTAAGATAGCTCATTCTTTCGCAGAAAATTTAGAAAACCTAGAAAAGTACAAGGAAAATACTCATCTGCCTTAATCTTTCTAGTATCATTTAAAAGATGCGTTCATAGATTGTTACCACTCCTACTTTATCTTTTGTGAATTATCTGTTGAAGTCACTTGTCATCTTTCCTTTTGGGGGATTTATTTTGTTGATTCTTCAGAATTCTTGACACAAAACAGGTTATTTATCTTTTAGCTGACCTAGATGTTACAAATACTGTTCTCAACTTGCCATTTGGCTTTTAATTTTGTTTCAGACTTCTGTTAACATACAAAACATACTTTGAAATCATAGTTATTATGGAAGGCATTACATATTTAAGAAATACATTTCAATTTTAAGAAGTTGATTTTTAAGCTTTTGTCATGAATTTTTAGCCTTAGAAAACATAGAAAATACATAGGCCCAGACCTATACAATTTGTTCTGTGAGAGACTTTTTGAAGTTAATCTTTAACCTGTAATCTGACATTTGAGTTAAATAATATATGTTTAGTAAAAGCATTTTTATTCATATTCATTATTATTCATATATTCGTAAGATACAAGCACATACTTCTATCTCTTTTTTTCTATTTGGCACGAGTCTAAGACATGAGTTAAAGTTTTCAAACTTTGTTTTTATTCCTCTTCATTTTCTCCTTTTAAATCTATTAACTCATGCATTTAAAGAATGACATTTTAATCTACTTAATGGTTTTTTTCCCAGTTTAAATTATACTTTGACACTTTTACATTATTTTTACAACAACCGTTTTCTGTTTATTTGCAGTTTGCTATTATGCATTTGTTCAACTTGTTACTTTTAAGTTAACTGGATCATTTTGTTAGTTTATCTTGTAGTGTACATTTAGATTTTGTTTATTTAGACAGTCTGAGACCTTTTCTCTATGTAACCCATTTATATTTATTGTCACAACAAAAATGTTTCTTCTTTTGTCATTTTTTTATTACACAGTTTGAATGCTTTCATGTTTTTAAATGTGTTTTCTGTGTTCTATTTTTTTCCCCCTATGGCCTTTGCTTTTGTTTTCCTTTCAGTTATTGAAAATGTAAGTAGATACTTAATTTTTTTATAGTAAGGCCTTTGGTTGACTTACTTCTTTGCAGGCTGTAGCATTTATCATTTATTTAGCCTTAATTTCTGCCGACTTTCCCCCACTCCCTACACATTTTTGTTTTTGTGTCTCTGAAGGACCCTGTTACCTTAGTAAACCCGTCTTCCAGAGTGGTTGTCGTACTAGAGCCGGTTGCTGTATGTTTGGTGTAACTGTCATTCCCCAGTAATTTTACACAATCCTTAGGCAGCCATGCGTGTCCTTAATGATAGATCTTACCACCCAAGTATGTTGTCTCTTGGCAACCATCACCACCCTTCTTTACCAGGTCCCGGCTCTCTCATTATAGCTGTTTGAGCTCTCGGCCCCACTGAGTCCTCTGAATCCATTAACCTGGAGTGACCACATGGGCCACAAAAAGTTTCCATTTGAAGGTTTTCCTGTTGGTCTCATCATCTGCCTTACATTCTATCCACAATCTTGAAGTGAGGAGTGAAAGATAGGAGAGAGAAGGGTCTGTTGTATAGGCTGTCGAGGTTAGAGATGAAGAGCGATGGAGATTTGAACCAGAGCTGTTGGACTGGAATTGAACTGGCTTTGACTTACAAAATGGTTGCTTCATGTGGTTCAACTTAATAGCAAAAATGAAAAGACATGGCCAGATTTAGAAATACTAAGTCAGAAGCAAAAAGAAAATGAGAAGCAAGGCAGAAGGAGAAGCACTAGTAGATGCCCAAATCGCACCAGATGCGATTTGTTTGCATCTGGTGCGATTTGGGCATCTACTGGACATAGTAGTGACTGGACAGGTCATAGGGTAACCCACTGAAGCCCATATTTAGGAACGATAATGGGGCTGTAGGGGAGACCACTTTATAGGGATGCTGTTTAGATCTGTTGCATACAGATTGTGTGTGAGGCATCTGTGTATAATATCTGCATGAAATGTAGATCTCTTAGTTGGGTGAGACTACTGTTCAGTGAAAATTATGGAGTAGTGCTGGACTTGGGGATTGTCAGCGAATTGCCAGTCATTGGAGGAAGAGTGTGCTCAGTAAAAACATGAATAGAGGAACCTCACATTTGAGGGGTAAATTTGGGAGGACAAGTGCTTACAAAGAAACCTATGGCAGTATAGTCCCAGATCTGTGAGAAAAACCATGAGAGTGAAGTGTCACTTGAGCCTAAACAAGAGTGATCCAGAAAGGGAGAAGCTACAAACATTGATAATTATAGAAAAGTGGTCAAGTATTAATAATAATTATTAGCAAACATTGAAAACCTACCATGTGCCATATGTTGTTCCAAATAGGTATTAACTCTAATCTGAAAAATTATCCAATGAAGTGGGCACTGTAGTTACAGATGAGGAAACTGAGGCACAGAGCAGTAAGATAACTTGCCCAGAGTCACATCGTAGTGAGTGGTGTAGCCAGGACCGGAACCAAGGCATTCTGATTCAGCCCCACCACGACACTGATTTCCTGCTTAAGATAAGGATTGAAAACTATCTGTTGGATTTAGCAACTATGAGGTTATTGGTATTTGCCTTGAAAGCAGTTCTGGGGGAAGTGTTGGGGACAAAGTCCAGATGATAGTGGTGGGGGGGGGGTGGTGCAATGGGAAGTAAGGGAGTGTTGAGAGTGAGTGTAGATAAAACCATTGAGAATACCACATGTGATTGAAACACAGCTAGACTGTGCCAGAGCAGAACCTGCTGCCCAAGGGTAGCTTTTAAAGAATAAGAGAAGCCCCAGCATTTACATGTGCCAAAATCAAGGATAAAAGAGTTCAGAGACACAGGTAAAGAGACAGAACCAGGAAGGACCAAGAAGCTGGAACGTGCAGCAGAGGTGGGGAGGGTCGAACATGGGCATGCCTTGAGGAGAGGAGGCAGTGGTTGGTGTTTGGTAATCCAAGGTGTCCTCTAACCTCTGACTGATGGGCGAGAAGTTAGAACTCAACCCATCTCCTGTCTCTTTACCTGTTGAAGATGTGCTGTGGGTGTCTGCTGGGACTGGGTGGGTGATGTTGAAGCGGAGTATTTGTGTGAGGCATGGAAGTGGAGAAGGCAGGTTTGCAATAGACTTGTCAACGTTGGAACGAGGGGGTGAAGGAATTGGGGCTTTGAGATCAATGGGAATGGTTAGCCAACATGGCAGGGTGACCCTGGGCTTGCTGAGAATACAGGAGATCTGGGCCATCACATAGACTCTGAGAAGCATGAGATCCAGGGTACAGCATGAGCAGCGGGAGCAGGTTTAACAGGAGTGAAGGGTAAGAGGCTGTGTCAGAATACCGGTGGGTGCGACTTCTGGTTTCTGGAATGGACAAGGACGCAGATGTGTCTGAAGCTGGTTGGGAGATAAAGACCATGGGATTAGGGAGGTCAAGGGCATTGGTCAAGGTGTCTACATAGGTAGTCACATCTCCTAGGCAAAGTTAGACAATGGGTGCCAAGGAAAGCTGTTAACTGAGTTTTACAAGCTCTACTGAAATACACTGTTTGGGTGAGAGTCAGAATGGAGAATTCAAAGGACTTGTTGCCTTTGGATTCCTGGATACCAACATTTGCGCCTGGGGCTTATCTTCAGGAGGTATTATTAAGAAATTCAGGTGGCAGAGAGAGACAAACCAAGAAACAGACTCTTAACTACAGAGAACAAACTGTTGGGGGTAGGAGGGAATGGGACCAGAGCAGAGAGGGGGGTTGGGGGACACGAGACAAATAGGGGCTGGGGGTCGAAGAGTGACCTTGCTGTGATGAGCACTGGGTGTGGTGTGGAAGTGTTGAATCACTGGGTTGTACATCTGAAACTACTATAACCCTGAATGTTAACTGTATTAGAATTAAAATGAAAGAAATTCAGATGGACTATATTCCTGAGGGTTGTAGAATCAAGTCAGGGTAAACCCTCCTCAACTTACGGTAGCTTCCAAGGTAAGCTCCTCTGTCACACATCGTAAGAAATTTGGGGTATTAGGAAGGAATTCTCCTCTGTGCTTCACTTGAAACAACAATGAAAAAGGTGCAGATCGGGGTTTCAGGCCATGTTTGGGTTGTTTTTCTGCATTCAAACGTTATTTCTGAAATCCATTAAAAATGTTCCATGTGGCTGATTCTTCTTTTGCTGGGCATTAGACTGTGGCTTTTTTTTTTTTTTTCTTTTTTAACTTTGTTTTGAAAATCTGAGTCCATTGCCAGGGTAGCGTACAAGGCTAATAGAAGACCTCTCTGGGAGGTTCTGGTGCGAAGCTGAAACACAGGCAGTTTGGGGGCTGGGCAGCTTCCTGTGATGCCTACAACCACTTCTGTGAAATTGACTCCTGCCCTATGTGTTACAGGTGATATTTGAATCCGTCTCTCTGAAGGGTCATCCGGGGTACATCGCGGTAGACGAGATCCGGGTCCTTGCGCATCCATGCAGTAAGTCTGTTCCCTCCTCCTCACTCATCCTCGCTCCCTGCCAGACTGGGGAGCTTGGAGCCTACAGTCCCCCCTATTCAGTCAGCTTACAACCATCTCTGGCTCGCGCTCGCTCTCTCTCTTTTAATCCTTCAGAAATGCTTCCATACTCAATGCAATCAGTCCTGAATAAATTTGTAATTTCGCCGGCCTGTTCAACAGGCAGCACCTCCAGGAAATTTGCAGAGAGTGGCAAAACGTCTTCGTTTGAATCTCTCTCCGTCATTAAGGGAGTCTGAAGTCCTGATTGTTTATTAGTGGGATTCAGACCACTGAAGTGGAAGAATTAGAGGGCTTTGGATAGAATCTTGTGCAATTGTCTTAAAAAAAGAACACCACCAAAACACGGAGCCAATTAGTACACTGTTCACTCACAGGGAAAAGTACCCCAAAGCTATTAATTCTTTAAAAGTAATTTTAAATACACTCATCAGCCCTGCGTAGGCGTCAAGAGAGATTTCTCATAGCGGTTAGTACTTACGGTCCAGGGTCAAGAATCCTGGAAGCCATACCGCTCCATTGTGCCCATGCAGTCTCTCTCTTGAAGTTCTCTGTCTTTGCTGTGTTTAGTCTCAAATGCGTCAACATGTCTGTGCAAGGACGTCTGGTTCACAGTTTCACGAAATCCCAGAGGGGCATTGGATGGCATCTTATCTAGTGACATTTGGTTGTGGGGGGACTATAGTCAAAGGGATATTGCATGGGGACGATGGCAGCCCAGGGCTAGCTGGGTTTCCAGCCCCCTTATTTATTAGAATTCTGCATATTGGAGAGTCCCAGGAAGTTTTGGGTCACTCCTGGAGGGCTTCCCCTACTCCCTCCTTGTAGCCGTGGGTCATGCTATTGGCTGGGTGCTGTTTGCTGTTTCTGCAAGAAGTGCTATGCCTCTTGTGGTTAGAGGCCTTCCAGTCCTTTCATTTGGGGGCTCTTCTCATATCAGCCCCACCCGTGTTGCTTTAACTGAAATGACAGTTTCTACTTCCGCTGCAATGAATTTGTTAGAACTTTGAACATCACTTCCTTCCCCGGCACTAGAATGCCATTGTTTGACTCGTTCCTTAGAGCACCTCTCTGGAGGAATTTGGGACAAGTTCCAAGGGGTTTTGGCAAGACGGTGTTTCCCTTCTTCCCAGAAGGAACCCTTCCGGGAAGGGTTCCTTCTTCCCAGAAAGAACCGGGAACCCTTCTTCCCAGAAAACCGGCTAGCTTCTCAGGAATGCCGAGATCCTACCAGAATCTTCATTGCTCTGGCGTAAGGCTCCTGCCCTCTGGGTTACTTGCTGAATCTTTGGGATTTCCTTAGGTGGGTCTGTCCATGCAGTCATGCCTGCTGAACCAGACCTCATGTGAAGAGGTTCCCAGAAATCCATCCCCGGCCATGCAGTGGGAATTTTCAACTCTTTCATAAGGCTCAGGCTGATTCCTGTTCCTTGCTCCAGCCTCAACTCTGCCTTAACTCCAAGCACTGTTGCCCGAACTCCATGCACCATTTCTATAGCAGAAATGCGGGTAACCCCACCCACCCGGATACAGCTGTCCCCTTCCCTGGCCTTCTGGGACTTAGCATCAGCTGCCCTGTAAAGGATGATCTTTGATCTCAGCCTGCACAAATGCATGAGGTCATGTTTGTCCTCCGCATGGTCTGCTTAACTCCACATGCTTAGCTCTGCCCAGCTCCCAGTTTTGAGGTTGTCTCCAGGAGGTGGGGTTCAGCTTCCCTAGGCTCTACACCCATCCCATCCTCGCTGGGGATGCTCCCCTTTGCAGCACCCACCTGTAGCTCTGCTTCTTACCGTCTGTTTGGTTTGTTCTAGTAAGTGATTTTTGACCCTGCCCAGGGGAATCTGGCCCAGCTCTCTTGTCTGGGATCCCAGATCTTTCCACTCAGAGTGGGAATTTTCACCTCTGTCCTGAGGCCCAACCTGATACCTGTCCCCTCTTCGAACCTCAACTCCACCTTAACTCCAAGCACTGGTTTGCCACGGAAACCAAATACTTCCTTCTCTAGGAGAAGTCTGTATGGGAAAGGCTTCCCTGGAGGGTGTTTGGCTGCCTTTCTACCCTGAAGCCTTATTCTCCCCGCCACCCCAGCTTGGAATCCGCACCCCCTCACTGGGGCGGCTTCTGAATTTAGGATTCTCCTGGCAGCCTTGCAGTCTGCCTGCTGGAGAGTGCGGAATGCATGGTTATGGCCGAGAGCCAGTTCGCCAGGAAATGGCCCGTAGGGTACAACTCAGAAGGACATGACTCTGGTTGCATTTCTGGGTAATGGGAGCACATGCGGAGTGTACCCTCGATGCTTGCGCAGCATGGGCTTAAACTTCCCAGAAAGCAGAATGTGAGGACCCCGTCATAGTGGCTGGGATTGGAAAAATTCCAGTGAACAATACATACAAATCCTGGTGGTACGCATCGTCCGAGGGGGTCTGTCCACACGGCTCCTGAGTCACGGGGAGGGGAGCTGGGCCTCGCCAAGGCCTCCTTGTCAGGTTGGGCACTCCGTGCACATCCGCTCCAGCTCTTTGTTCCTACTTTCTTTCAACAGGTAAGTCATGGCGCATTAGCTCTGTGTCAGGAACTGGCGCTGGACACGGGGTGGGGGGGTGCTTCGGTCGTCAAGCTGGTTAGATCCTTGTCTCTATGGTGTTATCTTAGCCAAGCGGCAGAGGGAGGAAAGCCGCTCAATAAGTAATATTAAGTAGTAACATACAATTTCAGATGGTGATATCACGGTGGAGAGAATAAATGTGAGTGGCTGGAGTCGGGGAGTGCTCCTTAGGCAGAGAGGGCAGGCGACAAGTCTGGGCACCTGTGGTCTGAGCTGACACCTGAGTCCCTTGTGCGCAGATCTAGGGAGGGAGATAGGCCAGGCAGAGGAAACAGCAGGTGCAGAGGCCCTGTAGTGGGAATTCACCCGTGTTTCTCGAGTAGCCAGAGTGTAGGGGGCACAAGGCAAAAGAGCCCGAGCAAAAGTTGGGGAGGGAGGCTGAGGCCGGACGACACAGGGGCTGAGTGCCTTGATGAGGTTAGACTTTAATGGAAGCGCAGGGAGGCACCCCTGGAGGGACTTGGCCTAGGATTGATTTGATCTAGTTTAAGTGGCTGTGGCTGCTCTGCAGAGAATGAGTTGAAGGGGAATAGAGGAGCCAGGAGACCGATAAGGAAGAAAGTTCTGGAGTCATGGAAAAGGTAGGTAGTGGTGCCCTGGACCGGGCTGGTGGAGAGATGTCCGTTCATAGTTCTGGAAGATGCTGGAAATGAAACAGGTAATTATATGATGTATAACAGAGGGTAAATGGTTTGCTAAGGCTGCCATACAAAATACTATAGGCTGGCCAGGCTGAAACAGCAGAAATTTATTTGCCCACAGTCTATAGGTAGAATTCGAGGGTGAAGAGGGCATGGTCGGATTTTCCTAAGGCCTCTGTCCTTTGCTTGTGGGTGGCTGCCTTCTTGGCTCTGTCCTCACATGAGCTTTGCTGTGTGCTCCTGATAGGTCTCTGTATATGTGCTCCTGAAATGTCTCTGTGTGTCCAAATCTTCTTCTCCAGACACCAGGTAGAGTGGATTAAGGTCCACCTAAAAGCCCTTTCTCCAAATACAGTTGCACTCTGCAGTGTTGATCAGTAGGGCTTTAATATATGAATATTTGGGGGGCAGGGACACAGTGTACCCCGTAGCAGACGGTCAGCAGTGCTGTGCAGAAACATAGTGCAGAGATGGAGAGAGGTGGGCAGATGAGAGAGAGATTTCGGATGTAGAGTCAGCTGGTCCTATTTGATGGATGAGTTTTCAAAGTCAGAGGCGTCAAAAACAGCACTCCCCTGGATTTTTGGCTCAGGCCCCTGGCTGGTGCGGGCAGGGCTGGTGTATGTCCCTGGAGCCCGAGCGATGCCCTCGAGTGGGCTGACTGTGTGTGCATCCTGGGGCAATCGGGGATCGTGAGTCGTGCACGCTGCTAGCGGTTTCCGTGCTGTCCTCTGCAGTGACAGAACCTTTTGCCCTCCAAAGCCTTCATGTGAATGCATTTATGACTTCACTCATGGGTGTTAAAAATTTAACTATATGGAGAAACATGCATTCTCCCCAGGCTTTGTAATTCTCCACTTCCGTCCTCCAAAACATTTTTCCTATTAACATCAGGTCAGCACTTATCAATAAGCGATTCCACTGAATATTTCAGAAGTTGCAGGGCCAGTGAGGAGTGGGGCAGTTAGTGCCTGATGTGTAGCTGTATTCTCCATCGGTTTGGGCTGAAGTTATGACTTCTCATGACTGCCTTGCAGCTTCCCAAACACTGACGGACAGACAGGCGTAATACTCAAAGGAAATTATTTTCTCTTATAAACTGAATGTTCTTGTCTGTATTTTATAGCGCATTTAACATTTTTGTGGGATTCTAAAAGTATTTGAGCCATAGTTGCCCCTCCGCTGTCATTCTCCGTGTCAACTGTGAGCAGGGACACCACAGCTACAACCACACACGAGAAAGGTCGGCACGATTTTCCACCGGGTCTCCAAGTTTCTAGCTCCCAAGCTGACTTGTAGAATTTTTTAAACATTTTTTCTTTTCCCCCCCATCACAACCTTGCAGGGCCATGTCCCCCAGCCCACTGAGTGTCTCCAGCATGTTTCTAATGTAGGTACTGTGCTTTCTCCTCAACTGCGTGGCTTCCTGAGTGCTGAAGGTTTAATGAGTGAGATAAAGGGCACAATATTTTGTCTTCAGACGCAACACTGACATCGGCAGGAGTTTAAATGTCACCAACATCAAGGCATTTTGCCCCAAATACACAGCCGGTTTGCTGCTAGCCATATTCAGTGGGATCCCACTTTGGGGGTGCTGGGTCTCCGTGGGGAGTGAGGGTGGAATATTTAGAACCACAAGCCAGAGGCTGGGCTGGGCCCCAAGGTCAGCTGTGTTTGGCCTCAGGTTGGCAAGTGGAAGCTGGCAGGATAGATTCTTTCCCCGAGCTGTATATGCTGGAGGAAAACCACAGGTGAGAGAATAGAGGGTTCAGAAGTGGACTTGAGGGTGTGTGTGTGTGTGTGTGTGTGTGTGTGTGTGTGTGTGTGTGTGTAGAGAGGGTCAGAGAGGCCAGGAGCTCAGAGAAGTGGCCTGAACAGGTCGCCAACACAAGGAGGCTCCCCAGATGTGTCCTGAGGTGGGGATGAGGCCAGGGCTGCAAGAGCAGACCCAAGAGTAAGGGCATACAGACAGAGGGAGACAGGGCTGGGCAGGACGAGGGTGTTCTGGGTAAGTTCTCTTGTTGGGAACCTTGAGCTAGGGCTAGCAGCCATGTGATCCCCAGCGTGCTGCCTGCAGGGGTAGGGGGCATCCCTGGATTTATGGAACCAGACAAGGCAGGACCGGCCAGTGGGAACTGTTCTAGATGAAGATGACTTATATAGGAGCTAACAGAGACCGCACGTGAGAAGAGCTTGCCTGCAGATGTGTTTGGTTAAGCCTCCATGGCGTTGTAATGGAATTTAGTCAAGACTTCAGAATGAGAGATTTCACATAAAATTGGATTTCTTACTTGGGTCGAAAAATTGGACGATGGGCTGCCCTGAGCAAAGTACTCTGGAGTGGCCTTCTCTGCTGGATCTGAGTAACAGCTGTCCCTTTTAAGAGGCCATGGGGTCTTTATCCATTTCTCCTCAGGCCCTACCACCCCTCAGTGCCGCCTCAATGCTGAGGGTGGTGTCAGATGCCAGTTGTCACTGTGCGTGCAGTGTTGCTGTTTTTTTTTTTTTAAGATTTTATTTATTTATTTGACAGACAGAGATCACAAGTAGGCAGAGAGGCAGGCAGAGAGAGAGAGAGGAAGGGAAGAAGGCTCCCTGCTGAGCAGAGAGCCTGATGCGGGACTCGATCCCAGGACCCTGAGATCATGACCTGAGCCGAAGACAGATGGTTAACCAACTGAGTCACCCAGATGTCCCGAAATCTCTATTTTATGCAAATCTCTATCAAAAGTGGGAATGTGAATGATGGAGCAAGGAGGTGGGGTTTTGTTTTTGTTTTGTTTTCTAACTGAGCCACTTTATTCATTTATAAAAAATGGCTCCTGTGGGTGCATGGGTTCAGCCTCGCTGCTGTAAACCATCCACGTTTCCCCAGAATATTAACCCCAGGGGCTGTTAAGCCTCTAAATTCTCTACCCCTGAACCCAAAATGGAGGAAGGAGGAGGGCCCAGAGATGAAAGAGTCCAGACAAAGGTCTGCTGCTGAGAAGCCAGGATCAGAAGCGAGCAGGGGACATTGATCCGGAGAAGATCCATTTCTCATTGCGCAAGTCCCAGAGGTTAAACTGTTTGCCCAGTGTCCGCAAGGGTAAGGACAGACGTCCCTTTGTGAAACCCAGCACAAAGCCTCCCAACCCTGGAGCTAAGACTGTCCTCTCTCCCTGTACAGAGTGGATGTTCCCTCCCTTTTAAACCCGGGGTATAAAGGGGCTTACAGTGTTTACTCTTAGTCCTACTTGAATGGACTTGAACGGATAGTTCCAAAAATAACTTTATAAAATTATACAGGAAAGCCAAAAGGAAGCGATTTCAGATAATCAAAGCAGCATGACGTTGGTCAGGTTGACCAGATGCCAGAATCTTCAGTTCGGAGAGCCCCACAAGGAGAGGTCTCCCTCCCCCTGCACTTTGGCTGCTTGACACCACTTTAGCCGTGGGGTCTTGAAGGTAGCACGAGGGGGTCCCCAAACTGTTGTCCTTGGTTTAAGAGCCTGAGCAGAAGGTGTGCTTTCACACAGCAAGTCTGCCTGATCACGTCAGAGGTTTGGGTTTGACTGACCTCTGTATGTCATGACGCAAGTTGGTAGAAAACGTTCAGAGCATGAAGGCCATGGGGACAGATGGCTCGGAAGGGGATGACTCATGATTAAAGACTTGGGAGCCATGAGGGGAGCCTCGGGTCAGCCTAGCCTGGCCTGCAAGCCCTTTCTCTCCACCCTGGGGACCAAGTGATACCACTGACTCCCCATTACCCAGGAAGCCGGTGAATGTGCGATTTACATGTTGACTTTTGGGCTAAAATGTGGACTGAAATCTGTTCGCCTCTTACTAATGCCATGTAGCTTTGGGCAAATGAAACTCGTTGAGCCTCAGCTTCTGCCTCTCTGAAAGGGGACTAGGCATATTATCTGCTTTACAGGGACGTTAGGAAGTTAAATGAAATAAAACATGTAAAGCATTTGTCACAGGGCCTGACGTTGCTAGAGCTTTAGATAAGTGACATTATTGCCATTAGTTGTCTCTCTGGGTATTGGACTGTCTCTGAAAAGATGGCCAGAGGCCCTTGTTGAGCCTTCTTGATCCTCTTAACAACTCTTCATTTGGTCTCATCGTGGGGTAGTGGCTGTCTGGTTCATCCTTGATTTGGTTGATGTGCTAGGGGATCCTTGGCACTTTTGTGTCTCAGTGAAGAAATTCATATTTCTAGACATGGGTTAGCAACCCACACCTCTTTGGTGAGCTCGACATGGCAAGACCCTGACTCCACAAAAAGGAAAGAGATGAACCCGTTACTCCACATGTAACAGTTTCTTTCTGGGATGATTTCTCAGACCCTGTGAGTTTCATTTATTTGAAAGTCCCTTGTCCTGTTAATGCCAAGTCCCCAGAGCCAATGTCCCCCGTCCCTCCCATCCTTGGGAGATACTGTGCCGTAGAGTGCAGAGCGTGGACTCTAAATGCTGCTTGACTTGTCTGTTCCTCAGTTCCCTCACTGGAGGGCAGAGACGATCCCGCCACCAGCCGTGTTGGGTTCAGTGAGTGACTGTGTGTGGACCCCGCACAGCGAGTCCTGTGTGAATGACAGCTCCTGGTTTTCTCCTCCACCTCTTCTCCCTTCTGTGCTCCGCCCTCCTTATCGTCTTCCTCATCAGTGTCATCGCCGAGCCCAGGCGTGTGGGTCTCAGGCTCTGAGGTGCTTTGTTTCAGCTTCCCTCTTTCTGCTCTCTCAGGGAGCAGAAGAGAAGGGAAGACTTCTCTCTGGTGTATCCTCCCCACGTCCCACCTTTAATTTTCCCTTCCAAACATGCCAGTATTTTTTTAAAGATTTTATTTATTTATTTGAGAGAGGTAGAGAACGAGCAGGGGCCAGAGACAGACGAGAGGGAGAAGCAGACTCCCCGCAGAGCCCCCGACAAGGGGCTTGATCCCAGGACCCTGGGTTCATGACCTGAGCTGAAGGTAAATGCTTAACCGATTGAGCCACTTAGGTATTCCCTCTATAACATGCCAGTATTACCCAGAGGCTAAAAAGAAGGATTTTTGAGGCTCTGAGAGACCTGGTTCATGTCTTAGATCCCTCACTTTCTGGCTCTCTGACTGTGCTGAACTACAGAAGTCCTCAGAGCCTTCATTTTCTGATCTGTGAAATGGGGATAGTACCCATTCCATGCATATTGCTGGGGTTTAAGTGCGGCCATCACACAAAGCTCTTAGAATGAGCAGAGCCTGGCTCACTTGAAGCGGGCGAGCAGCCGAAGCTTCGCTGCCCCAGGTGGCTTCCCCACTGTGGATTCCCCCACCCAGTGCTCGTCCTGAGCTGCTGTCCACCTGTGGGGAAATGGTGCAGGCTGTTGAGTTCAGTCCTCATGTGCCATTTGGTTTCTCTCCTAGGAAAAGCACCTCACTTTCTGCGGCTCCAAAATGTCGAGGTGAACGTGGGGCAGAATGCCACGTTTCAGTGCATCGCTGGTGGGAAGTGGTCTCAGCATGACAAACTTTGGCTCCAGGTAAGGATGGGAGTGGCCTCCGCTCCTCACACTTGCCCATCCATCGGTAAAGGAAGAAAGTGTGTGCTGGGATGAAGGGCTTGGTGTGGTTAAGGAGAGGGAATAGTTCTGAAGTACCTCTGCTCCTTGGGTGAAAACCTACATCCATGATCTTGTTAGATCTTCACTCCAATTCTGTTTTGTAGGCATCAGGATACCCATTTTACAGATGGAGAAACTAAGACCACACACATAAAAGTGCCAGAACTAGAATTTGTAACTGTGCCCTTTCCAAGCTGCCTTCTAACAAACTTGGTCCTTTAAGGCCAGACTCCCAGGGTGAAGGCAAAACTTAATACTTTATATTCTGGGTTTGTGGAACATGAAAACTTCACCAAAGGGACCTTAACCACCTAGTGGTCCATGAGATTCCTGTCTGACAGGTCGTGCTTCTCCCCAGCATCCTGGTAAAGTCTGGTAAAATGCCTCTTTGCCAGAATATTTCACTACAGCAGCAAAGCCATGTGGTCTTTGGCCAAAAGAGTCTCTCAGGAAAGTCAGGAAGATGTTCTGAGTCTGAATGTGTTCTGCTCTTAGTTCTGCTCCTTGACCTCAGTTTCAAATCAAGAGAAGAGAAGAGAGGATCCCTTTCAGTGCAGGTGGGGGAAACGAGGGGACACAGAATTAGACACGAATTGTTGCAGCATCAGAGATATCCCCGTGGATGCTGACGTGGAAATCCCAGGGGCTAGGACAGCGCAGAGAGTCGAACTGTGCCATTCACTGAGTAGACAGATGCGGCTCTTGAACGTATTTTGGTATTTTACACAAATTTATTGAGGTTTAACTGAGATACAGTATTTAAAATGGTACTTTAATACCTTTTCACGTTTGTGTATTTGTGAAACTATGGTCACAGTCAAGGTACAAGATGTATCCATCTCCCTCAGACGCATCCTCGTTCCCGTTCGAAATCCTTCTTTCTGCTCTTTACTCCCATCTGTCCCCAGGTGACCACTGATCTGTGTTCTGTCATCGAACTGTTGACCCTTGACCTCGCACAGGTTTCTAAACTGGGTGCATTCACTTCCACATGGATTTCTTTTTCCAATAAATACAGTACAGTAGTGTAAATGTGTTTTCACTTCCTTATGGTTTTCTTTACATTTTCTTTTCTTTAACTTCACTGTAAGAATACTGTATATAAGGATGCCTGGGTGGCTCAGTCGGTTGAGTGGCTGCCTTCGGCTCAGGTCATGGTCCTGGGGTCCTGGGATCGAGTCCCGCATCGGGCTTCTTGCTGGGCGGGGAGCCTGCTTCTCTATCTCCCCTGCCTGACGCTCTGCCTGCTTGTGCTGTCTCTGTCAAATAAATAAATAAAATCTTTGAAAAAAAAAAAAAGAGTACTGTATATAATACATATAACATATAAAGCGTATATTTATTGACTATGTTATCAGTAAAACTTCTGGTCCTCATAGGTTATTAGTCATTTAGTTTGGAGGGAGGAGATGAAAGTCATACATGGATTTTTTTTTACTATAGTGGGGGTTGCTGTTTTTAACCACATGTTTTTGACCGGTCAACCATGTATTAATTTGCATGTCTTAGAATTTTCTATGAAGTCACACAGCATGTACTCTTCCTTTCACTCAACAGAACTATTTTGAGATTCCTCTATGATGTGTATAGATGTACTTTATTTAAAAATTTGGTTGAGTGATACTCCATTGTATGAAGATACCATGATTTCTTTACACATTCATCTGTGGATGGACACGTGGGTTGTTCAGTTATAGGCGATTTAAAAAACAAGTTGCTGTGAACATTCACGGACTTGGAGGGATATATAGGCAAATGCTTTCGTTTCTCCAGGACAGATGCCTGGAAGTGGAGTGGCTGGGTCATCTGGTAGACCTGTAGCTTTAAAGAACTATGAGCTCTTTTCCCATACGGTCGTACCATTTTGCATTCCCATCAGCAGTGGATAGGAGTTGTTGTTGCTTACCAACGTCCCTGCCAGTGCTTGGTAAGGTCATTCTTTTCAGTCTGAGCCATTTGAACAGGTGTGTGGTGGTACCTCCTCGTGATTCTCCTTTCCGTTTGCCTCAGGACCAGTGATGTTGAACACCTCTCCTTGTGCTCATTTGCTGGCATTTGTGGGTCGTCTTTGGTGCTGTGTCTGTTTCACTTTTTTGGCTCCTTTTTTATTGGTTCATTTCCTCTTATTGCATGCTGAGAGTTCTCTGTATGTTCTGGATGCAAACCCTTTGTCAGGTATATGCTTTGCAAATATTTTCTCTCTTTATCTGTGGGTTGTCTTTTCGTTCTCTTAATTGTAGCATTGGAGGAGCAATTTTAAATTTGGATGAAATCAAATTTATCTATTTTTCTTGTTTGGATCTTGTCCTGGCATCGTTTCTAAGAAATCTTTGCCTAACTGAGGGTCACAATGATTTTTTTTTTCTTGTTTCCTTCTAGAAATCTTATAATCTTAGCTTTTACATTTAGGTCTGTGATGCATTTTGAGTTCATTTTGCATATGGTGTGAGGTATGCACCGAAGTTTTTTTATTCTTTTGGTGTGCATTTAGATATCTCTGTTGTTTCAGCATCATTAGCTGAAAAAGCTCATTCTTTCTCTGCTGTGCTGCTTTTGTCCACAGAGACAGGGGCTGGGCTCTTGAATTTGTTCCATTGATCTCTTTGTCTATCTTGGTGCCACTATCACGCTGCCTTGGTTCCTGTAAGCTTTATGATAAGTTTTGAAGTCCGGTGTTGTTCGTCTTCCAGTTGTTCCTCATTTTCACAGCGATGATGGCCATTCTAGGTCTTTTGCATTTCCATCTGACTTTTAGAATCACTTTGTCAGCTTCTACATGAAAAGCCTTTTGGGACTTTGATGGGGATTGATTGCATTGAATCTATAAATCACTTTTGCAGAGAACTGACAGCAATAATGACTTTTGTGGGTCTGAACATGGTATAGTTCTTCATTTATTTAAGGTCTGTAGTGATTTCACTCAGCACTTACTGTAATTTTCAGAGTATAGGTCTGACACATTTTTTTTGGTCAGACTTATTCTTGGGTATCTGGTATTTTGGCATAAAAAGATCTCCATTTCTGAGTCTGACTGCTGGTGTATGAAGTACAATTGACTTTCATATATTGATCTTGTATCCTGTGACCCTGTTAAACTCAATGATGGCTGTTTGATTTAAATTAATTAAATAAAATTCTGAACTTACATGCCCATCATGCAAGTCGCATTTCAAGTGGACAGTAGCCATGGGCTTCTAGCAGCTACCTTGTTGGACAAGTGCCCCCGGGACGTTTGCAACATTGCAGGATGTCTTAGCGGAGAGCAGAGCGCAAGCTTCGACAAAGCCCGAATAACGGTTGGGAGATTGTAACTGCAGTTACCTCCATCACTTACCGAAAGATCTCCACCATCTCTCCTGGCTGATCGTTTGGATCTTGGACCCCAGCCTATGCCCAGCCGTCTCTGCACACTTGGGTGGAAGTTCATCGTACTGCTTCTTTTCTTGTATTCGAACCCATTTCCTCTAGTTGGAAAATGCCTGGGTGGATGAGCACCTCTCATGGCTCTCTGTTCTTCCTTGCTCCTTAGCAGTGCCATAGAATGAAAGTGATAGTTGTGCCCGACCCTCTTGCTTCGCTGGGCTGCCTGCAGACCACAGGAATCATGGTAAACTTCCATGTGACACTCAAGTGTTCAGTGTTAATTAATCTTTCAGTTGTAGTTCGTATTGATGTGCATCGGACTTTCTAGAAGCTTTATCATTTCAGTGGCATTGCCTAGGTTGGGTCAGGAGACTGAGAAGGAGCAATCACAATATTTTCAACACCTTTATTTAGCTTTTCCAATTATTTTATCATGATTATGGCTGCATGTCTGAGTCGCGCATCCCCAGCCTCGGCTTTATCAGCGGAAGGATTTAGAAGGTAATAGAAGTATTGGAGGAAATAGAAACACACAGTGTGGATCTCTTCTGCATCTTACTTATTTACCGCCTTTTCAATGCAAACCGAATCTTATTTCACAGAACGTTTTTCAGGTGGCTTACAACGGGACATAAAGCGTGACAAGATAGCATAAATTAAAAGTGAGGCAACAGAGACAGGAGGAAAGGAACACACTGCAGAGCTGGTCATAATGTTAAAACTGCGCTTCTCCACATCTGGGGCTTCCTGGTGGGTCACGGGCGGAGCCTGCAGCCCTGCAGCCCTGCAGCCGCAAACTGCATGAAGGAAACTTGTCAGATACAGTTCAGAGTGTCCCCAAGATAAACACAAACCAATTGCTTGGGAAAATTCTAACTTGTTCACACAGAAGCCAGGCAGAAATTGTTCCCAGGAGTCCTCATAAAGAAAACAGCGTCCAATGGAAGGAACGGCGTTCTCTCTATTGAGGGCACCCAAGTGAGTTTCACAGGCTTGTTTCCCATATTGGTGCTCTGTGCAAAAGCCCAGAAGAGGGAGGGGCGGGGGTTGGGCAATGCGATGGGACTGACGTCCCCAACTCTCTGCTAATCCTGGGATACTTTAAATATAACTGGTGAATGAATAGTTTCATTAGCTACTCCTTTTAGGAGACCACCAGAAATATTGTCTCCCTCATCTGTATTTCAGGAAATATTGGGAGGTAGATGATCTACCCCGTGCTCTCCGGCAAATGCCTGCTTGACTAGTCAAGTCGAGGCTTATATTCAGCAGTGTGGTTGGAAGGGAGTTAACGTCTTTGTGCAAAATAGGAGGCACCTGTTGTGACACCTGCCTGCCACTCACGAGGCCACAGCACCCTGATCTGACACAGGCTGAGGCAGGAGCAAATTTCTCATGAGATGCTCCCTTGGATCTGTTCCAGCACCTGGAGGAGCAGCGTACAGACTGGCCCAGGTTCTGTTCCACCAATCAGGGCTTCTGTGACTCAGTCTGAAGCTTTCCAAAGTAAGCAAAACAGATACATTGTGACCAAGAGTCTACCTGTCACCCCTGCTATTTCCTTCTATAACTTCTAAGAGACACCAAGGAATCACAGTTGGTCATCAGAGATGGAAACATTTTTATCCCCCAGTTTGAAGTCAGGGAAATAAAGTCAGTGACTTTGCTTTGCGAATAGTATGTCAGTGCCCCTTCTCTCCAGCAGTGTTTTGGGCATGGTTGGTGGACTTTCAAGTTGAGCTAAATCCTTATGGTCTGTGTTGGAGAGAACGGTTGCCTTCCTTTCTATAGGGTGGGACTCTCGAGCTTGCTTATATGTAAGTGCTTTCTGATCATAAATTGGTAAGTTAAAAAGGAAGACTAGCCCATACCTCTGTTTTCTCTCTCCTGGAACTTTTCTATACCTTAAGAAACCCCTAGCTGCTGGTGTCGGCTTTTGTGGAACTACAATGCATGCTTTACTTAAAATCAATGGATGGGATCCATGCAAAAGCGCGTATCCCCAAGACTAGAACAATACTAGTCCTTTAGGAAAAAGGCTGATAGAGGCCACTGACAATTATAAACAAGCTCATTTTGTTTGCGAGTGATTTGTCCTTGAGAAGAATATAATGCCATGGTCTCTGGTAGAAGGGCCTCACTCATGACTTGGTCATTCCTTACATGATAACGTTGGCTTGAGCAACCCAAACTTACCATTTCTAAGCATTTCTGAAGCAAGTAGATGGTGCACATTCTGAGTGCAATGTCCAGTAAGCAAAGCAGCCTACAGTTTGGGCAGCCCTTTAAAAAAAAAAAGGATAGCGTGCAGGGTACAGCGAGGTGGAGGTGTGCTGACAGGTTATGAGTGTGGCACATCATCTGTATGTGGGTGCTTCTGTTCTGGAAGCTAGTTTGGCAGCAGGTAGCTAAAGTCTCAAATGCCCATGTTCTTCTCACGAGTGATTTTACTTTCGGGAATTGACGGAAGAAAATAACCAGAGAGAGAGAAAAAAATGTATCTGCAAGTATGTTCCAAAGGATGAAACCTGAAAACATCCTGAACGTCCCCCAGAAGGGACTGAAGATGGAAATGCTGGCTTGGAGTCATTAAATACCAGGTTGCAGAAGTATAGTGAGTGCCCTTCTCACAATAGGTGTTTAAGCGCAAAGTGCGGGTTATAAAACAATGTGCTCAGTATATTTATTTTTGTCAGAAAATAAACGTCAATGCATATTTACGTGCACGAATATACCCATACTTCTATAAATAGTATTCTGCATCAGCACTGTAGGACGCATACCAGGACCCGTAGTAATTGACTGTGATGGTAGATTATGTTTGCTTTGTATTTTCACCTTTTCTGTCTCCTCCAAATACTTTAAATGAGTATAGGTGACTAATAGAAACAGAAAAACAAAACAAAAACACGAGGCCCAGCAGAATGGGAAGCAGCAGCCCCCCTCTCCAGTTTCCCGCAGGCTCTCCTCACCAGCAGATGCCGTCCATCCGAGGGGGGTGGGGTTAGAAATACTGCGTGTGTGGCGCCCGGTCTTTATGGAAGACTGTGATCCGCTGGGCTCCGAGCAGGCTGAGTCAGTCCCAGGCAACCCTACAAAGGATCTGCTTCCCCACGGGTTTGTAACGACAAATAACATGTGACGCGTCCCAGAAAGGAGGTCGTGAGTTTGAGCGCTTGGCACAGATCTCAGGAGGGGCAGCATATGTGTTTAGACAAATCGCAAGCATTGGACCGGGAGCAGACCCTAATCGGGCAGGAAAAGGCTCTTGCCCTGTGAGCGCATCAGCTCGACAGCAGTCACACCAGGGCTGACGAGATAAGCAGACATGTCAGTCCTTTCTGCCACCGATGCTTCCGGCCAGCCTGGTTCCCCGCTGCTGCTGGCTCGGGGCTGTGTATGTGCTGGACCCAGCTCCTCCACCTCCTGCCTACATCTGCACGAGGGGGTCCCTCCCGTGTGGGGCTGCTGTTGAAGCCTGTGGCAGCACCACAGCTAAACAAGTAGTGGTCCGTGGTCGAGAACATAGCAGCTGACGTTGATAGCTTGGTTGCACATAGGGTGGACTTAATTCTCCCAGCCGGGTTTTCTGGGACTTGCTATTTTTAACCCTATTTGTAGAAGACACTGTCTTAGAGGGGGTCAATGAGCCCTGCAGGCCAGAGTCTCATTCCTTCCCGCCTTCCCCTGCCCCCGGCCAAGTCCAGTGAGAATGACATGAGGGGGAAACTGGGCCAGATTTGCATATGTGGCAGGGGGGAGCTCTGGGCTTGGGAATCCCAGGGTTAGCTTCATTGGGATATAATTCATAAACCATAAAGCTTAGCAAGTCTAGAATCCAGTGGTTTCTAGTGTACTTGCAGTCAGGGCACTGTCATCGCATGCTTTGTCTTTGCTTCTTTTCACCTGTAGGTACCTTAGATCAAAAAACAGCTCCTTTAGGGCACCCCAGGGGATGCAAATCTAGCTGGGCTTTGGATCTACAGAAAGGGTTGCATTCTCCCCAGTTCCTCTGTACCTAATGCAGGAACCCCCTCCTCCCGTGCCGCATGTCTCTGAGGCTGTAGCCACCTCACTCCTGGAAAGTTCCCTTCTCACACTTACTCCTTCCTCCTTCATTTCCTAATGCCCTTTCCTGGGGGTCTTCCATCAGCCCACCCTCAGCTGATGTCAGGATTTGATCATGCCCCTCCCAGGCTCAGCACCTGGTTGCTGGGGGAAGTGTGGTGAGCAAAGGTGCACCTGCTCGTGTCCTCGTGGGGCTTACCTTGACAGCAGAGACAGACAGTAAGCAGCTAACACGGAATTCAGTATTTCAGCACAAACGTGACCAGGTTACCAGGGCAAGAGAAGAGTCTGTCTGGAAATTCTCTCCCGAGTATCTATTTGAGTTTTGCCCTTGGAGAAAGTGGCCTTTGATTAGAGTTCTTAGGGGAACCCAGCCAAAGGGAGATAGTGCCACACGGAGGTAGGGGGGAGGCACGTAAACTGCCTCCCCCCTACCCTAAACCTGCACACCCTCTTTGCTCAGGGCTTCCCACTCCTTATGGGCTTAATCCAGGATGCTCCCGACTCTGCAGGAGCTCCAAACCCCAAGTTCCACCCCAAATGAGCCCCTGGGAGGACTTCAGCCCAGCTATTCAAAAATGATTTATGTCCACTTGTATTTCTTTTAACTTTTAATAAAAAATAATCAAAAGCTACCCTTTAGAGACAGCCAGAGAGGTACAAATATGCTCTTAAGGGAATCAGTGAGTCAGGTTTAAATTTCCAGACGTCGTGCCGTTGAAGCAATATGCCTTGAAGTGAAAAGCATATTCACTTACAAATGAACGGTGAGAGTTGCACCTAAATATTTCCTAGCCAGGAAAGAAGGCTCCCAGGATTCTGTGTCGGAGCATCTCCTGTGAAACCGGCATCCTGTCTGCTGGACTCCCTTTCCCTTTCGTGAAAGACAGCACTGTTTCCACTTTGACCGATCATAAATCAATTACAAGCCTGCGTGGCCTCTCTGAAATAATGGCAGCCGTTTTGCAGGCTATGTCTTATCTCTTTGTGCAGGGAATAATGCCATGACATAGGAGCAGAAGGGAGGGGGCATTGCGGAATGGTGAGGCCATTAGAGATACCTCCGTAGCTAGAACAGAGTAGCATGAAAACAGCAGACTCTCCATGGTGTCAGCTGCTTCTCTGCCTTCCTCTCAAGGTAGTTCCTGAAGACAGGTCTTGCCTGGGACTGGGAGGATGCACCTGTGCTAGGGTCCAAAATATTAAAGTGGATATTTGCAACCCCTCCTCTTGCAAAGAGTGACTCTCAAATGATGTTAAAAAAAAAAAAAAAAGGCAGGCGGCTAAGGAATGGTGGAATTTGAGTTGTTTTAAAAGAGAGTCAAACAGATGAAAGAAGAGAAAGAAAAATGAGAGATTTCAAAGGAAGCTGTTGCCGTGATGGGAGAGGCAGGAGTATAAAATGGGATTAAGCAGGACCACCGCTTGGGTTTCACAAGGCCTTCGTTCAGTTGAGAATGCGGGTTGATCTCCCCCCCCCCCACCCCACCACCTCCCCTGCATGGCTGAATTGGACAAAGGTTCACCTTCTGGGCAGAAGCATCCTCGTGGCTTAGAGCTTGATGGGCAGACAAAGCCTCTGGGCAAAGAAAACAGATAACCTTCCTCCAGTGCATTCCGAGAGCTGGCGAGAGTGGACTCTGGTTTGCCAGGGGAGCATGAGCTCTGAACAGCACACCAGTGGCTGGCCCTCTTCGGTGCAGTTGCTCAACCAGGGGAAATGGCCTGGATTTAACGGCGTTTCCGTTCATGTATTCTGCGGGATGGTTTGACTCCTTACTTTCCACTGAGGGACTTAGGACAGCAGTAACCTTCATGTCTTAGAAACCTAGGACAAAGCGAGTAGCCTCAGCATCACTCGGGAAGTTGTTAGAAATGCAGGTTATCTAGGCTTGCTCCTGACCGACAGAATCCCCCTTCAGGTAATTCCAAGGCCTGCTGACTTTTGAGAACCACTGCTTTAGACTCATGAAAACCTCACCCAATAGCCTGTCATGTATGCCATAGACAAGAATGGGGGAAGATGCTTGGGTAATGCGTCTTCACGTAGGTATTTCTGACTTAGAGACCACTGAGGTTCCCAGAAAGCTAGGCATCTGGGTTTCTGTCACAGAGTCTCCCAGACTGTTTTCTCCAGAGCCCTTGTTTCCCGCAAGATGGTAGTTGATGTTCTTTGAATAAGCAAAGTAAGTTTCTGGAACACTGCACGCTCTACCCATCCCTCACAGAGTCCTGGTGTAACCGCGCACGGCCCTATAGGGATGGCACTTGGACAATGGGGTGATAAGGCCTCAGTCTCTGGAATCAGATCCCCTGGGTCCACGTGCTAATTCAGTCACTCGGCAAAGTCATACAAGAACTTGCTTCTGCCTGTGTGGTTGGTTCTGACTCACTGAGTCAGAATCTGCCTTTTTAAGGAGATTGCCAGGGGACTTGTATGCGCCATTCATAAGGCGTGTTGCTCGACCTAGTTCTGCCTCAGTTTCCTCGTTTTTAAAATAGGAGTAATGAATAAGGCTTCTCTCATGCTTTATGGGGCATTGAGAAGCACCTGGAGGGTTTGTTAAAACCAGACTGGCTCCATCCCTGGAGATCCTGACTGAATAGGTTTGGGGTGGGGCCACAGAATTTGCATTTCCAGCAGGCTCCCCAGGGAATGCTTCTGCAGTGGGTGTGCAGACCACGCTTTGAGAACTAGTATTCTGGAACATTCTAAGAGCACAGCTCTCTCCACGCTGATCCTGTTGTCCTCCAGGAAGCATAGGGCTTCCACACTCAACTTTATACTTGACCCCTTTTGCCATTTTGTTGGAATTTTAACCCAGCCTATAAATTCCTCTGGGTAGAAATTACACCTTCCACACTCCCTTGTCTCTCATTTTGTGTTTCGTTGAATAATGAGGTCATTTCCAGTGTTGTTAATAATAGAACAAGGAAGGGGAAAACTCACATTGCCAACCCCAATAAGCAGTGTCTACAAATGGACACCGGCCCTGGAATTCTCTCTAAAATTTGCATTTCCAGCAGTTTTCCAGGTGATGCCAATGGTCCAGGAACACCCCCCCCCACCCCCGAGAAGCACTTTCATAGAGATTTTTAACGGATTAAGTGCATTCTGTTGTGTAAGCCAGTTAACACGGTGCCTGGCAAGGGCTTCGTACTCAAAAATGTTAATGTGACTTTTACTTAATAAATGCTCAGACAAATCCTGTTAGGGTGAATGAAATATTTATCAAACTCACTTAGTTATGCAGCTCTTTACTCATGGGAGCTGGATGGATTCTGGGGGGGGGAAGCCGTGTGTCACTGCAGGGTGCTCGAGCTTTCCATGTAGCGAGGGTTCAGTGGAGGCTGGTCCTGGTCTGGCTGCCTCCCCCGCCCCCCCCCCTTTTTGAACAGGTCTGGGAGCGACTTACCAGCATATCTCAAAGCAGTGGCTCATGGGACTTTAGGAGACCCCACATATAAGGTCCTGGAGGAGGAGGAGGCAGGGACAGGAAAGCACTGGATAGAACGGATGCTACCGGTGTCCTGGACAGTGTCCTTTCTGAGCTAGTGCCCCCAGCCCTAAGGCACTGTGCAGTTGGCTGCTAATGGCTCCCAGCTCCCCTTCCCCCACAAACTGCTTTGGGGCAGATGGGAATGGTTTCCTTCTTCTCCCGCCGGGCAGGCCATGGCCAGCGACTGGCTGATACGGGGTACCGGTGCTGGCTCCTGGCCTCAAGCTGGGATCAGCTCTGGTACACTTCAGGCTCCTGAGGTCCCGGGGAGTCAGGCTGAAGCTGGACTGTTTCGACCACATCACTCCTCAGTGGCTCCTTCCTTCACTGTCCTTCATCCCCTTTTTCCTGGGGGCACTTGGTAGGTCCCTATGTCTCAGGCTTTGCTTCTGGGGAGCCTGGCTCTATTGTGCCCACTGGGAAATTTCTCCAGTTTGCCCTGGACAGAGAGGGACTAGAAAATGACTCCATTTTAGCATAACAGATGTAGGTCTGAGAGAAGAAAGGAGCTAAGCCCGAAATTTCAGAGGAAGGATATACTTATACGTGAAAAAAATTCTCCAGGCACCAAAAGAATATTTCCAGCGTGCAGGACTGGTGACTCGGGAGCCTGATAGATTCTTCCGCAGGCTTCCATATGCATTATCCATGTCATGCTTCTGTATGGCTTTCCCCAAGATTTTGACTTCTCTTTGCTGTCCTTCTCCTCTTTCCCAGCATCCCAGCGTTTGTATCCCCATGCTTGTACATGGCACCTGGCATCTTGCTTGCAAGGATTTACTTTTCCACCTTGTCTCTGGGCTGTGGTCCATTTCCGGCTCCCGGCACCCTGCCCGCTCCACCCCTCCCTGTGCCCACTCAAACCTGCTCAGTTGCCTGTGAGCCTGAGTTTCGTGACTCTGTTCCTGCTTGATGAAACCTCCCTTCGTTTTCTCCCCTTGTGTTTTCCTTCCTGCCTGTGTACGGGGCTGAGACCATGGTTGGAACCTGTGCTGCTTACACAGTCCCTCGCTTAAATCCCTTCTCCACATTGCCACGGCGTTCTGGTAGCTGAGCCCGTCACCGTGCCTGGTCTCCTAGGATCTCCCCTGATCTCAGGTCCTTGGTGGCTGCTCATTTGTCTTGAACTTCAGCACCTACTTCCCCTTCTGTCTGGGCTCATCTCTCTAACTTAACCTTCATTTCTCCTTGCCGGGGGTCCATTGCAGTGCCATTTCCTACCATGGCTCTTGTCTCTCCTGCCCGTTCCTGTCCTGCTGTTGCCTGCTCCCAATATGACAAGTGTGATTATCAAAAGGCCTATTTTCCAGAGATTTTATAAGACAACCTGCAATTTCCTGTCCTTCGATGGGAGAAAGCTTGGTGGTTCAGGGACTAAAGAGAAAAATGTGAATGGTTCAGGGAGACGCATTAGTCCTCTCTGGTTGTTCTGGAATGTGACATCATTATGAAGAAAAGCAAATAATACTGGAGGTTACATAAAAATAAAAATTTTTAAAAAGAATTTATTTATTTAACAGAGGGAGAGCAGGAGACAGAGGGAGAGGGAGAAGCAGGCTCCCAGCTCAGCAGGGAACCCGATGCGGGGCTCGATCCCAGGACCCTGGGATTGTGACCTGAGCTGAAGGCAGATGCTTAACCGACTGAGCCATCCATGTGCCCAATAAAATTGAAACCAAGTGTGAAAAATGAATGTTTTGCACTTAATTGGTTCTTTGCTGTTTGTTAGTTTCTTTCGGCTGATGTAACAAATTAGACTTAGTGGCTAAGACAACACAAATTTATTACCTTGAGGTGTGGGGATCAGAGGTCAGAAATGAGTCTTACAGTGTTAGATCGAGGTATTGGCCAGGCTGCATTTCTTCTAGAAGCTCTAGCAGAGAATTCCCTCTTACCTTTCCCAGCTTCTGGAAGCTGTCTGCCTTCTTTGGTTCTCGCTTCTTCTTGCATCTTCAAGCCGTCAGTCATGTCACTCTGACCTCTGCTTCTGTCACCACATGTCCCATCTCTGGCTCTGACCCTCCCCCATCCCTCTCATGAGAGGCCCGTCATGATTACATGGGGCCCACCTGTGTCATCCAGGATCATCCTCAAATCTCCAGATCCTGAGCTTAATCAACATCTTCAAAGTCCCTTTTTCCATGGAAGGTGACGTATTCCCAGGTTGCAGGGACTAGCCCATGGACATTGTGGGGGGCTATCATCCCTACCCCACTTTTCATGGTTAGTTTCATGGTTAATTTGGAGAGCTCAGCTCACACCAGAATGTGCCGTCATGGGCTAAACAGTCTGTTACTCCTTCCCGTTGATGCATCAGGAGAACGTCACAAAGTGGGCGCATCCATTAGCGGCGTAAGGAAACCAAAGCCAAGAGAAATGAAACCAGGGCCCAAGGCTGCACATATTGGGCATTTGTGTGCATTTGTTTATTATCATTTCCTGTCCTGTCTTGCCCTGGCTCCTGCCCTGACCTCTCTCAAGTATGCAGTCTCCTGGGAGCTCCACCGTGACCACTGGGGGATCAGCCACATCAGAGAGAGGTGTTCTGGGCTCTGGAAGCAGTTACAGATGAGGCATTTTATGCCAAATTGCTTTATTTTTTTATCAGCATGTTAGTTGTTTTTTTTTCTGCCTAAATTTCTAAATTTCTAACTTTTCTGCCTAAATATCTCACAATATTTTTGTGAGATAAAACACATACCTCAATGGTTGTGGTTCTCATAAATTTTGTCATGTGAACTGCCATGGCAGTCTGAGGTCTTAGGTTTTGTTTTCATCTAGGCAAGTGAGCTCATGTAACTTGGGTCAGGATTTGTGTTCCATTCCCCGAGTTCCCATCGTCTGGCGGACCAGTTACTCATCCAGCATGTCGTCTGATCTCTGTTTTCTTCCTCAGTTTGTCTCCCTCCTGCCCTTTTGTCAGTGCCTTCCTGGCGATCTGGGTTATTTTCTCAAGCCTGTTAGTCCTGGCCAGTGCTTTTCTGCAGTGTTGATTCTGCGATTCACTTCTGGTGCCATTCCGAATCCTGCAAATGGTGCCCTTGTTTGTTTCCCATAATTCTTCTGGGGTTTATTTTCTTCCTTTGTACTTTTCCGTATCCACTCACCTCTTAGCGGGTGCTCTTTACAGTTCATGTGCTGATACCACGCTCGGTGTCTTTCTCGTCTCCCACATTTCTTGGTTGTTCAAAGTGCTGGAGGTCTGAGGAAAATGTGTCATGGGCTGTCTGTGTCATGAGCTGTCTGGCCAGGACATAGGCATTTTTGCTTATTTCCCCCTCCATGGCAGACCTTCCTCTACCCCATCTTTGCCTTTTTATTTATTTTTTTTCTTTTTTGGTCCTCTGATAAGAAATTGGTGGCACATAGGTAGTTCTTGGCCACACCCATTAACCACTCTCTTCCACATGTGGGAATGAGCGTGCTAGAGGAGGTGAGGGTTGAGGAGTCCTTACCCCACATTAGAGCAACACGTGGTGTCTTTGGGCCAAGGGCTGACACCCCATGGCCTGCATTCACATCAAATAGGCCTTTCATTTATTTCCTTTATTCTTTTCAAGTACTAAAGCAGTGTTTGAAAGTCTAGAGAATGCCAAAAAGTAAGAAGAAGAAATCCAACCCCTCTGATCTCCCTGTCCCATCTGGAGCAAGTCACACAGAGACCTTGGCTTCTCCGTGTATCTTGGGTGTTTGCTACCTTCCCTCTTCTGCTGTTCCATCTCATTTGCTTGGGGGCAGCTGAGCACAGTAGCTGTTCCCCTTTCTCGTGTCCCAGTCCCGACCCGTCACTGATGGACGCGTGGATGGGTGGAAGCAGGTCGTGTGTGTGCTGGAGGTGTTTGCCGTGGACAGGAAGGGATGAAGATCACATCATGGAAGTTTTCCAGGTGTGGGGAAGCTGCTAAATCCCAAGGTTTCCCAAAATCCAAGCAGATGATGGAAGCGGCTCAGTTTTACTTTTGGAAACGAAATAGAGACAGGGAGGATAGGGTCTCAGTGAGAAGGTGCTTGACCCAAAGTCAGAAAGGCTGGATAAGGGACTTCCTTGGTCTGCATATTGACTGAGCCACGCTGACATTTGGATTCTGCTAAGAAGAGCAGTAATACCTCAAACAAGGCTGGGAGGATTAAAAAGGAGATTGAGGGTCTGGCGCTTAGAAGGTGCTTAAGAAATAGTCCCTCAGGCTGCATCCTCTGGCACATGCCTTCCTGGTTGTCGCATGGCCGCTGCTATGGGAGGGGCTCATTCAAACTCAGAATATCACACCTGAGAGTCAGCACAGTACAGACAGAAACACTTGTGCATTCACCTTGATTCCACAATTGTTTTTCCAAGTCCGGAAGCTGGGCACAGTGCCAGGGATACAAAGGGGCTAAAGGATGCTCTCGGGGAGCTCTGAGTCTAGTCTACAGGGGGAGATGTGTCGGCCAAAAAACCCCCAAAATGACAACAACAAAACCACTAGAGAGTGAAGAGCTTCTAGAAGGTGCTGTGACAGGCCAAATTACTGGAGATGACAATGTGCTGAGTGTGAGTTCTTAAGGGTGAACGACTGTCCCCAGGCAGACAGGAGGAGGTTCCAGGCCAAGGAAAAAGCAAATGCCGAGGAGGAGAGGTACTGGGGAGCCCCCATCCACAACATACCTGGGGACAGATGGGGCCCTGTGGAGTGGACTCAGCCTGCGGGTGGGGTCTCACGGTCCTAGTTGTGGGGCTAGGGGCCGGGCTGTTTATTGTCACTTCATGGGTTATATTTTCAGTAGCCTATCTGAGTCTGTCTTTGGGGGAACCTTGTGGGTTCTGCTTAAGAGATGAAGGAAGATGGGAGGAAGGCTCAGAGCCAAATGCCAGCTTCAAGCTCAAGCCAAGCAAGGAACCAAGGTATTGGGAGGAAGCCTGTGCCTTCTCTCCTTCCCATTAGGCACTCCCCTCCTGAATCAGCTCACGAGCAAATTTATACCTTAGTCCGATCACTTGCAGAAGCCAGCCTCGGACAGTCCTTCTTATGGAAAGCCATGGCCCTGGGGACGTGGGGACAGGTGGAGCTTCCAAGCTGCAGGAAGCTCCTGGCCCCTGGGGGCCATAGGATGATGTGATTTCTCCTCCCCCTCCCTCCTTCTGTCCTGCAGCAGTGGAACGGCAGGGACACGGCCCTCATGGTCACTCGCGTGGTCAACCACAGACGCTTTTCAGCCACGGTCAGCGTGGCCGACACTGCCCAGCGGAGTGTGAGCAAATACCGCTGTGTGATCCGTTCCGACGGCGGCTCCGGCGTGTCCAACTACGCGGAGCTCATCGTGAAAGGTGAGTGGCCCCTCCCATGGTGCTGGTTTTGCCGCCTGCCTCGGGGCCTCCTCTCTGCTGCTGTTCCTCCTCCCTGTCAGTCCAGAGACAAGCCATTTCCAGTCCCCCGCTCCCACCCTGTAGAGAAAGGGGCGGGGTTTCTGTAAAATCATGCATGTTGCATGTCTAGTCCAAGTTCAGTCTTATTATAGGGCCCACCTGTGCAAGCCTCTGGGGTATACAGCACAGAAGGCGTCTCCAGATTTGGCTTTATTTTGTGTTTAAAATTTGAATGAGCCAACGTCCTTGTGTTTTGGTGGTGGTCTACTGCTGTGTTCGGAAAGTACAATTGTTTCTGAGGGATTTTCTTTTTTTTAACTGAAAACTTGATTTAATAACAATATTTTGGAAGGACTTTCTAAATAAATGCCCCCCCACCCCCCTCGGCCTTGATTCAATTCTTTCCAATTTTCTTGTTCTTGTTCACCTTGAGGTATTGTCGACATGCTTTACATTAAAATATGCACGTTGCTGCCTTCTCTGCTCCTTCCAAGGAGCTGGATCTCCCTTTTATTTCTGAAAGTCTATATAATCTTTGTTGTAATGCTTAATGGTTATATATTGTTTCATCAAGTGAATCACCCCATTTCTTAAAATCTCCCCATTTGTAGTCATTTACGTAATTCCAGGTGTTTCTGTTTTTGTTTTATCTTTCCTCTGTGCATCAATTAACACCTCAATGGGGTTCTTCCAAAGAGAACATTTTTATTCTATTGAACCAGATTATTGCCTTGGATAAATTCCCTAGGGGTAGAGTTGGTAGGCCAAGGAATATGAACATCTTTATGGATTTTTTCTTTGTGTTGCAATATTGGTTTTGCAAAAAAAGAAGAGGGGAGGATTGACAGTTTACACTGGAAAACTGCAGCGTGTAGACATACTCATTTTCCAGCGTCATGTTCACCAATTAAAATTTTAATATTGCGTAATTTAGTGAACGAAATAATGAAGCTATTCATCTCATGTTAGCTGTGGAATGTTAGCCGGTGTGTTTGAAGGTGAAAATATGGATCGACCCCTTCTGCCCTCCCCCCACCCCGGAAGTCTCCTGAGTTTGTTTCCTTGGTCAAAGACCAGTTGGTGTGAGGGCCTTGACCCCTAGTTGCTGGCCCCTTGACCTCTAGTTGGTAGCCCTGCCTGAACCTAGGCTGGGAGCCGTGATCTGAGACTCTCCCTCCTGGGCGGTCCTAACTCGAGGTGGATAGTCACATGGCTGACCATTTGTCTTCAGTCAGGTCTCAGCTTGAATGTCTTCATGCCATGCTCCTCAGAGAGGATGTCCTCAGCCCCCACACCAGCTGGGTTCCTTCGAGCAGGTCACCTTGTCATTAGTTCTACATAGCACTTATTGTGCTTCAAAATTATATTTTTCCTTTATTCGTGTTCTTGGTAATTTTCTATCTTGTCCTTTAGAACCTGAGTGTGGCGAGAATAGGAACATTTTGTTGTTGCTGTTCGGTTCATGGTTCTCAACTCCCCCCAGGCTTAGCCAAGTGCTTGGCACGAGGCTGGAGCATGCCCAAATACGAACACACCGGTGTTTGGCTGTTTGGACCTGTGCAGTTGGTCATTTCACAAGGGTCAGCCTTAAAATACTTGTTGAATGATGGATGAGGGAATGAATTATTAGCCTCAGCAGGAACTCATTTTGTCTCCATAATGCCATAAACACTTAAGCTGAAGATTAACAAATTAGGCAGTCATGAACAAAACAACCAACAGGGGAAAAAATCTTAAAATCATTTACATTGAATGTCATTAATCTATACAAGAAACCATCATTTCAGTCACATTAGCCTCATATATATGCTTTTTTGGTGCTGTGAGATTGATTTCCATGACACGGCGGCCTTTTGCAGGCCTCTCGGCACTCAGTCGCTCTGTAACTTCCAGAGCTGCCCTCTCTGGAAGTTCTTCGGACCTCTTCCGTGGCAGTCTTGCATGTTGGAGTGGGAGCCCACCAGAGGATGGGCTGCGTCCACTCACGCCCTCCATGGGCTCACCCTCACCTTGCAGGTGCCGGGCACGAGGCTGGTAAGGAGAAAATGGGTTGAGTGACCATGGCCGCTGCTGGAGAACTCTGATCTTTCCACACACACCGATGGAGCCAGAAGGTGCTGGGTTTATTCTCCCTTTGCACCCCTCATTGAGGACAAGGAGGAGGTGTGGGACCCAGATCTGGAGGCCTTTGGGGTAGAGGATGCGATTTCCATGGGGAAGCATCATGACGTGTGTTTGGAGGGTGGCCGGGGTTTGTTGAGACAGTGGGTTATCCTTTGTGGACTGTGCCCTCTGGGCTGGGTTCGGGCTGGGGGTGAGCAGTGCACTGGCCACATGTGGTACATAATCCCAGAGCCACAGCTGTGCCTAGTGCTGCCTTCTGCAGCCCTCGCCGGTCTGTGCTGGGTGACGTGCTGGCTGGCCACCTTCGGAGGTCTCCTTCATGGTGTGTGCTCCCTGTGACCTGGTCCCCTTTTATTACACCTCGATGAAACCCTTTACGTGATAGCACTTTTTTTGGCGACCATTTTTGCCCCCTTTTTGTATTCAGTAGGTGGCAAGCTAGGAGCCGGGCCCCTCGAATGTGGAAGTCCCTTCACATCCGTGCTCCCTTGGAGTCCTCTAGTTGGGGCGCTGCACCTTGGGTGTATTTTAATCCATTTTGCAGCAGGGAGAGCAACCACAGCCCGGCTGAGAAACCGTCCTGATGGGCAGAGCCAGGGTCCGGCCCGGGGCTGGCTTCTGCTATTTCAGCCGTAGCGGGAGGGCCTGAGGGTTGGGGCTTTGTTGGCACCTGCTATCGTGATGTTATAAACAGCTCATGACGTGTCTCTGGACCTATGGCTAACTTGCCCTTTTAACTCCTGCTTTTCCCGTCGTTGGTCCCCACCTCTCTGGAATGGAGGGTTTCCTACTTTCCATGCTCTCAGAGAAATGAACTTAACCCTTTTTACACACACACACACACACACACACACACACTCTCTCTCTCTCTTACATAGCTAGTGGTAACCAAGCCAAGTAAGAAAATAAAAGGCCGGGGACATCCAGAGCAGCAGGAATTAGCAGGAGCCTGATCAGAGGAAGCCTGTCACCCTGGATGTCTGCCAGGAACCCGTGGGAAGGCAGCAAACCAGAGCATTTGGGGGCAAGTGTCTCATGAAGAATGACTCACTGGCCTCTTAGAGCCCTTGCCATGACTTAGTAGGATGGTTACGTACTTTAGTACTGAAATATTTACATTTGAAAAAAAAAAAAAAAAGGAAAGGAAAAGGAAAAGAAAAACAACAAAGAATAAACAAATCTTCCTTCTTTCAGGGAATGGAGAAGGCTTGAGAAAACAAAACAAAAATATTCTCAAGGGCTAAGTCTTCTCCCAGGAGATGGTGCAGCTGCCCAAACTGAGTTCCTTGATCCTGGTTTACACCACACAAATGCCCTGGGGCGGGGTGGGGGCAGGCAGCTGACCTGGGTGTGTCATGGAAGGAAAACCACCCCTGAGCAGGTTTTTCTCCCCCAGATTTTCTTCACTTCATTCCAATTCAGAGACAGAAAAGAACTCTAGAGCCCCAATTTGTCAATTTAAATCCTGACCCCATCTCATCCCAGCTCTGTGACCTTGAACATCACCCTCTTCCAGCATCAGCTGGCTGATCTGGGAATGGAAATGTAGGATTCCCTCAGGTGTGTGTCCTGAGGATTCAAGGAGACAGTGTGTGTAGACTTTCTTAGAGAGGGGCTTGGCCCACTGCTCTAGAAGCATTTGTTAAAAAAAATAACTTGCCAAGGTTGGTGGGATTTCCCAGGTAAGGAGGTAAGAGATGGTGAGGGCCTTTTGGGTGGGCCTCCTCTGCAGAGGGCCATTGTTGGTCTCTTCCCATACAGTCCTGTGACAAACATAGGGAAAGGGAGGGAGGAGATATAAAAGTGGGCATCGACATGTAGGCTTGGGAAATTTGGGTCATGGGGTCCACGCTAGGTCAGACTCCCTGGGTGCCCCCCTGTATCCACCACTGATGAGTCAGGAATCTGGGAGCCAAGGAGACATTAGCTGGTCCTTCTTGGGCTCAGCCGTCTGACCACATGGCATCATCCTTCAGAACTTGGGCCATACTGGGGCTGGGAGGTCACAGGGCCCCTCAGTGGCCAAGGGTGCCAGGAGCTGGACGGAGGCCCCTCTGATGGTATCCGTAGCAGGTGCAGTCGCCACACCAAGCAACATCTGTGTCTTAGCTGGTGTGTTTATGGCTGGCTGGCTCGTGGTTTATATGCTTTCCCGGGATTGTGAGCATCAGTGCTTTCGAAGATGCCTTGTAATTTGAGTGTGGGTAATATCAAATTCTCGGGGCAACACAGATCAAAATGAAAGCAATTGGAATTACTTAATTCTGAAGAGCTGTTTATTGAGTTGCAATAATGTACCTAGGTATACTTTAGATTACTCTGTAATTGAGATTTCGCTCAGTTGACAGTCCAGCCCCTCAACCTGCCTGTTCTGGACCACTGCTCACAAATGCACTCATTCTCTCCCTGTGTCTGGGTTTCCTCCTATCTTTGAGTTCAAGATGTGCTCACTTATCCCAAGCTTTATTCTGTAGGAGTCAGGGGGCTCCTGGGACATAGGTGTCTTCAACCCAAGTTATGCACATAGGGACCTGGTGAAAATTTGCTGACATAAAAATTTGTTGTTAGTAGTGATTTTTATTATTTTTTTAAGATTTTATTTATGTATTTGTCAGAAAGAAATCACAAGTAGACAGAGAGACAGGCAGAGAGAGGAGGAAGCAGGCTCCCTGCCAAGCAGAGAGCCCAATGTGGGACTCAGTTCCAGGACCCTGAGATCATGACTTGAGCCAAAGGCAGAGGCTTAACCCACTGAACCACCCAGGTGACCCTTGGTAGTGATTTTTAAATCCATCTTCCGACTCCATATTAACAACCTACCATGGACTCAGAACCCTCTTATCAATATGTGAATTAGTGGCCAGAGGAAGTTGAAAGTGTACACTGTGAGTCAGATGTTCTGAATTAAATACTGATGTTGACTTCCTACTGGGCAGCTTGGTAGGGTCAAGAGTAGGGATTTTGGGTGGGAGTGTACCTTAGTTTCCATCTTAGTTCTGGCCCCAGCTTTCTGGGTGACTTCAGGTCAATCATGTGTTCCCTCTGGGCCTCAGGCTCCTCATCTGTTCAGTGGGTGAGTGTATCTCATTGGATTCATTATGAGAGGGAGGACCCCCCCCAAGTTGTGTCTGTAAGTATCAGTAATCATATTTTACTATGATTTGAAGGCATATTGCTTGAGTACATTGGCTCTTTTCCTTGTCTCACAATAACTTGTGTGATATAAAGTTAAGTTTAGCCATCTTAAGGTCTCTCTCTGAAATAGGATCGAGGTCACCAAGTGCAGCCTGTTGTTCAAGGTCAGTTGCAGAAATGCTTTATTGTGCTGCACTGTATTTTTTTTTTTTTAACATTGTATTCCAATATTTAAAGGCCTCCTGAAATCGCGTCAGCCTGGGCCACATTGCGCCTGCAGCGGCAGCCTTGGGTGAATGTGGCTGTGCCGTTCTGGGACACACGCTGCACAGGTGACCACGGCCCCTCCTTTGACCCATTTTGCTGACATCACTAGTTTGGTTTCTGGAGTCCTTGAGTTTACAGCTTCTGGTTTAGAGATTGCATGGCTGGAGTAGCAGACTTGTTCCTATGTTCATTTGTTTGGTAGTTTATCGAACCCCAGCAATGGGTCAGAGAGTGTGATTAGCCCATAGTTTAGTGGGAGAAATCCCGCAAACCTATGATGAATGGTCATTCAGCTCGTGTTGGGTACCTACCGCACTTACTGATCCTGTTAATAACAGTATTCTGTAGGGGCTGTTCATATGTTCCTTTTACAGATGAGGGCACAGAGGCTCAGAGAAGTTAAGTAACTTTCCTAACGTCACACAGCTTCTATGTGATGGAACCAGGATTTAAAGCCAGGCCTGTTGGTGCCTCAGACTGTGCTCTTTCTTCCGTGTGTTTCTTAGAAAATTCAATATAGTAGCCCTGTCGTCGGTGTGAGCTGAGGAAATGGAGGCTGAGACACTTGATGCCATTTGAGAAGGTCCTAGGAAGTTTTTCTAAGTGCTCCCATCTGTGAGGACACCTCAGCCTGGCAGGCCCTTGAGTAGGGGCGGCCTGGGGCAGTTTTCAGACATGGATGGGTGACAGGTTTGAGGTTGCAGATGTAGGCCAGTGGACATAGTGAAGGTCCTTGTCCTAGAGTAGAGTGGGAGCTTTATTCTGTAGGAGTCGGGGAGCTCTGCGGGAACCCCACCCGTGGTCTGTAGACGGTAGTGCACACACTCAGGAGGCCGGACCCCTGCAGCCATCTGTTCTTCTCTTCTGTGGTCCTGACTGTGACTAGTGGAAAGCCATTGTCAGGCAGGTGGCCGTGGTAAGACACAGCCTCTGTTTGGAAGAGAAGTGAAGATCAGAGGCAAATAGGACAGGGACCCCTCAAAGCAGGCTTGGCAGGAATTGGAGTGTAAGAGGTTTGTCTAGGACATTAGGAGGTGCGGTGAACACAGAAGGCCTTTTCAAGCATGTGACCGTGGTGGACATCTGGAGCACAGTATCCCTGGGGAAGCCGAGCATTCAGCATCCATTCCTCAGGGATGAGAGAGCTGGGATATTCGTACTCCAGTCCCCACCAGTCAGTGGTGGAGGGCTGCTCCTGGGGTGTTAACCTCCTGGTACTTCAGGCTTGTTGGGTAGGACAGAGGGGGCCTCCTGGGGCTTTGGAGAGAGCCCACAGCCATTGAGATTCATATGGGACAGTTGGAACTTGATCCCCACTCACTGAAAAAATAAGGCCCGAGAGAGGGACGTGGGGGAATCCAACAGCTGGTGTGACACAGACTCGGCGGCCTCTGCCAGCTTCTGATGTAACCGAAGCTGTTGGCCTGTCCGTGCCTCATCAGTGAAAGTGGAGCTGGGAAGGGCAGCTGCGGGCTGGGAGAAGACACAAAGCCAGGACCCGCTCTGAGCACTTGGCTTGGGCAGCCACAGGAGCTCTTCAAAGGCCGCTGTCACAACTGGACTCAGAGCGTCCGTCCCTATTCTCCATAGGAAGAAGCCTGGAGGGAGGAGCTGGGGAGCTGTATTGCTCAACAGTCAGAGAGTAGGCTTTGGATGGAAGAGCCTGGGCTAGAATCTGGCCTTTTCCCTGTAAACCTACTACCTCGGTTTACCTAGAATCCGGCCACTCTCCACCATCTCTGCTGTCAGCATCCTAGACCAGGGATTGGTGTACCTTTCCTGTACAGGGCATGGTAATCAATGGGCCACACAGGCTCTGCTGTAACTATTAAATTCTGCTGTTGTAGCAAAAAAACATAGAAAATATGTAAATAATGAGTGTGGCTGTGTGCCAATAAAACTTACAGAAACGGGCAGGGGTCTGGATTTGGCTCACAGGCAACTGTGCCGTTTTCTACACAGGACAAGCCCTTCCCTCCTTTCGGCTGGATGACTGTACCAGCTCTTTCCTTCTCTCATTTCTTGCCACTGAGGTCCAGCCTTTATGCAGCAGGCTGCATGACAATTTGAAAACAAGTTAAGTCATGGCATTTCATTGTTCAAAACCCTCCAGTAGACCTATCTCTCACTCAGAATAAAATCTAAACTTCTTAAAGTGGTTTCTAGATCTGGCTCCTTTGTCTCTTTGATTTCTGACCTCCTGCCTCTTGTATTTGCCCTTTCATCTTCTTCATTAGCCACACTGGTCCATTTCCTCTTCCTTAAACCACACCACGATAGTTCTGACCTCAGGATCTTTGCACTTGCTGTTCTCTTTTGGCCTAAAATGCCTTCCTTCTGCATAATTACATGGCTCATTTGTTCTATTCATACTAGTCCCTGCTCAGACATCAGCTTCTCAGAGAGCCTCCCCTGAGCACCTTATCTAAAATAGCACCCATCCTACCACCTGTAATGCTCTACCATTGTGCCAGTCTGTGGTTTTCTTCTCAGACTTTATCACCGTTTGCCATTGTCATTTACATTTCTGTACTGCATAATCTCCTGAAGGCAGAAGCTCTGTAGGTCTTGCTTCCTGCTGGATCCAGGATACCTGGCATATAGAAGGGGCTCGAACATTTGCTGTATCCAGCAACATCCTCAGTGCTTCCTCCACAGGCGTGCAGTAGCTTTGCAGATTCTTCCTCACACCTTCCGTTTCCAAGGTTCTCGTTAACTTAGGTTTCCCTTCTGTCTCTGGGCAGGTTCCACCCTCTTTATGGAGCCACTTTTTAATCTTTTCCTTTTAGGCTTGTTTTCCTTTGCTTTATTCTTTTCTTCCTGGCTGTGGGAGCCGTAAGATTTACAGTTCCCTGCATTACTCGTGTGGCCTCTGCTTGTCCTGCTTTGTTGCAATTTTGGGGTCTCAGTTGACCTGCCATGGCCATGCTACTTACCCAGTCTTCCATTCTCATGAGGCCATCCTCATGGTCATTTAAGAAACCTCTGGGCCTTCTTCAGTGCTGATCGAGGGAAGGCTTGTCTCAGGGTGAACCCTCCCTATTCCTCTCCCAGTCCTGTCCACCCCGTGTCTCCAAGTCTTGGCCCACCTGCACCCCCCACCCTCATTTCTGACCTTGACGTCCCAGAAAGATGCTATGCAAAGAAACCAGAGCACTCCATCTTCTTTGCAGCCTTCATGTTCAGTAGGAAACTGATCCTGCAGTCGGATGTTCTACCACTGAGCTATACCCCCAGTAGGAAAATAATCCTGATGCTTGGGTGCTTAGTTTCATCTTCCTTCAGTCTTAACTTTTACTAATGGGTTGTGTTTATATTATTATTATTATTATTACTATTACTATTGCCATGGCTGCTATTGGCAAGAACATCTAGACAGCAAATCAGAGTCTTGGGTTCATTCTTGTATTAGCCACATGAATTAGGAATGTCAACTCATGACTTCCTAATTATAAAAAGGAACAATGGTGCCAAGGCCCCTACATCTGAGGGAGGGGTCGCACAGATACGCTCATCCAGTGTAAACAAAGTGCTGCTCATATGTATGCTTGTCTTCAACAATCCCCATCCGTGCCCCATTTGCCAGCTGCCCAGTCTTAGCCCCGACTCCCTCCTCCTCACATAACGTCACTGCTAGGTTTTCATGGGAAGAGAAAAATGACAGATGGAAAGAAAGTGGGAAACTTAACTTGAGCATATGTGTGTGGGGGGAGGCGAACCCGGGAAAAAAAAATCTATGTATATTGTATTCTATATGGGCACAAAGACCAGCTTATTTTTAAAAAAGCATAAATGTGGATAAATAAAACCTGACAAGTATTGGTTTCCTTGAATTATTTTGACTACTTTATCAGCTGCGTGCTGATGTGTTGCGTTAACACTTTTAACGCATTTGGAAATTAAATCAAATGGCAATTGCATTAAACCCTCATTCACTTGGAACATTACCCTCCTGTGTTCAAAAGGAAGAACTATCTGGGGTATGGGATGAGCTGCAAGGTCTGTAGTTAGCTGGCACTCGTAGACCATTTATTGCATGCCAGGCATTGCCCTGGATATTTCACAGAAGGTTCTGTTAAATTCTCACCTGCTCCCACGTTTCAGATGAGGACGCTGAAGCCTGATTACCCAGCCTACTTAGAGTCTCACTGCCTGAAATCTGTCCTCTTCCTACTGTAACAGAGACTTTTTTTTTTTTTTTGGCTCTCCTGATGCTGATTTTCTGTAATATTCTATTCTGTGGCAGATATTCATGGAATATTGCTTCTGAGAACCTCAGTTTTAGGCCCAGTTAAACTCAGTTATAAACTGTGGACTCCAGATTGGAAGGGAAGCTGCAGGTCATTTTCTCTGTCCCTGCCCTGGAGCTGAATTCCCCTCAGTATGGCCTCCATCTAGACCCTTCACCGGTGGTTCTTCTGTCCCCCAGGGGGATGTTTGGCAATGTCCAGAAACATTTTTAATTGGCATACCTTGGAGGGAGTGTGTGGAGGCCAGAGAGATTGCTAAACGTCCTGCAAAGCACAGAACAGCCTCATGGCCAACAGTTAGCCAGTCCCAAGGGCCAGTTGTGAAACCCTGCTCCTTCCTCCTCCCCATGGGATGATCTCTTTATCCCTGATGCTCTGCACTTCAGCTGTAATCCTCTGGGCTTCTGACGGCTGCGGTGTGTGTGTGTGGGGGGGGGGGGGAGATGTGGGAGAAAGAAGGTAGAGCGAATTCTGTGGCTGTTGAAGGAGCAATTCAGCTGGTCTGAGTCACAGTCTCCGAAAAATTGACATTGACTTGTGGTTTATTGTGACTTCTGCTCCTCTGGCCTCTCCTCTCCCATTTCCCCACTAAATACCCATGGAGATGCAGTAAAAGGAAAATGCAAGCTAACTACCTACTGCTGGGAATGTGAGAGTCTCTGGCTGTCAGTGAAGCTGCTTTGTGTGTGCCAGACACAGGAGCCTCCCCTTCCACTGAAAGGAGCTGTGATTCAGAGCAGCTACCTGACTAAGGACTACATTTCCCAGCCTGCCTTGTTCTCAGTGCGACCATGAGCCTCCACTTCCACTGAGTGGAGCTGTGATTCAGAGTACCATCCTGACCAAGGACTACATTTCCCAGCCTGCCTTGTTCTCAGTGGGACCATGTGATTCACTCCAGCCAAAGGAAAGTGAGTAGAAGAGCATTCAGAGCCAGAATATCTAAAAAGTAGGCGGTCATTCTCCACATTCTTTCTTCCCTCTTTGGTTGGCTGTGTGGGGATGACTCTAATCCTCTGGAAGGCCAGAGGAGTCAAAATATTGAAAAATTCAGGACCCCTAAATTACCTGATGGAGGAAAATCACCTGCTAAGTGGGTCTGCTATTAAAGCAATCATGAATTATTATTGTGTGAAGCTACTGTGCCTTGAGGTCTATTTGTTATAATAGCATTATATTAACTGATACAGGTTGGATCAAGAAAGGTCATCAGCAGCCTCCCTAGGCCTATCCTCTTAAACCAAAGCTTTCTGTCCTACTTCTGAAGAGATGAGAAGATACTTCTCTCTCACTGATACGGGGCCCAAAAGTATACCTGATGGCTAGACAATTATCCTTTTTTTCAGGTGTTGCTTTTTTTTTTTTTAACGGTCAAAAAATTTATCTTTCTCACCATTACTTATTGATGTAGAGTCTACAAATTCCAGAATGACATAGGAGGGCAGAAATTGCATGTTTATGTTAAGGAAAGGGGGTGGGCATGGCCTTGGCTGTGGCACGTGGTGCTCAGGAGCAGTGGGATCTCAGGCAGGGTCTGGCCAGGTGGGATAGCTTGGAAGCCCTATCCAGAAGAGAGGGTCTTACGTTAGAAAGGAGTCCGAGGGGCAGTGATTATCTTGACAGGTGTATCATGGGGCAAAACCCCAGCCCCACGTGAGAGCAGAACGGCAGGGCAGGGAGTGGTCTGGGGCTTTGGTCCCATAAGGACCTGGGGCAATAGGCAGGCTGTCCAGGTGAACAGCCTGAGTCAGCCCAGTGTGGCCGGGAGAGCTGTCCTTGTGCCTGGTACCCCCCTCCCCCTGGCCCAGCACACTACCTCTCTAGCCACGACAGTCTACCTACCAATGGAGCCCAGGGATCCCAACCGGGAGTGGAGGGGATGGGGAGAGGAGGAAGAGCACAGCACTTGGCACTTCAAAGCAAGCCTCACCAGTCATTTAGAAGTGACCTTCACCATGGCAGCATGTTTAAACACTAAATAAAAATAGCTGGAGCAAGTAGTGAGATGCCGATGCCGAAAAGCAATATTTTAGCAGTAAGCAGGGGAGGGCAGCGGGTTCCCAGTGTAATCGGTGGGGTTCGTTATGCCCACACCGCCTTGTTGTTAAACCCCGCACTCCTGTCCCCTGCCCACGGTGTGCTGCCATCTGGATCCAGGGAATTCCAAACCCGTGTTTTGGTGAGGTTTAGCCTAGAAGGAAGGTAGCTCCCATTTTACCGCTAATTAGCTTCGAATAACCATTTCTCTGGGCCTCTGCTTCCCTGTTTGTCATAGCGAGAGCTGTATCACCCAGGTGGGTTTTAAACTCAGTCCCCCACCCCCAAAACAATCAGATGTTTTCCATAAATACTGTGGAAAACCAGCCACACAGCTCTGTGAAATCATGGGGCTCTTAGACTGATACAAAATTTCTGTTTCGCCACCAGCTGGGCAGGTGGATTTCTTTGCTATTTAAAGGTGTTTTGTTGGTTGGTTGGTTTTTTTAATGCATATGATCCTCATCTGTCTTTGTTCGTTTCTGGACCCTGGTAGCAGCGGGGCTAGGGTTTGGCCTCTTCTCTTTTAAATGAAATTTGCTCATAGCAGCTTTTCGTTATTACTCAGAGTAGCAGGTCTCCTGCTTTCTCTGTGTATCTAGAGCCGGATGTGACTCACAGCCCAGTAAATGGGCTTGCTCCTTTCTGACGGAGGTCAGCCTGGTGGTATGGAGCAGACACTGGCCGAGTGGCTCTTCATCTGTTCTCAGAAGGGAAGGTCTCCTGTTTGAGTCAATTCCTAGCAATTGACTGCCCTATGGCTTGCTCTTCTCATCTCTAACATATATGAGAGGGGTAACTGCTGGGGTCCCATGGGGCAGGACCAGGATTTGGCTGCCTCTTACCACTTACTGTTGAAAGTGCCCTTCCTAAGGGAAGGCAGGAAGGCTGTACTTTAGAAGCTGGCAAGGGGCTGGGTTTGGCTCCTGGCTCTGCCTGCTTTTTGCTGTTGAATTAAACTGTGCAAGAGACTGAGCCTCAGTTTCTCCATCTCTAAAAGGGAAAGAATGATGTCACTTGCTTTGCATTTTCTGAGGCTTAGTGAAACAAAGCATAGAAGTCCAGAGTGTGAGACCTACTTCATGCCCCTATGGAGGTTCAGAGACTCTTGTAACAATATTCTTTGTTCTCTGTATCATTTATTTTTTCTCCTGGCTAGGCAGGAAGGTTGCATTTCCCAGACTCCTACATCCAGCTGGGACCAAAGGAATGTGTGCCAGAGATCTATGTCCCTTTTAGGCCGGACCTATACAAAATCTGCCATGTACCAGCCGCCCTGTCTTTTGCCTTCCTGTTGTGACATTGGAGACCATGTGAGGAGGCAGGTGACATCTACAAGAATAAAGTCTGCATCCCTGAGTGATGTGCGGAGACTGTCACCATACCCCCATCCATAACCTCATCCAGCTGTGGGGTCAGTGAGCAGTAGCTGAACCAGCCATGACCCATGACCCATGTCCCTTACTCAGATCTCTCCTACCTTGATGGCTTACAGAGAACTCATTCTGAAGTTTCCACTGGTATAGTGGACAGAACCCACAGCATCAGGATAGGGCTGCACTTCCCACATGGAATTTTGTGGGAGCCTGACAGCGGTCAGAGAGGGATTCAGTGAGTTTGAGTTCACAGTGAGCGGAGTTAGCTGATTCCCTCTGCCTGATGCCATCTGGACCAGCTCATCTCAAAGTTGCTCCTGCTCTCTGGGCCCTGCTGCCCCAGGCACGTCTATACTCATCGCTGTGAGGTTTCCTTCGGGGGTGTTGAGCTTACAGCCCCCTTTCCCCTTCAGCTTTGTTTCCCTACTACACTAATGTTCTCCATTAAGTGACCAAGGAAGTCTGAAGACCGAGGGACAAGGGTGACCCCTCCAGCTGTCTTTGCCTATCTCTGCTAAATCCTAGGGTCTGTTGATTTTATTCTTTGACTTCTGCGATAAGCAGGGATGAAGGGAATTGCAGAATATCCACCTCCCAGGCTTTGGGTTTGTGTGGACTTGGTCCTGTTGCTGTGCCTGGGGACTCTGCCTTTATGGCCCAGTCCCAAGCTACCACCTTTCCCATCCCACTGTATCACCCTGTGGGACTCCTGATTAGCTCCTGGTCCCCAGTTTCCTAATGGGCTTCCCTGCCATTTTCAGAAGCTGTGGTGAGACAGCTTGTAGAAACCCCTGTTGTCATTGACTTTGCATGAGAGACCAGTGTTCCTGGGGTTGGATCTTAGAGGAGCTCTCGCAACCCCCAATTTGTCTGCAGCCAGGATGCCAACAGAAGTTAACCTGCCTTTTGAGATTTGGGTAGAATGAGGTCTGTTTCCAATGTTTTCATATTTCTAGGTACTCATGATACGGTCACTTCTAACTCGTTGGTTTCTAGTCCTTCTGGCTTTCATTGTCAGTTACTTCTTAACTCTTTGCACCTTCTCTCCGCTCTACACCATCCAAACTTGGAACTCAGTCCTCTTTCCTCAATTTTCCTTCATTCTTTCTTCGGCACATACATATACACAGCCACTCTTTGAGCTGTGGCCAACTTTGGAGGATTTAGGGCGGAGAAAGGGGGTTATAGCACAGCAATGTGATTGTGTCCAAGTGGGATGTGGGGTGTACCTGCTCTGGTAAGTGCTCTGGCCATCCCATCAAGAAGTTCTTGGTGGCTGCTATCTCCTCTGAAGGCTTTGGCCTCATGCCCTGTTGCCCTGCCTCCTCTCCTCTCTGGCATCCTCAGAAGTTCTGGGGCAGAGCAGTCTGGCAGCAGACAGTTGCTCTGGGACCTGTTTGCACAGCTCATTTCTGCCAGCCCCACTTTGCCAGTTATTTCCCCATTGGCTTTGGATTAATTCTGTCTGGCAGATGCAGGACTCTCCCCTTGCCTTTCTTGTGCGTCTCCGAAGTGGGCCCCCTTTTACTTGCCTATGACCTCAAGACTCAGCTGGAGATCTCTGCAGACCACAGCCCTGCCCACACCCTCGCCCTTGTCCTGCCCAAGGTTATTGACATAGTCAAGGGCAGAGGTGCCCAGCATTGGCTGCTGTGAGGTGAGGATTGAGAGGGGGAGCCGTTCTCATTCTGGACCCTCTCGGGGCTGAGTGGCACCGGTCCTTGTCTAACTGGATACAGCTCCAGAAGGAGGGTATTGGTACACGTCCCAGGGATGTCCACGCATGGGGCTGCCTCCATGTAGCGTCACATCCCAAGGCTCTAATGGTAGACTCAGAGTGCTCTCTCCTTTCTGTGTTTCCTGTTCGGCTGGTTCCTCCTTGATGTATTTCATGTGTATGCTCATGGGGAATGGTGGGGGTAACTTGGGGGGGCTGGTGGCTTCAGGTCTACACCTTCTACTTTAACCACCTCAAAGCTGAGAAAGTTTCCTTCTCTCAGTGTCTGAATGTTTGTCTCATGAGAGGATTCTGATTGTCCCTGCCTGGGTGGATAACCAATGCTGGGCCAGCTGTTCTGGAAAGATGTGGTGGGGAGGGAGCCTTCCCCTAATGAGGGGTTCTGGGCAGACAGAAATCAGGCGGGTGCAGGTGGGGCACCCCTGGTGTGTGTGTTGCCCTGCTGGGGCTTTCTAGAATGGTAAGGGGAGAATTTAGGATGGACTCGTGGGCGTGGCCTACAATCTGGGTCCCTTGGTTTCAGACTTAAATAAATGATGCACTTTGTTTTAGTGAATTTCACTCTGATGCATGATCATTGCAGAACTAGATACCTATCTGTGTCTATCCTTTTCTGAGTCCAGTCTATCTTTGCCTCTGCACCTCTGCTTCCCGACTTCCATTCTCCTCCCCACCAGCCCTGTCCTTCTTTCAGAAGGTCACAAATGGTAACTGGCTCCCTGTGCGTGCTTGTCAGTGCCATCTGGTGGGGTGTTTGCTCTTGGGAAACTCTGCTCCCCCGTCCTGTCCCCTCTCCCTCTCTGTCCTTCCCAACTTCTTACTCCCTTTGTCCCTGCCCTCTGAATCTCAGCCTTTCATCACTTCCTAATGCCTGGTTACCTGCCAGCATTGGGGGCAGTACCAGTCTTGTCCACACCAATGGAGTTGTTGGTGGTGGCTTCCACAGTTCTTCTACCTTGGGAATGGCCTAGGGCTGTACAAGTGGGTGGCATTGGCATCTTCCTGTGAGTCTTCTTTTCTGGTCAGGGACAGCAAGCAGTTAACTCCATTTACGACTTTGTTAAACCAGTACAGAAATATATGCCTGGGTGGTGCTGTCTCTAAATGCCCCTATTAACTGATTGGTCAATGAGGCAACTCTTTATTATACACCTGCTCTGTCCCAGGAATCGTCTGGACCCAACGGATACACCAAAGATCTGTGTGGGAGCAGGTCTTTTGTTATCTTGAAGTGTACATTCTAGAGGAGGAGAAAAGAAGGAAAGGAGTTAATAAGAGAGATAATTTCAGAGAGCGTTAAAAATGTGGTTCTTAGTTCTGCAAATACCGAGAGCTTTGTGGACAGGGACTGCTTACATATATCCGTTCAGTCCCAAAGCAGGCCACAGGATGACTTGGGCTAAAACCCCAGCTCTGCCATCTGGCAGCTCTGGGACCCAGATGTGCCACTGGGCTCCTGCAAGCCTGGAGTCCCATCTGCATGTGACCTCCCATCAAAGAGGCTCAGGCTGGTTGTAAGGTAAGAGTAGGCATTAGGGCCAGAACAGGAGTTGCCAGCTCAGAGCCCTGTCCTGCAAGTTGGGGTGAATGCCCTTGTTGGGGTGCTTGTGCTTGCCACCCCCCAAGGCATCACACTGGTACAGATTTAATCCACCATTGTGTTCATTTCTTAGGGCTGACATGACAGACGCCCCTCAATCACACGGCTTTACATAAGAGGAATTTATTTTCCCACTGTTTTGGAGCCTGGAAGTCCAACATCAAGGTGTTGGCAGGTTGGTTCCTTCTGGAGGATTTTTTTTTCTCCCTCCCCCTTTCTTTGGCTTTTGGCATACATCACTCCAGTCTCTGCCTCCATCCTCACACGGCCTTCTGTGTGTGTCTCTGTATCTAAATGTCCTTCTTCTTACTACAACACAGGCCACTGGGTGAGGACCCACTCTAGTCCAGTACAAGCTTGATGACATCTGCAAAGACCCTGTTTTCAAACAAGACCACAATCACAGGTACCACGAAGAAGGACTTAAGCATACCTTTCTGGGGGACACAGTGGAACCCACAGCACCTCTGTGTGTTTTAGACAACTGAGGTCTCCCCTCCAGCTCCTCTTGAATTATTCTTACATGCCTTTGCTTGTGCAGAATTCAGATACCTCTCATGTTGAAAGAAAGGTGCGTGTCTTCCAGGTGTGAGTAGTGGCCACAGACTCCCCTGGGACGTGAGAACAGACGGGAGGGTGGGAAGGCTGGAGCTCGTTCTTTACCTTCCTTCTTCCGTCCCTCAGAGTTTTACCCTTTTTCTCTTATTTCCCGTCCTTTCTGTATACCACTGTCAGGTCCAAGCCTGCCCCTCCCCACCCCTAGTGGCCCCATTGCCTGCAGAAGGAGCTGCCTCCAGAAATTGGACCCTGTGCCTCTTCAGCCCATAGCTCTCCTGAACCCCTTCTGCAAGCCCCCTTCTCGGATGACCCCATAGACTTTAGTCACACTACTAGCTAGTGGCCTCACTCCTCATGTGACCTTCTGACATGCCTGGTTCCTGGTCTTCTGAGTCTGCCTTGCCCACCCGAGTCATCTAAGGTGACCTCTCTAAACTGCACCTCTTTTGGCAAACGTGTCCAGTCCATTAGATGAGGGGCTCCACGCGCGTAGACATAGGCTCTGTGTAGCTCATCCTACTGCTTGGCTCATTGGACATTTGTTTTATGAACACCCCTGTTATAAGAGCTCAGTACTGCTTATTTGGAAGGATGGGCAGAGCCCTTTGCAGTCTCTTTTCCTCCAGACCTTTACAGCGTCATCATTATAGTCAGCCTCAGTGCTTTTGCACACACTAGTCCCATGTCCCAGAATGTCGCTCCCCTCTTGGTCAGCTCTTCAATGGCTCAGCCCAAGCGTCTGCCCTTCAGAGAAGCCTTCCCTGACAGCCTTCCCCACCACCAAAAGTTAGGGTATACGTCCCCAAACCTACACCCAGTTAGCAGGAACTCCTGATAGACTAGAATGTCAGAAGGCAACGACTGTGTCCAGTTTCTCTATTCCCAGAATCACTGTGTGTAGAGGGAATTCTGTTCATAGCTGCTGAAATGAAACCAGGTGTTCTTTACATGAACAAAATGACGAAGACTTCCCAAATGGGCTATAGTTCTTACTCTTTCCATTTTCTAGGTGAGGAATCAGAGTCTCAGATATGAAGGGACCTGGCTAAGCACACAGAGCTAGTGTGGAGTTGGGGGGATGAGTGACCCCACGTTCTCCTGTGGGAAGCACATGCTCAGTCTCATAGGAGAGTAAATGCTAGGTTGTGGGCGGCCCACATAGAGACCCCGGGAGCCCTGAGGGAGGCCTGGCTCCCAGCTGTGCCCTCAAAGAGGCCGTGGGCACCAGGATCTGCAGCCACTGCCCTCACCAGGGTTCTCTGGAGACTTCTGTTCTAACTGCTCTTTTCAAGTATCCTTCTTGCAGTTCAACGTGTGGGGGACAGAGTGTTTGTAGCAACTGCTAATGACAGGGCTACTGAAAAAGACTGTCTATTTTTGGAGTTAAGCCTCAGCCTAAAGGAAATAAAAATAAACACTGAGAGTTTTTTTTTTTTTTCCTTAAGAAAAATAACGTAGAAAAAAAAAATCAATTCCATCTCAACATTCTCTCCTGCCTAGTGACGGTGGAATGGGGACTTTACTCCAGGACTAGAGGTCAGGGGGCCTGGGTTTACATTCCGGCCCTGCTAGGAGCTCACTTTTCCAAGGGATGCTGCCTTGCATTCCTGCTGGTCCCAAGGACAGGCATGGGTTCAGATGTGGCCTGGCGGTAGCCTCTCCATTAGTCACAGCTGGCCCCATTACAGTTCTCAGCTCCAGTCTGGACCAGGTGAGGGGGCGGAGCTTCCCCAGAGCCACTCCCACATTGCAGGCCCCTGAAATTCTGCCTCATCTACCTCAGTCTTATCTGAATGTCAGCGAATCATCAGCAGAATGCTCCTGCTAATAACGGTAATGATACTAATAGTGGTCATACCTAACATATTCTGAGAGATCTCTGTGAGCCAAGTCCTTGCCCAGGACCTCTGGAACATTGTTTTGTTCTGCAAATATTTACTTTTCCTCATCCCATCCCATGGGCAGAATGCCCTTACCACTGAACTTTGACAAGACCCTGTTAACTTTGAGCTTGGCCGTGTGAGTTGCTTTGACCAATAGAAGGAGAAGGAACAGGGTGCCAGTGGCAAGAAGAGGTCACATGTTTCTACTCCTCATCTTCCTCACTGCCGTCCATCATTAGAAGAATCTGTTGTTGGTAGCAGCTGCTCCTTCAGCCTCATTCCTGGAATGAGGGGCATAAGGAGGAGATTTGCACCCGACTCAGAGCCAAGGCACACTGACCCACAGGCCTGAGAAAGAGAAAGAAGTGTCTTATACATGTTTAAGGTTTGGAGATGTTTGTTACCGCAGCAAATGCTGGCTCATACAGCACATTTCAAGGATGAGCGTGAATAACTCCCAGCAGATCCTTTGAAGTAGCTGTAGTATTGCCTCACTGGCCTGTGGGGTTGGGCTAGATCTTTTTCTTTGAGGGTGTCGCCGAGCTCTGACCTATAACCCTAAACCGTGGGACTCTGGTGGTGTCAGCTCCCTGTTCAGGTTGTGGTCGCGGGGCCTCAAAGAACAGTGTCACTGTATTGGGTGTGGCTCCTAAGGGTTGACTGAGAGACAGTCTGAAAGCAGGAGGGGACACCATCTCTTGGGTTCCTGCTGGGGTGTGGTGGGGCTGAGCGCAGTCTTTTACACTCTGTAGAGAAGTTGGCTTCTGGAAGGCCAGCCTGCAGAACTGGAGTCTGTGGTGTTCCACAGGACTTACAGTCCCCGTGGCCTGTGAGGATCCCAGCTGCAGAGTGCTCTAGCTCAGCTGGAGTGATGGCCTTTTGGGCCATCTGTAGAGCTAAGATTCCCCTGGGCCATGGGGCTGTATGCAGGGCAGCTGAAGCTGGACTAGGCAGGCGAGGACTCATGAAGGGAAACCCATCTCAGATGTAGTGTTCTTACGGTGTCATGCCTGAGAAAGAGACTTGGCTTCAGGGTCTGGGTCCCAGTTGCGACTCCTGAGCCATCTCTGGAACTGCCTCACAGTGCAACCCCTATTGTCACTAGGGCCTTTTGTCTGCACTGTCCGAGCACCCAGCACCCAGTACCTGCTGGGTCCCCACTCCCAGTGAATCCCTGGAGGTGCTTCTCCCTAGATCTGGGCCCTGCTGCGTGAGGAGCCCAGAAGACCCGTGTGCCAAAGTTGGAGTGCTCTTTCCTGTGCAGTGAAGGCATGCGTGTTGTTAAGCCCAGACAATTCTGCTTAGAAGCCGGTAGCCCCTAACGGCTGCAAGGGCGGTAGACAGAGCTGGCTGGAAAAGCATTATATCGATTCTGAGAAGTAACTAAAGTGAGAGTTCACAGTACGTTCTGGAAGGCAGGCAGCCCTTGGCTCCGGTGAGGCACTAATGAGCTCCCCAGCCAGCTACAGCTCGACCTGCATCTTCCCAGCAAAAGACCCAGGGCTGGCATTGAAGAGGGCGCCAGCAAGGGCGGGCGATGAGCTGATTAATGCCGGGCAGCTTCATAGGCTCCTACCAGCTTCTCTTCCCGAGTCTATTGTTTCTTTTTCCTTTTATCTCCATGAGGCAAAGTGAAGAGCCTGGGAATTCCTCCCCGTATCACGTTCTGATCTGTTTGCTTGTAGAAATGAGCTGGTCCTTCAGAAGAGAGTGACTCTTCTTCTTCTAAAGGGATGCGATACCCAATGATTTTGCCTTGTTTCCTCCCCCCTGGTCCTTGGCCCCGGCATCCTGGCTTTGTGAGGCCGAGTCACCCTGTTTCCAGGTGGACGTCAGGATGCACATAGCACCTGGAGGGCAGGTATCTAAGCTTTGTATCTGGGGAGGGGACTGATTGAGAGCAGGTGTGTGTGGCACGTTGAACGGGCACCTTTACTTCCTCATGAGGCTGCCTCCCTGTGTTCCCTGCCGGGAGCCTTCTCAAGAGGTCAGCTTTTCTCTGTGTCCATCCTGGGATTAGCTCCTTGTCTCCCGTGCAAGCTGTTTGTGCTGAAGTATATCTTCGGCATAGAAGCAACAAGAAGCAGATCACGAAGATGATATGGATCTTTTACAGCTTATTAGGATATGAGCATCTGTAATCCTTATTTGCACCTTGAATTAAAAAAAAAATACTGTATCTCTCTAGCTTTTCAACAGCATGCCTCACTAGCCAATGTTTAAATTCTGGACCCTGAAGCAAATATCTCAGCCCAGAGCCCTTGCACATCATGCTTGAAGGAAGCCTGGGTGCTCATCTCAACTCTGTCACCAAGAGCAATGACAAGAACCTGGCCACATCCCTGAACAGGAAATGGCATGATCTTCCATCATTCCGTGGGTTTCCCTCTGCCATTCTCTTTGCTCTGTGCCCCTTTACCTTCTTCTCACCCTGTCATCTTTCAAAGCCCAGTTTCAATGTCACCTTCTCCATGAAGGCTTCTTTAACTTGTTCGAGCAGATAGGAACATTGCCACTTCTTAGCTCTGCTGAACATACCTCCTTGAGAAATATTTGTTGTTGGTTTGTTAATTCACTTACTCAAATATTTGTCGGGTGGCTACTATATGCCTAGACACTACTGTAAATATGAGGGATACAGGGGCTGATCACACACAAAGTGTATACTGTAGACCCACACCGTCCAAGGGAGCTCTTTGTGAGGATGGAAATCTGTGTCCGTGCTCTCTGCTATCTGAGCTCAGTAGCCACATACAGCTGTTGAGACTTTGAAATGTGGCTGTTGTGACTGAGGCATTGAATTTTAAATTGCATTAAAGTTTCATTAGTTTAATCACACATGGTTCATGGCTACCATATTGGACAGTACCATCCTATAGGGAGAGATGGACTTTGAAAGAGTTACTAGATCACTGTATTACTGTTGCTTGTGATGGGGCCATGTTGGAATCAAATAGAATATAGAGGCAGAGAACAAGAAGGAGACCTATTTTGGTAGATAAATGAGAAGGGCTTCTTGGAGGAAGTGACTTTTTGATCGAAAACATGGGGGACGAGAAGGTGTCGGCCATTGAAAGAGTGGAAAGACTTTCTAGGGAGCGGGGACATTGAGTAGGCCACACTAGAGGGAGGGATGGGTGTGTGGAGTGTGGGTGTGAGGAATTGCAGGTTGGTTGTCAGAGTGATTGAAATGGAGTGGGTGAAAGTACTGGGAGTGGAGGCTGAGGACATGGTCATGGGACAGATCACTCAAAGCATTGGAGGCCCTGGGGGACAGGAAGGGGCCCGTTGGAAGTCCTGCCCTCAGGTGAGAAAGAGCAGGGCATTGAGTCCACATCTCCTGGCTGTCAGCTCAGTCCTTGTGCTGTGCCACGCGGCCCAAGCCGTGTGGGCTCCCAGCCTTCGTGCGATGCCGGTCTGGTGGCAAGCCTCATCTGCATTCTCTTTCCGTTCCTGTCTCCAGCCTGACTTATTTAGGCCTGTCTAATTTATGTAGCGGCTGGACACGGGTAGTGCGTGTCGGGCTGAGGGGCCTGCCCGTGTTTGTCTCTGGGAAAGAGAAATACTACTGTCTTCACCGCAGCCATCTTTTCTGATCGTGCCTGCTTGGTAGTTAAGATTCTGGGAGCATTTAGCGCAAGGAGGAATTGCTGTAATGACAAGTGGGTTCTTCCATAACCTCCACTTAATTGGATGAAGTGACAGCCCCAGTGAAGACTCAAATAAAATTTGGTGCAATTAGACTGTGCTGAACGGCTGGTGCCAGAACCAGTGTGGGAAGCTCGCAGCTGGTCGTCGGGACTGTGGAGGAACCCGGTTGGACAGGAGGAACCGCCTGTGCTTGGGATCCAGGTGAAGGTGTTCCCTTCAACTGCTCCTCCTCCCCGTGAATGCCGTGAACCTCCTCTCCAGAAGTTTCCTTGAAGGAGGTGGTGGGAGGCACTGAGATAGAGGGCATCTCTCAGGTGGAGTTCCCTGGAAACAAAATCTGAGACAGAGAGTTGGACGCAGAGAGTTTATTCAGGAAAGTTCTTTGGAGGGCCACCCATAGGGGATAGAGGAAGGCAGGACTGGGCAGAGGGAGAAGTGGGCCTGGAGTGTGGTTAGAACCACAAGTAGGAGTTCCCTGGAGCTTGGACAGCCCTTTGGCGTTGTCCTAAATTCAGGCTAGAGGATGGGCCTTTGCATTCCCATGTGCCATTGACCATGTCCCCTTCCCTCCAGCAAACATGACCTTGGATGAGGCAGTTTCTGGAGAGGGATGAAAGTGTGAACCCACGGCAGTTGACACTCCCAGCTGCTGGGGGAGGTGTGCACCTGCCTCCTCGTAAGCAGAGTACTACAGTATCCACTATAAGGTTAGCTGGAACCCACAACCCATGGTTCCGCAGGCATGCCTCCTCTCCCTCAGGTGTTGACTCCAAGGAACCCCCACACCTTCTTCTGTTGCAGTCCTCTTTCCTCTTCCTCCACCTGTCCTGGGTGAAATGGAGCATGTCTGTTGATTATGTGGACTCTGGTTTCCCCTCCCTCCTCTCTTCTCCTTCCTTCCAGCACCTCTAGGGCTCCCTTCCTGCTGCTTTTGGCTTTGGTTTCCCAGGGCTGATCAGCTGTGTCTGAAAGCAGTTTCCCACTGCACTTCCCACTCCCACCATGATCCTTCCCTTTCAGGGGTCTGGTTCTAACCGTGAGTCTAGAAGCCTTAATGTTTCCCCTCTGTCAGAGCACCTGAGTGTGGGCTCCAGGCCAGACACCAGGATGAGGATCCCCACTCTGTTGCTTTCCAGATAAGCTCTACTGGGGACACAGGCATGAATTCATTTGTTTTGTGTTGTATTTTCATCATTTTGAACCCTTTGCATCTGTAAAATGGGAAAATGTCTACCCACATCACAGAGATGTTTGAGGACTAGCAAGACAGGCCCACAGCACAGCACCCAACACATGGTAGAAATTGTTATTTGTCTTCAGTGACAGCCATGGTCAGCTCAGCCAGTTGAGGCCAAGTCTCAGAGCCTAGCATAGAACCCGGCTGCAGGTATGCTGTCCTGAGTGGAGCACAGAGTCTCGAGAGGAGACGAGCTAGGTGTGATGAAGCAGGTTATCCACCGTTTGATAGGGCCTCCGGCCAAGTCTAAGCCCACTGCCTGAGGGATCCGAACTAATGGATGCCTCGAGGGCTACATCGAATTGCAAAGCCACATCTCATCGCCACGGGCCAAGCAGCATTCAGTCCTGGCTCACACCCCTCCTCTGCCTGTGCCAGCCTCCCACCCAGCACTTTCCCTTTGCAGCCACAGGCTCAGCTTCTGCGTGGGAGAAGGGGGCTGTGAGAATCGTGTCTCCCTTGTCCCGTAGCTCGGGCTCCGCGTGGGCGTCTCGCTGTCCTTGCATGCAGTGGGGATTAGACCTGGAATCCCACACCCCCGTCCTGTTCTTCTCCCATTGTTGGACACGCAGCGGGACTCCACAGGCGATGGAAAAGAAAAAGACTTGATCACTGTTTATTTAACTTAATTTTCATTGTGCCTCTTTTATTTTTACCCTTGATTACAAGCATCAGAAAAGTTCCTCTCTGTTTTTTCTTCCCCTTTGCAGCTGTTAGTTTGAATAGCATCTGCTAGACCAACACCCCTGGTAGGCTTGGGAAAAAGAGAAATTAGCTAAAAGGATAACAAGGGAAGCATTTTTAGTGGAGAGCCTCATTTTGCCAAACCTGTGGTCTTTTGCTTGACTCTGGAGCTGCCTTTGAATGCCGGCCCACAGCTTCGGCAGACCGTTGTTTTTGTTGGCATTGTTGTTTTCCTTGTTTTTTTTTCTTTTTAAGTCAAATTGGTCTCCTTGAAGCCCCTCTATGAATCGTTCTGGGGATCCCGTCATACCGTTTATTAGGGAGGGGCAGTCTGCTTGTCATAGTGGTAAAGATTTCAGTTGTTTTCATGTCTTTTGTTTACTCCTTCGGTCTTGTATTCATTCCTCAGACACATTTATGTATCTGCAAATCACTTGCATTTTGCTGGTGGCTAGGATGCAAAGTTAAATTAGACTATTTCCCTGACCCCAAAGATAAGGTCTGGTTGGGGACCCTTGTATGGAAACGGATGATTGCAATGAAGGGTGAACAATAGCACATATTGAAAACGGTCATTGCTGATGTGCGGGCATGCCGTCATTGTCCCTTGGCCTGTTCTCCATTTGAACACACACTGCCTGTGTGAACTTGGATAACTTAACTCTTCTCATGCTGATTTCCTCCTCATTTATAATGTGGAAATGCCAGCATTCATCTCGGAAGGATATGCAGATTAGATGAGATCATCTGTATGGGGTGCTTGCTGGAGTGTCCCTCAGTGCGGTGTCCCTCCGTGTCAGCTGCTGTCCCTGCTGCTGCTGAGTAAGGGAGCTCAGGCTCTGGCTTGAGTGGCAGGGTTTCAAAATGGGGCCTCACCGCTGAATAATTGGACCTGTGGCAAGTCACCTAACTTCTCCTCGCCTGCGAGCTGGTAATATAATTTTACCTGCATGTAAGGCGATGTTGCTCAGAGTGTGCTGGTCATGGACCGGCAGCATCTGCATTGCTGAAAGCGTATTAGAAACGTAAATTCTCAGGAACACCTGGGTGGCTCATTCAGTTGAGTGTCAGCTCAGGTCATGATCTCAGGGTTTGGATAGAGCCCCGTGTTGGGCTCCACACTGGGCGTGGAGCCTGTTTGAGATTCTCTGTCTCTGTCTCTCCCTCCCACAATCCCCTCTCCCACAAAAAATAAAAATTCTCGGGTACCACCTCAGAGCTATTGAATCAGAATCTGGAGTAAGGTATATGAATCTATGTTTTAAAAGTCTGCCAGGTGGGATGTCTGGGTGGCTCAGTGGGTTAAGGCCTCTGCCTTCAGCTCAGGTCATGATTCCAGGGTCCTGGGATTGAACCCCATATTGGGCTTTCTGCTTAGTGGGGAACCTGCTTCCCCCACTCTCTCTCTGCCTACCTCTCTGCCTACTTGTGATCTCTGTCTGTCATATAAATAAATAAAATCTTAAAAAAAAAAGTCTGCCAGGAAAAAAAATACATAAAAACAAAAGTCTGCCAGGGGATTATGATGTGTGCTAAACTCTGAGAAGTACTGGGTTAGAGATAAGGTACAAAAGTTGTCCAGCATACAGCCTGCCCAAATACTGATGATTAATAAAGGTTTTTATAGCTGTTACTGCAGCGAGACCGAAAATAACAGATGGTGAGTAAGGGTGCAGCGTACTTCACTGGGAGTTTGAATTTGAGACAGCTCGAGAAAGGTGACTGGAGATTTTTAAGAAGGAAGGTCACTTCTGGATGCAGGCACAGTGTGGGCCAAGCCCCAGGGGTGTTTGGAGTGTGCAAAGTGTGCAAATGGTGCAAAGTGTGGTACTGCTCAGGTATAGAACTCCAGGCGAAGGGATGGCTGGAGACACACCAGTAGAGACACAGCTTGATAGAGTCAGATCATAAGGATTGAAGGCAAGGGAGCTAGGGATCTGGTCGATGGGGGTACATGTCCCGGTGCGTGGGGCAGAACAGGGACTGGGTTCAGGGGTCAAACAGAAGAATCTGCACAGACATGCAGCTCAGGTTAAATCATTTTCACTGCTGTGTAATATTCCTTTGCAAGATTGATCTCCGTGGTAATACCACATCCATCGTGAGACGATTAGCTTGATAGAGTCAGATCATAAGGATCTGGTTTGACCAGGACAAAGGCTTTGATCTTGATCTTAGGAACGATGGATGAGCCTTAAACACCAAGGTGAAAAGATCAGATTTGTTGTTGGTCCGATGAGTCATGGAGGTGATAGAGGGTTAGCAGGAAGACTCAGTGGATCCTGGCCAACATGGTCCCTGGAGTCTCCAGAAAAAACTTTCTACTGAAATTGAACATTGACTGGTATACCAGTTCTTCCCCCGCCCACCTCCCACCAATTCTTCCATCCAGCTCCCTGCAAGTATTCATCAAATACCCCTAGAGCTCCAGGTGTTCAGGGATATACACATGAGACAAGACAAACCATCCTAACAGAATCATGGTCCACAGTCTCCTGAGAGGCAGGATGGGCATGATTATTACCCAGTGTGACAAGGAAAGGGGGCCAACCTCTGCCAGACACCTGGCACGCGGCACGTGGTATTGTTGCTGTGATCCCTGCCCGTTGTTATCCCTTGGCAATGTCCTTGGGGTGTCCCACGGATAGTCTCACAAAGTGCTCCCAGAAACCCATTTTACAGCGGAAGAAGCTTCACTGAGGGGCATCGCACGTGTAGGGACTTGAAAAGGAAAGGAATAAATATCGAAGAGGATATCAGGTTTGGGGAAGTCTTTTTGTTTATTTATTTATTTTTTTTTATTTTGTTACCAGAACACACAGGTTACAGGACAGAGCTGGAAGAGGAGTCGGGGGCAGGCACGAGGCCACTGGAGGGTCAAGGCAAAGGAGGGTTTTTTAGGCTTGTCAGCATCAGGGCAGTCCTTAAAAGATGTTAAGAGGCGGGTGACATGCTAAGAGCCACTTTGGAGAGACATCCTGACATCCAGGGTATTCGCTGGCGAAAAGTGAGGTCTTGGGAGGTAACATTTTGTGAGGGACGCTGACATTTATTCACAGCATTTCGACTTCTTTGCTTAATTCTCTTAAAACCTGTGTCTATGTCAAAATCTCAGCAGGATGAGTGAGGCACTGAAGCTCTTCCGTCCACCCCCCACCCCGAAAAATCCCATTAGTAACAGCTCATCAGTCCCCGAAGCGTAGTGATGGCAGTCACTGAGGGCTGAACGTGGGCTGTACATGTGTGTTCTCAGAATGGGAGACAGAAGGGGGCCAAGAGAGATGGGGACGGGGAGCCCCACCCCGTGCTGTGTTCTCGACACCCACCAGCTCATGAGATCCTGTCTACATGGGAAATAGACATTGTTCCCATTTTCAAAGAGCAAAGCGAAGCTCACAAAGGTTAAGTATCTTGCTCCTGACTGTACAGAAGCCACTAGGCTGCCCTTTTGCCAAAGGCCATCCGGGCTCAGAATGCTGGTTTTGCATGTTTCTCTGTGTAAATGACATGACTGTTGGTGACACTTTAGCAGTAAGAGTCAGTCTTTATATAAGAGAAGCTTCTAGCCACTTCCAAGGCCTTAGGGCTCGGTATGTAGGCCAAATAACGCATCCCCACCCCCCACCCCCCCCAAGATGCCCTTATCCTCATCCCTGGAGCCTGTGACTCTGTCATCTTGTGTGGCTAAAGGGACTCTGCAGATGTGATCAAGTATTTTAAGGTGATACTGAATTATCTGAGCTCAATGTAGTTATAAAGATTCTTACAAGAGGGAGGTGGGGGGAGGCCACAGTCCCAGGAGGAGATGTGACAATGGGAAGGGGGGAGAGAGAGAGAGAAGGAAGGAGAGAGAGAGACAGAAAAAGAGATTGGAAAATCTCTTTTGTGCTAGTGGCTTGAAGGAGGAGGAAGGGGCCACAAGCCAAGGAAAGCCGATGGCCTCTAGAGTCTGAACAAGGCAAGGAACACTCTCTCTCCTAGAGTCTCCAGAAGAAAGGCAGGGCTGCTGACACCTGTATGTGTAGGACCGTTCCCATCCAGAGCTGTAAGAGAATACATCCGTTGTGTTTTAAGAGGCTAGGTTGGGGTTGTTCCAGCAGCAAGAGGAAAATCACAGAGGTTTCCAGGACCTGTGAGACAGGCATGGCCATACCCTGCTCGGCATGCAGGGACAACACTGAGTTTGTATGACCTCAGCTACCTTTCCTTCCTCTGAGCCTCATATTCTCATTTGTAAAATGGTTGGGGGGGGGGCACTGCTAATGTCATGGTGCAAGTTTATGATTCACTCAGACTCATTCTTCCAATCCCAACTGTGATTTTATTTCTCAGGGAAGACCTTGCCTCCATCCTTAGATGATGTCAGTCCCTCTGTTACACAGCCTTCAGACACCTTACACTTTGCTTCCCGTGTTTGTCCCTTGGAAGAGCTTAATGAGGAGATGATTTTTTTTTTTTTAAGATTTTACTTATTTATTTGACAGAGAGAGATCACAAGTAGGCAGAGAGTCAGGAAGAGAGAGAGAGAGGAGGAAGCAGGCTCCCCGCCAAGCAGAGAGCCCGATGCGGGACTCGATCCCAGGACCCTGGGATCATGACCCGAGTGAAAGGCAGAGGCTTTAACCCACTGAGCCACCCAGGCGCCCCTGAGGAGATGATTTTGACCTCTGACGGGATAGGGACAGGGTTAAGAGAATAGACATGATAAAGCACCCAAGGACAGGCAGAAGCAGGAAGCTGTTACTCGCCAGAGCCGAAGGGGCTGGAGAAGGGAGAGGTGGTACAGAGCCCATTGAGAGCTGGTGCGCAGCAGAGCAGGTGTGGGGGAGCGCTCTGGTCCCAGTGGCAGCAGCCATTGCCAAAGAAAAGGCATTGAGGAAGGGAGGAAACGAGAAAAGATACCCTCACTGTGCTTCCTTTTCAGCCTTTGCTCTCCTGTGGTAGCCTGTTGTTGGCTGGGGCAGTACCCCCGCTGGGAGCTGAAGGCGAGGGAGCTAGGGATCCAGTCGATGGGGGTACATGTCCCGGTGTCGGGGGCAGACCAGGGACTGGGTTCGGGGGTCAAACAGAAGAATCTGCACAGACATGCAGCACAGGTTAAATCATTTTCACTGCCGTGTAATATTCCTTTGCAAGATTGATCTCCATGGTAATACCATATCCATCGTGAGATGATTAGATTAAAAGTGATCATTTTCCTGAAAGCGAGAACTTTGGTGTTTTGCCCCCCCCCCATTGTCTCCTCAAGGACAGAACGCAGAGTTGGCAATCAATGAATGTTTGTTGAATGGATAAATGAATGTACGACTGTGCAAAATACTTCGATGGTCACAGATTGCTCTGCACAAGTTCAGTTTCATTAAGACTGGCTTCAGAGGTATCAGGTGATTTTCCTAAGGTCAAAGGGTACTGAGTACTGAGGCAGGATTTGAATTCCAGTCTCCTGGGTCCAAGTCCAGTGCTGTTCCTACACCAGGCCAGCTACCTGGTACCTGGGCCTTCTGGTCTGCTTATCCCCTGTAGGCTTCTTGGGTGGCTCACTCCCTGACACAGCACGGCCTCTCGAGATCCCACTGCCTGGGCTGGAGCACTTTCTGCAAGGAAGCATGATGAGCACATCTCAGAGGCAGGTGTCCTTTTCCTGGGGTTTGCTCTGGATTTAGAAACACTCAGCCGAATTGAGTAGAAAGGGAAACATGACCCTGTATGGTAGAGTGCAAGAGTGAGGGCACCCCAGTCCTGAGGATGTAGAAGGGGGCAATGTGCCACTCCTTGTCCGTCCCCGGGCAGTAGAGCACACACTCTAGCTGTGGCAATGTGCCACACCCATGCCGTGCTCTGTCTGGACCTCCAGCTGCTCCTAGGCTGCGGCAGTGAGCTGTGGGAGAACGGTCCCCAGTCCCCAGCCCCAGCGCCTTCCAGACTCTGGGGTCGCTGTCCTGGGGAGTGGGCACTGCAGCCCGTGTTGGGGCAGCCCGCCCATAGCTGGCTTGCAAGCTGCTTTGCAGCAGGGCAGGATCGGGTTCAAGTCCCAGGTTGCTCTTTGTTTCTAGAGTGACCTCTTTTCCTCTCTGCATCTCAGTGTCCTTATGTAATGTATAGACAGTAATCCTTTCTTTTCAAGACTAGCGTGAGGATTTAATAATAAAATTAGTAACAAGAGAGCATTGATTGAGCACATACATATTAGGCATTGACCTAAATACCTTGTGTTTACTTATTTGATGCTCACAGCAGTTCCCTAAGAGCTGTTCTTCCCTTGGCTGTGCGTACATGTGAAGACACTGAACTTTGGAGAGGTCGTGACTTGCCGAAGTGACCCACTGAGCAAGTGTCAGAGGCAGGATTTGAACGCTGGCCATCTGAGTCCGACAGCCATGCTTTCTACCCGCCTCTGGTGATAGATTTGCAAAACCGTTCGAATTTGTCATAGGCCCAAGGAACATCTGGTGTGTGATGGGACTGTCTCTTAGGTATTCATTCCTATAAAACCGTGCTGTCCAATATGGCAGCCACTGGCCGTATGTAGCCCTTTAAATTCAACTTTAAATTAATTAAAATTAAAGTAAAAAATTCTGTTTCTCAGTCACAAGAACTTCATGTGTCCAGTAGCAACCATATGGGACACTGTGGTTATAGAACCTGTCATTCCAGAAAATTCTTTTGGGCAGTGTTGCTATGGATGTGGGCAGAGCCCTGAGTTTGGCCATAGAACAGACAGGCAGACCCAGAGTATCCCTGAGGGTCTTAGAAGGGACTGTGAGGAGGATTCCGACTCCCAGCTAGGACGGAGAAGATGGGATTCACCAGCATTCCCCGAGACGGGGAGTTCCTTGACCAGCCCATTTAGAGTAGTAGAAACAAGTCTCACGGTGTCTCGATGGGTCTTTGAAGGGAAGGGAAGAGGCTGTTTCAAGGAGTAGAAGGGTCAGTTGTTAACACGCAGTGCCTGTGGCAGCCTAGAGGCCGTCTGTGAGCTGCGCCAGTGATGCTGATGGTGTGGGCAGCGGCAGCCACACTAGGGTGGGTACGAGGCCGTGGAGACGGCGGGTCTAGAGGATTCTTGTTTGAGACCAGCAGTACTGCATTAGGTGCGAGGTTATTGGAAATGGACAACTTTGCCCCTGCCTCCAGACCTCCTGAACTGGAATCTGTATTTCGACAAGTCCATCAGGGGATAGCTAGAGCCAGTAACCTTTGGGGAGCACTGCTCTAGGGCGTGCTTGGGTGTTTCTGGACGGGGCCCAGGGCGACGGGAATTGCAGGTTGGCAAAGGCTGCTGGAGCGGTGGGGCACGGATTCCTAGTGGACGAGGAGGGGTGCGCATGGAGGGCGCCGGCTTGGAGGGAGGGAGGAGTCCGGTTGGCTGGGGCCCTGATGAAGGCAGGCAGTGTCGGATGCTGTAAGGCAGGGAAAGGGTGATAGAGAGGAGACCCGGGAAGGCCAAGCCGTTGCTGTTCTTTGGGAAAGCTGCTTGGGTAGAGCATCGAGCCAGACACAGAACGCGGGCCCCCTCAGGGAAGTGGCAGCAGGGGCTGGCAGGTCGGTCCGTGGGTAGGTCAGTGGCTCACGGACTGACCAGTGGGTCGGCTGGCTGGCTGGCTGGCTGGCTGGAGGAGGTGTCTGTGAAATTAGGAGATGGAAGCGAGAGATGTACCTGTCTGTGTATGTGAGAAGGGGTGTGAGTGCACACGTGTGTGTGTGTGCACACACATGCATACACATTCACGGGTGTACATGGCCCCAAGAGGGCCCTGGGAAAAGGTCAGGTCCCTGACTCAGCACCCAGTTCATGGTAGGAATGAGCTGGGAACCCCACTGCTGTCAGTCCCGGGACCCCAGAGAGCCCACAGATCCCATAGGCCTTCCGCTGTCACGCCCCAGACTGAGCTGACTGACTCTCTTCCCTCAGCCGGCTTCTCTGTGTCCCTCTCTCAGCCCTGCCGTCCGCCCGCCGTTCAGCTGCTCCCCAGCACCGCTGCCCGCATGTTCCTGGTACCGGCCCCCGCCTCCACCTGCACTGTTGAGGACCTCTGAGCTGCCCTCCCGCTCGGCCTCTCGTTGACCCATCTCGGCTCCAACTCCCCAGCATGGGCTCCTCTCCACACACCCTTGTCCCACCTCTTGGGGCCTCCCTGCTGCCTCAGAGACACATTTCAGCCTCCTGAGCCCTACTTCCGCCGTCTGTTGTCCACCCTTTCCAAGCACCCCATCCCTGTCCAGGCCCACATAGCCTTAGTTCTTGAAATTGCTCTGAAGGTGCAGACTTCCTGACTTGGTGCGTGTGTCAGACCCCACCGACCTGCCCTTGGAGGAGTGCTGCCCATTGAGACGTAACACTGAGTTCTGTCCCCACAGTCTCTTTGACACTCCTCTCATTTGACATTTGTCACAGTTTGTCAGCAGTGCATTGATGTGGCTGTCTCTCACACAGACAGACTGCAGGCCCTGGGCAGCTGGGCAGGCTGGACACTGACGAAGTCTCTCCCATTCACTCCATTCATCAGGGTTAGCGAGCCCCAGCACAAGGCTTGTAAGTGCCCTGGATAGAGAGCCTGGTTCTCAAAGTGGTCAAAGGAGCAGCAGCATCAGGACCACCTGGGGACTTGTGAGGGATTCAAATTCTTGAGCCCTGACCCAGACCTACTGAATCCGAAAGTTTTTGGATGAGGAATCTATCCCTTCGCTAAGCCGTCCAGAAGATTCTGATGCACACTTCCGCTGCAGGCTCACTGACCTAGGGGGAGTTGCTGTAACAAATCTGAAAATCTCTAGTGGTTAAAACAGGAGAGATGTGTGTTCCTTACTTGTGAGATATCTAGGAGGAGTGGCTCTTCTCCAGGTGGTGACTCAGGAACCCAGGCTCTGTCTTCTGTCAGCTGCCTTCTCCGTGTGGCTTCTGAAGTCACCCTGTTCTTCTGCATCAGATTTTTAGGGCTGTTTCTGTTTGTTTGGATGGACCCAGCCTGAGGGCGGTACATGTTTTCATTCCTTTGCCATTAGCCAGAACTTCATGGCCGCACCTAAGAGCAGGGGACACTGGGAGTGTGGCCACCTTGTGCCAAGGAAGAAAGAGACATGGCCCTGTGAACGTTTAGACAATCTCTGCCAAGTAAGATGGTCTCTATTCATCTATGAAAAAACAGCTGAGCCCCTGCCTGGCGCCAGGCCCAGGGCTCACCTGCGGCAACATGACAGGAGTGGCCCACCAGTCCCTGGGATAAATCACTTACTTGAGACAGCAGCGCTGAATGAGCCCCGACAAAGCCTGCGCAGGAGCCAGACAGGGGAAGGGGCGCTCACCACGCACTGGAAGTCTTTGAGACTTAGGGGCCATTTGCAGTAGAGTCAGGGTGAGGGGGATCTCCTCCTTACAGTTGGTTCTTTGTACAAAACACTATACTGTGGTATTTTTAACGTTAAATAAGAAAGACCATGGACAAGGGAAGCTATGCTCAGGGAGGTTAAGTGGCTTGTCCAGGTTGTACAGCTGGTTAGCTGCAGCTGGGGGAGTGGAGTCTAAGGCTTATGACCCAAAAATCTGGGGTTTCCACCTACACTTTGATATCCCTATCAGAGTGCATTCTTCCAGAGGCTTCTTCTCCAGATCAGCCTGAGGATCATAGAACTCAGAGCTGGAAGGAAGCCCCGAGGCTGTTTTGCCCAAGCCTGTTATTAAAAGCTTTGGGCATTTCTACTTCGGAATTCTACTTCTACCTTAAGAATTTCTGCTTTATGGAAGGAATCTGGGCACGGCAGCCCTTGCGGCATCCAGATGTCCGCCTCCCTCTTGGGGTCTCTTCCTGCCTGGGGAGATGCTCTCAGCTCTCTGCTGATGTCTGGCATCTCCACCTACCTCTCCAGCTCGAAAGCCTGTGCATTCTGCTCTGCGTGCATGGGGACCTAAACATCCTGAGCTTAAGTCTGCACGAGCATCACCCAACCCTCTGTGTGCCCCGCTCATCGGTCAGTTGTGGGGGATCCATGGAGACTCCTGAGACAGCACATTAAATCTCCCGCAAGTTTCTTCTCTCATAACACACTCCCGAGATCTGTTGAAGTGCTAAGTCTATCCTGATCAAAGTCACATTAGGAGTGAGGCTTCATTTTGGTTAAAATTAGATTAAAGGAATTTTTTTTTTAAAAAGTTAGGCTGGATTTTATGAAGATGCCCTTTTCCGTGTAAAGCAGTTTTCTCCTAAATGGAAAAAAAAAATCAAAATATATGAAATCTTTTCTTGATCGTCTTCATTAAAAAAAAAAAAAAAGCATAGTCTTAAATATTTCTGCCATCTGTTCCCTATTATTCCTGAAACTTTGTGTTGAGTACCTGGGGGATGGGAGAGACTCAAAGGGCCATCAAAATTGTTTTAAGTAATTAAAGCTGATAAAATTTGTAAGTTTTTATCTAATCTCTGGATGATTTGATTGGAGTCAACCAGATGTAAAAATGCCTGCGACAAATTATTCTGTGCCTGCATGGCATGAAGTTTTGACAAAATATCTTGAAAACAGCTGCTAAGTATGAGATCTGGGGATTTGACAGTGCAGAAGGACACTTCTGTGTACTCAGGGAGGGTGGGAAAAAATCCAGGAGAACTTTGGTCCTAAGAATGAATTGTGCTTTTGTAAGAAGAGCCATATTTTGGTAACGGGGAGGCCCGTGGTATCTATGGCTAAGTTCTTTCTCTGTGTGAGAAGCAGGCTGTGGGCACATGTGTCTTGGGGACATCTGAGTGTTAGTCAACCTTTTCTTTCTCTTGACCCCCTTTCTTTTGGGAAAGCTTTTACTCAAGACCAAACTCTGTGTCCAAACCCTCTGTAATTCCCACAACAGTTTGTGTGCGTGGCAGCCATCTCACCGTCCTGGGCTGCAGTGACACTCCACTACTGTCTCTGCCACTTTTGTCCACGTGACCTTGAACTAATCCCCTAACTTTTCAAGCCTTTGTATTCAGGCGTGGAAGATGGGAATAGTGACATTTACCTCGCGGTCCTGCTGACAGGTACATAGGATATGACGCATTCGTCACTTGGGTAAAGCCCCCGTCTGGTACGGTGGAAATGGTCAGTTAAGGTAAACTCGCTTTTCCTTCCTCATGGGCCATCCTCAAAGAGTGTGACCTCCTCTAGGGGAAGAGCCGTTTCTTATTCCCCTAGTCACAGAGGAGATGTTGAGTGTGTGCTTGTCAAAAGTGAGTGAGTGAATGAATGAGCCATAAGTGGATGCATGAGGCTCATTATTTTCCACAGTGTCTCTAACACCTGCACTGGTTGTCCCAAAGATGGCGTCTTCCCCAGAGGCAGGGAGGCGTGTCATGGAGGCCTTGGTAGGAGTGATCCCTTTTACGGCAGCATCTACTCTTTCTTTGTCACCTGTGTCTGTCTCCATGTCCATTCTTGAGTCAGAGAAGCAGGTGTAGCTGTGGTGGTGGGGCCCTTCTGTTCTGCTTCCTCTTCGTGATATTCAGGGACTTTCCCCTTCTGGCTCTTTCTGCTTGGCCTATAAACTTGTCCCTGTAAACCCCCCCCCCCCCCCCCCCCCCGCCCGGAGAACGAACACCCAGCTTGATGGGCACAGGCCAGGATCATGATGATTACAGGTGATGCCCTCTCATTGTTTGCTAGATACTTTGTTCTGTGTTATCTCGTTTACTTCCTACAACGCCCTTTAATGCAGATACTGCACTATGGCCCCATTAGCGTTGAAGGAACCGAGGCTCCAAGGAGAGAAATCAGGGGCCCAGGGACCACAGCTACAGAGCTAAGTCCTTGGCTTCTCTGGCCAAGGTTTTTGAGACAATTGGGCCAACTTCCTTGACCACTCTTCCTTGCCTTCCGGTTGGAACTGGGCTTCCATAACTGATGTCTCTTGGTTTCCTACCTATTTCTCCAGCTTATCCTTTCTGTCCCAGGCACAGATTTGTGTTTCCATAAATTTCCTTCCCCTCAGTGTGGTATCCCCCACCCAGAGTGCTGCTCACATATCCCTTCTTGTTCCATGTTCTCCCTCTTATGCCATCCAGTCTCATTATTTTAATTATGACCAGGGAAGCTGATGACTCGTATACCTATATCTCTTTTCAGACAGTTCCAGTGAACTCCCAATTAATTAGCTGCCAGAGATGTTCCTATAGATGGCCACAGGCCCCTAAAGTTCAAAATGTTCTTCCCGATTCTTTGATTTCCATTAATGGCCCTGCCATTCATTTCATCACTAACACCAAAACGAAACCTGAGGGCCACCTTAGGTTACTACCTTCTCCTCAACACTTCCCCACTCCATCCTATCCCCTTTTTTGATGTAACCCATCAAAATGGACCTGCCAGCTTATCTAAATGTTTCTTAATTATATCTCTTCTCTCTCATTGTCTCCACTCCTGTCCCTTCTCAACTGGACTCCTGCGGCAGCTTTGTTGGTAGAGACTTGGACTTTTGGTTTGGAGAAAGGCACAGATAATAACTGAGTACCCTAATACACCCTGATCAAGACATAAATGATAACCAGCACCACAGAAACCTTCCTTGTGTCCCCTCCAAGTCATTTATTTACCCCAAACGTGTTATACCTTCTAGAGTAGTTTTTCCCGTTTTTGAATTTTATATACGTAGAATCATAAAGTCTATAGTTTTTGTCTTCTTTCTTCCACTCACAATTATATTGTGAGTCTCATTTGTGTTGTGTGTAGCAATAATTTATTTTTTCATTCTTCAACGGTGTTTTGTTACAATGACTATACCAAACCATGTCCATTCTACTGCTGACGTCTGTGTTTCCCATTTTAGCCATAACGGGCTGTGCTACTGTGAACGTATGTATGTGTTTTCTTGTGGTATTGGGCACTGTTTCTCTTGGGTGTATAAGTAGCAGTGGAATTGTTTTTTGGGTCAAGTGCATATTGCCAGGCAGTATTCTAATGTGACCCGATAGTGTTATCAGTCTTTCAATACGACCATTCTGGGAGGTGTATGGTAATGTACTATTCATTGTGATTTTTAGTTTTGCATTAGACTGAAACGAATGAGGTTGAGCACCTTTACACACATATTTTTTTTAATATTTATTTATTTATTTTTAAAGATTGTATTTTTTTATTTGAGAGAGAGAGAGCACACGAGCCAGACGAGTGGCAGAAGAAGGAGAAGCAGGCTTCCTGATGTGCAAGGAGCACGATGTGGGGCTCAGTCCCAGCACCCTGGGGTCATGACTTGAGACAAAGGCAGATGCTTAACCAACTGAGCCACCACCAAAGTGCCCCCCCGCTTTTTTTTGACAATTTCAGTAACCTATTTTGTGAATTGCCTATTCAGATATTTTGCTTTTTTTTTTTTTTTTTTAAAATGATGTATCTTACCAATTTGCAGGAGTTGTTTGTATTCACTTGATATGAGTATTTGTCGTCTGTGTGTGTGTGTGTGTGTGTGTGTGTGTGTATGTACATATCATACTATCCTCTCTCATTCTGTGGCCTGCCTTTTTGTTTAATTAGTGGTGTGTATTGTTGAATAAAGTATATTAATTTTAATGAAGTCCAACTATCTTTTCATTTTTTTTACCATGTTTAAGAAATACTTGTGTTCTACACTATCAAAAAATCACTGTCCTGTATTATCTTTTTAGAAGCTGCATTAGTCTACATTGTAAATGTAGGTCAATGTAGATCCCCTAAAATGGATTTTTTTAACAATATGTTTTATAAAGATTAGAGTTCATCTTACCAGGATGAATGCCAATTGATCTAGTGCCATTATTAGAAATATTATTCTTCCCCGATTCATTGCTGTTATACCTTTGTGATGCACCAGGTGTCCATAAATGCATGGGTCCATTTCTGGATTCAACGATCTTTTCTGTTGGTCTATTTGTCTTGGCACTATTTTGCTCTCTCATTGTCTAGAATAATGAGCCTTTATCAAAAAGTCTTAAAATCAGTCCTGCAACTCTGCTTTTTATATAAACAATGACAATAACAACAACAAATAGCAACTATTTATTTGTTCTTCTGTCTGTGAGTTAGCCAAAGGTTGGCTGGTCCCACCTGTGTTCATCACTACAGCTCTACTCAAGCTGTGAGTCTCAACAGCTCAGATCTCTCCTCCGTTTTCATTCTGGGACTCAGACTGGAGAAACCAGCTCCCTAAGTGGAGGTAACAACAGATGTGCCAAAAGGCAAACCCCACTTCACAGGCACTTAAAAAACAGACTATTATTTTTTAGAGGAGTTTTGGGTTCACAGCAGAATTAAAGGGAAGTATAGAGAGTTCCTATAAACCCCTGGTCAATACATGTGCTCCTGTTTATCAAGACTGTTTTCACTCTTTTTGGTTCTTTGTATTCCATATAAATTTTAGCGTAAATATACAAATTTTTAAAAAGACTTTTGGGATTCTGACCAAAATATAGAGAGTCTCTAGAGCAATGGGAGAATGTACCACTTATGAAAATTGAACATTTTAATCTATGAATATGGAATATCTCTTGATTTGTTTTTTAAATTTGAAATCATTTTTCAACAAAACTTTAAAGATGTTTTTATTTTTGGTTGCCTTTTTTGGTGACATTGTGTCTTTAAATACTAATTTTAGCCCATTCTCTGAGCTCTGTCTCTCTGAGATGCCAAATATACATATGTTAGACCACTGGTTATTGAGTCTCTTTATTTTTCAATCATTTTGCTGTGTTGTTCAGATATCTATTTATCTGTTTTCCCATTCAGCGACCCTTTCTTCTACAGTATCTGAGCTGCCGCTAAGCCCAGAGTAAACTTCTTGTTTCAGATATGGTACTTTTCAGTTCAGAATTCAAATTTTTACTTTCCGTTCCTCTGTGTTATTCCTGTCTTCCTTTTCTATCCAAATTTCCTTTAACACCCTCAGTGCATTTGTAATAGTTCTTTTAAAGTTCTCATCTGTAGATTCTAACATCTGAATCATCTTGAGGTCTGTTTACTTGACTATATGGGTTGTTGTTGTTTTTTTTTTTTTTTCCTTCCAGATTCTTCATATAACAACTGTGGCTGATGTACTGTAGGTAGTCTGGATTACGTCAGTTTGTTTTCCAAGGATATTGAATTTTATCCCATCAGTCAGTTAAATTACTGGCACATCCTCCTGAGACCGTCAGGATTTTTTTTGGGTTGGGGGGATGGATCTGTTTTGATTTTGTCAGTCAGCTTAGTGTGGAGTCCTTACTTTCAGATGTGATACTCACTACTTGACTTGTACTTTCTAGGGTCTTAATTGAATCTCCCCTGCAGCTAGGCCACAATTCCAGTGTTTCCCAACCATGTACAACCTCTGGTATTTCTGTTCATCTCTCAGCCTTGTATTAACCATTCTCTTCTATGGCTTCCAGAGTTTTGCCTTGCATATGTACAGGCCAGCAATCATGCACAGATGGGCAAGGAATCTTTACATGTGCTCTGGTACCCTGCCTTACAAATTCCAGCTACTCTGACAGTTGTCCAAACTCCAGTGCTACCTTCTCAATTCAGCCAGACCACTGTGCTCTGATTGGACTCCACTTCCTAGTATTCTGGGGTCTAGAACCATCCCTATCTCCACCAGGACCTTTGTGTCTGTCTGAGGTGTTTCCAGAGGACAATTAGTAGAGTCAGAAACTACATATCAGGTAACAATTCAAAGTTCCTCCTAGGATGTAATCTTGCCTTTGCTATATCCCGTTTAATGCTTAGAACTCTAGAATGATCAAGCTGAGAAGGTGACCTGCGACATTTCCTATTCCATAGCCTTCGTTGAACCAGTGGAGAAACTGAGACCCTGAGAGGGTAGAATGCTCATCTAATAGTATTATTATTAACTCAGGGAATTACAACTCTGTCTATTATAACAGTCTTATTATTAACTCAGGGAATTATGACTCTGTCTAGCCTTGTTCTGCTTGCTCATTTCCATGGCTTCTTTCTCTTATACTTAAATGCTTTTTTCCCAAAATTGTAAAGAAACTGTTAGAGAGTTTAACAGTTGCATTTTAGGTATCTGGTGAAATTTCTGAGGAGCAGGGAGTGGTAGGAAGGTAGAGAGTCCGATGAACATTAGGAAGAGGGAGATTTTGTCTATAAGAAGCGTTTGGGTACTGGGCTCCAGGAAGAAGATACTTAATGTTTTCAGTCTTCAGAATGTGCGCTCAAGAGTTTTCTTGTTTCTCATTTAACTGTTGGCTGGTGGCAGTGAAAACAAAGGCTTTTTTAAATGTTATTCCTTATTTTTTTGGAGGGAATATATTCAACTGGTCCAAAACTCAAGAGACACTATAAAACATACACTGAAAATTTGTCCTTTTACCTCTTATCTCAGTCACACATTTCTCTTCCCTAGAGATTATCAGTGTTACTGTTTTCTTGTGTATCTTTCCAGAGGTCTTTTATGTGTGGGTTAATCAAATTCCTATTCTTTTTCTTGCATAAATTGTAGCATATTACACAAGCTCTTTTGAGTCTTACTTTTTCTTCTGCTTAATGTGTCTTGGGTATCTTTCTGTGTCAGTGGACATAAAGAGCTTCCTCTTTTTTCCTGATAGCTCCAGCATGTTCCATTGTATGGATGTACCATCATTTATTGAACTGGTTGCTGTGGGTGAGCATTTGTATTGCTTCCAGTCTTTTGCTTTCAGACAATACTGGAATGAATAACTCTGTGCAGACGTCATTTCATTATGCAAACATATCTTTAGTGTAATTTTCAAGGCCAGGGGTTGCTGAACATTTTTAACTTTGATAGATATTGCCAAATTATTCTCTGTAGGGGTCGTGCTGTTCCACATGCCTATCAGTGATGTGTGTGAGTTGGCATCAGTTTTGATTGTTGTATTTTCAAGCTGGAAATCACCTTATATAGTATCTTGTCTTTTCTGGTGCTATGGATAGAGACACAGAGACTCAGACAACCATGGTCATTCTAGTAGTCGTTTGCAGAGGTGGACCTGAATCCTGGTGCCATTACTGCTCAGCCTGAATGGTCTGCAGGACCCCAGGATGCCCAGATGTGGACTGTTCTTGGACAAGCATGCCATCTCACAGTGCATTCTCAGCTCCTCAGAGAAGTACAGAGAACCTGACTCTTAGTACTTAAAGCTCTCAGTAGAGACCTCTTTTCTGGGCTGCATCGTGATGTTTGTTTCTCTTAAAATAAGGGTTAATTTATCCACCAGAAAATCAGCTATGACCTAGGAAAAACTAAGCTGACATACGGGCTGGGCAGAAGGCACAATTAGAGCCTACAGGATTTGGTGAAAAGGGGCCACCATGGCACCCGAGTGATACCTGCTCTCCAGGGAGAAGAGGGATGTCATTCAGAGTCTTTAACTAATGAAATCCCTGTTTCGGTCAAAATGCCCTTTCCCTGTACTCAGCATCTCCCACGTCATCTGTGACTCATTTGTCCAGGTAAAGAGAAGTACACTGTGCTCCTCATGTTGAAGTGGGACTCTTGTCAACATCCTGCCTCCACTTGAGTAAAATGATAGCTTATCCAGGCATCAGGGAGTAGAGGAACATCTGTTCGGTGGATTTGAATCATGTGCTCTGGAGTCGGGCCCCCTGAACTTAAAGCTGAGTCCTGTCATTGGGACTCAGCGAGCAGGTGAACTTGAGCCAATTATCTCATCTCTCAGCTTCCTTTTACCCACTTGTAAAAGAGGGTGGGTAGCATAAATCCTACTTGGTAAGGTGTGCTAGGTAACGCTACAGTAACAAACAGCTCAACATTTCAGATGTGGGTTTCTATTTTATTCACATTATTTGGCCATTAGAGGTTGATGAGGGCTTTTCTCTACACTTGCCCTCTTCTCTGAGACCCAAGATGATTAAGCGGTCGCCATCTGCAGCCTTGCTGGTGACTGTGACAGAGGAGAAGAGAATGTGAGGAACTGTGCACTGGCTCTTAAAGTTTCCGTCTGAACCTGCTAAGTGAGAGAACTATGGAATGTGCCAACCACCTTTGGCCCATATCACAGATACAGTTTTAGCCACAAGGACAGATGTCTCTGTTGCTTCCCCTTGGGCAAGGAGGTGAATGATAGCAGGGAGGGCTTATATGGAATTTCCAGAGAAAAAAGCCATTTGTGACTCTTTGATGATATATTAATCTAACTAAAAAATACCTCTCTCCCGTGGCATTTTATGAAATCTTGACTCTTTTATGGCCCTCTCTTTCAAGTAACTTGAGCTCTTGGTAGGCTGGGCTCACTGTAAAACCTTGTACTTCTCTGTTCCTCATGGGCTGGGGGCAGGAACAATTGTACCCTTTTATAATTTTTTTAAATCCTTAAAATTATGTAAGAAGACTAAAGACTCTTTGAATCTCACTCAATCTTGTCACCTTAGTCCATCCAAAGCCTCTTTGTTTTTTTTTTGTTTTTGTTTTGTTTTAGTTCACATGTGTGTGTTTGGCAGAGATGCGATCAGATGAGAATAACATACCATGTTTATTTAGCATATTTTTAGGTTAATGTTAACATTACCCATATTTGGGTATTCCTTTATGGCCTTTGACATATTTATATCGAACAATTGTAGACAGCGAGGGTATAGGTCTGTATTGGTTTTCTGTTGCTGTGTAATAAATTACCACAAACTTGGCAGCTTTAGGACAATGAGTGATTATTTCAGACCTCTGTAGGTCAGAAGCCTGGGGCACAGGGTATCACAAGGCTGAAATCAAGGTTTAGGGGGCACAATTCTTATTTGGGGAACAATCTGCTTCCCAACTCATTTCTGCTGTTGGTTGAATTTGGTTCGTCATGGTGGTGGATGGCAAGCCTGCATTTCTTTGCTGGCTCTCCGCCAGGGGCCACTCTCATCTTTTAGAAACCACCTGCAGTTATTGTCATGTGGTCTCTCCCATGTTCAAAGTCAATGTCGGAGAATTGCCTTTACACCAAAACCTTCTTGCATTTCAAACTCCTTCACCAGGAAGAGCCTAATCTCTTTTAAGGGCACATCTCATTAGGTTGGGTCTGCTGTGATAATCTCCCATTCTTAGAGTCATGAGTGCCATGTGACATCCCCTGCTCACTACCCAAGAAATACAGCATATTAACACCGGGGAATATGAATGCAGAGGGACGCTTGGAATCCTGCCTACCACACCACCTCCTGTTACAGGTGTTTTCCACTTTCTAGGGCTGCTGCAGCAAAGCACTGAGGACTGGGTATGGTAAAATGACAGAAAACTCTGGTCTTTCAGTTCTGGGGGCTAGAATGCTGAAGGTGAGGTGTTGGGGAGGCTGCACTCCATCTGAAACCTGTGCAGGGATCCCTAGTTGCCTCTCTCCAGTTTTTTTTCTGTCCTGGCGACCTATTGCTCCAGTTGTAGATCTATCACTCCAGTCCTCCATCTTTATATGTCTCCATGTCTCATTACGTCTTCACATGGCTGTATTCTTAGAGGGACGCCCGTCATATTGGATGAGGGCCTCTCTACTCCAGTATGACCACTCATCTTAACTCATTACATCTGCAAGAACCCTATTCCCAATTAAGGCAACAGTCTGAGCTACTGGGGGTTAGGACCTCAGAATGGCCTTTTGGAGGGATGCAAATCAACCCATAGTAGCGATGTCCTTTAATTGTATTTTTAGGCCATATCAAGATTCTGCATGGTAGATAATCTCATAAGGGTCATTGTTGACTATGAAATAGTTTCATTCTTCATTGTTTCCTTCTGGTACCATTCTTGGAATGAGATCTCTGCACAGAAATTCCTTACAGTAGATGAAGAGGGGACCCAGTTTCTTAAGACGACTATGTGCCAGGTACTGAGGTGGGTACACGCCTGTATGTTTTATCTTATCTTTCAGACATTAGCAACATTTTGTAAGTGAAGAAACTCTAATGCAGGAAGAAACTTGGCTGAAATGTACGTATCTAGTGTATCTGTCAGTCAGGGCCCAGCAAGAAAAACACGAACTCTATATATTTGAAATAGAAGGGATTTAATGTAGGTAATTGGTTACAAGGTGAGCCAGCTCAGGGATGAACCATTACCAGAAGCTCTTACCATCCTGAGGCTGGGTGGTCCCAAGACGGAGACAGTGTTATTGGTGTTTGGGGTTCTGGGTTACTCTAAAGAAGCTGGAACTCTGATGGAGACTCCAGCAGAGGTTGGGGGCATGACACGAGCCCCTTCCTGAGTTGGAGAGAGGGAGGGAAAGAGGGATCCAGGCATGTGTATACCCTGAAATACATACAGATACATATCCTCTGGACTCTTCCTTCCTTCTGCCCTCCAGTATCCTCCAAGCACATCTAACTGGTCAAATCAGAAGCCTGCTGACAACAGGAGCCTGGGAAAGTTGTTCTTACCCCTCACCCCTCCAACCCAACTCCTCCCCTGTTACGCATAGCAGAGCAAGGTCATGGAATCTATCTGATGATAAATGGCCTAGGATCATCCTAGCTAATAGCAGTAAGAGTGATGATAATAGCAGAATCATATTAATAGCTACAATTTACTACAGGTAGATTATGACTATGTGCCAGCCACTGTAGAAATTCTCAGCTCACATTTTCCCATTTCATCCTTATTATAGAGTAATAACTCTAGAGTTAGGTACTCTTAAACGCCTATTTTATAGTTGGGTAAACCAAGGCTCAGAGAGGTTAAACACTTTGCCCAAAGTCATGTAGTTAATAAGTAGAATCTGGATTCATATCCAGTTCTGTCTGACTTCCCAGCTTTGTTCAAGTGCTGGTGATATTGAATTAAAATATTTGTATATTTAATACATGATTAATGGCAGTATAGATATAAAATGAGATTGTGAATATCAGGCTTGGTTCCCAGAAGACACTCTGGCCATGAAACCATGAGCTGACTGGGTCTCCAGTGAACTTGGAGCAACAACCACCCGTCACCAGTCATAGCTGATTCGCTGGCTGTATCCCAGCCTTGAGTCTTCCCAGTGTATAAGCAGCTTAGAAGAGTGAGTAGCCAGGACAGAAGCCAGGGTTGCTGTGAGGTTTGCATTGAGTGAGGTAAGGTGATGAGGAAGTGTTTTGTGAATCACGGAGCACTCTGAGAATGACAAGTGACACTATTACAATGGACCAAAGCCTTCATTTTCTGAGGGGCTTTGATTTGCACATTATCATTTTGGCTTTTATTTTGAATATGATTTGAAATATGGCAGTAATTGAATAGCAAAGACTCTGTTCGGTGCAGAAAAAAAATCACTTGAATAGCCATTGTATAGACCTTCTCTCCTGTTTCATCCCCTGCACTGGACGCTGCATACCCCTTTCCTGCAAAGAACTTTGCACCTGGCGAGGAAGGGTCACGGAGGGTAAATGTAATTAGAGCTCACGGTAACATGCATCGCCGTCAGTGTAGGTACAGCATAGGGAGGTGATGGAGAGCAGTAAGGATTTGCTGACTCTATCTGGAGCCAGAGGTGTCTTCCTAAACTAGGGCTCCAGGAGAGCAGAGGGAGGAAGGGGCTTTCCAGTTAACAGGCTCTACATGTGGCAGGTGCAAAGGCCTGCCACGCTTTAGTGTGTTGTGATAGAAGGTAGGATGGGGAGGTGGGGTGGACTCCGCTGTAGGGCCTGATCGTGGAGAGCATTCTCTATTGGGCCAAGGAAGTGGAACTTTTTTTTTTTGAGGTGTCGGTGCCCTCCATCTGCCGGGTGCGCTGTGATTTACAGCAAACATACCTGTAGTTGACAAGTTGGGTTTGGGACTCGCTGCAGGAAGTGAGAGCACACACCACAGAGAGCCTTGGGGAGTCTCATTAAGAAGGTGTTAGAAGGACTTACTATAGAATTTGGGCTTTGGTTGGATGACTTTGGGGGGAGGGTCAGAGGGAGCCGGCGTTGGCCATAGACTGAAATCTATCAGGAAAGGGGGAGAGTTCAATGATTGGATATTTGAATAAGTTTAATCTAGACGGAGGTAACACTGGAGTGGGATGAAAGACGTAATTGATAGAGTTTCAGCAGCCTCATGAGCCACAAGAGGGGGATGTGTGTTTTGTGGTTTGCATGGTGGCCTGGGTTTTTTTTGTTTGTTTGTTTGTTTTTTGTTTTTTTGTCTTCCTTAGAAAAATTGTAAACCAGTCTTGTTCTGCTTCACTTCTTCTTGGTCCCAGGAAGCTGGCCTGGTTTTGGTGTTGTGTGAGATTGGCTAAGCCAAGCAGAGAACAAAATGGCCTGGCTAGGAGTTCCGGGCCAGCTGCCAGCAGCCTGACGTCCCAGCTCATGGTACCGGTCCAGCTCCTGGATGTCAAGGCTGCTCTTCTCTTTCTGGGAAAGCAGTAGCGAGCCCCAGGGAGCAGGGCCAGTCAAGGTCTCATCTGCTTTTGCAGAGCTCCTTCAGGAAGATGTGGCATCTCTAGGGCCAACTCTCCCTCGCATTCACTGTGACTTGGGATGACTTTCCTCCCTCTTTGAGACCAGCTTTTCCCTCTAGTGATGGAAGGGCCGAGGCTGGATGGTCTCTGAGCTTCCTTCCCCAAGAGCTGAGATCTCCTGATCCTGTTTCTAAGAAATCTATAACGCCTGGGCTGTAGTGAGAAGAGCAGAGACGGGAGTGTCAGCTGGACCATGAGGACGCTGGGCCCACTGCGCACAGCTCTCCCGGAAAGGCCAAGACCACTTGTAGCTCGGGGTGGGGCAGTGGGTGTGATGGAGACGTGTCATTTGCCTCTTGACTTCCGTTCATCCCGTTCCTGGCAATAATTTCTCCTCTCCTCTCCCCTTCCCTTTCCATCCATTCCTGCCTACCCTTCCCTTTCTCTCTCTCTCTCTTTCTGTTTTTTTTTTTTCTTAGTCAGTAAGGGAATTTATTGGTTTATGGAAATCAGTAGTCAGAGAACAGGTCTCCTAGGCTCCCAGCGTGGGCTGATGAAAGACTCAAACAATGGTTCCACGCATTCCAGCTTCTTGCTCTCTTCCTGTCGCTCCCGTATATTTTTGGCTCTGCTTCCATCACATTTCCATTCTCCGGCCCCACGTGGTGAGACAAAGGTTGCCGCAGGGCTAATCCCACCTTTCCCTCTTGACGGGTGAGCGAATGACTTCTGATCACCACTGGGGAGTCCTGGGTCATGTGCCTACTCCAGAACCATCCGTGAGCCACAGCAGTGGGAGCGTGGATATGCTGATTGCGTTTAAAGTGCACCAAAAGATGCATTCAGCCAGACTGAGCCCGGGCCCACTCCCAGAGCTGATGGCTGGTCCGATCGCAAGCCGTATGGGCTGGCTGTGGGGAAGAGGTCTCCAAGAAAAATCTGGGATAGTGCTTAACTGGAAGCATTGTGAATGCCAACTGAGGAGCCAAACTAAAATTCTGGGTTGCCCTCCTCTGTGATGCTCATGGAAATAGAAATTGTGGTTGGTGGAGCCTTAGATGCGCTGAGATGCCCGTCAAGCCCCACGCTGCCTCTGTGTTTCTCAGGGTCCTTGACTAAACATGGCCTTACTCTGTCTTGGTCTCCATTCCCTCTGTTGTCCGATGGGGATGCAACGATGTGCTCCCAGCTCTGTAGGGCTGTGTGTCTTTCTCCTCCCATCCAAGGACTGTGTGTTCGTTACAAGACACAGGGCAGTCCTCCCAGGGGGGCTGGAAGCCCTTTGTTCACAGAGACACTGCAGACTGGATCCGTGGAGAGGTCCATGTGCTAGGGGAGCTCTCATCAGGTCAAGAACAGAGAACACACTCAGGACTCTGCAAACAAAGGAGTTTTTACCCCAGCCTCTTAAAACTTTTCTGGTAAGGCATGGCTTGCCTTCCTTGCAACCTTGGACTCTCTCCGCTGCTTCTTCGCTGTTTGCCTTCATCCCCGGGGATGGTGGTGGGAACAACACACACGAGGAAGATGGGCACACCTGCGCATCCAGCAACACGGATACTCTCACGCAGCTCAAGGAGTAGCTGCCAGAACAAGGCCGTGATTCTAGAGTCACAAGGAGTGGAAGGCAAGGCAACTACGTTCAAAGCTCAGCAGCCCTCCCGAGGAGGGTGGGAGCGTCCTGATGGGGGTGCCACGGCCGGGACTGGTGGGGAAAGAAAGCAGCGGGCCGATGTGAGATTGGAGTCTCAGCACCAGTGGCAAGCAGGTGGCTACACAGAAAATTCTGGGACAGGCCGAGGGTTGGGGTTGGGGAACCCCAGTGGTGTGGAGCAGCACACACAATTCCGTTCCACTTCGTAGCCCAGTGGCCTTGGGCATCTCTCTCTGAATCTCCATGTCCACATCTGTAAAGTGGGGGAGAAGATCCTCCGGGGAGTCTGGCCTGGGTCCCTCACATCTTTCTCTGTGGACCCCACATTCTCTGGTCTTTTCAGGAATCTTCACTCCTATCCTACTTCGACCTTTGTGGATACAGCTCCAGAGCCCTGAATTTCACCCTGGCTGGTGTGGGGAGGTGACTGTGGCTCTTGCCTTTTCCACCCAAACCCCAGATCCTCTGGTTCCTCTGGGGACTGTCTTCTCCCCATTGTCTTTGTTCACCGAGCTCTCTGAGGGTGTGCAAGTTCTAGAGACTCAAAGAAGCCTAGTCTCTAAGCCTCAACTCTGGACTGAAAGGGGTCCTGCTCTTACATACACCCCGACGTTTTCTGAGGAGCATCATCGAACATCCCCCAGCAGCCCCCATCAGGACGGACGAGTCCAACAGCGTGTGGGTGACGAATGCCTCCTGGTACAGCGGCAACCTTCCCTGCCTCATTCTGATTCTGGTTTGGATAATTTACCTTGCGGCTCCAGGATTTTCTCCAGCATGAGTGGGGATGACTCACATTATTGCCCTAAAACCGCACGGAAATGTATCACCGCTCGCCTCCTTCCCAGTGTGATAAATCTGATTATAACTTGTAGATGGCCACTCGTGGCAGTGCAGCGGTTTAAAATGCACTGAAAGATTCATTCAGCTAAATCGAAGTTGTCAGGTGGATCACCGCAGGGACTTCTCGTTGCAGACACAAGTTGTGTTACGTCGGCTGTAGCCTTGTGGCGGCTTTCAGACTGCGGCTAGGAAATAAATCCATTAATCAGTATGGACCACCCCAACTCACGCCGCTAGGCTATGGGCTCCGTGAAGGCACAGGGTATGTCTTGGTCCCTCACTTGCCTCTTAGTGCCTGGCGTAATATATCCTTGATAACGGACTCTGCATTTTCATTTTAACGTTATATTCTTAAAAAAATAGAATTGCCAGTGATCACAGCGGAAATGACCTCAGAGAGCCTCTCTTATAGTCCCTGGGTGAGAGTCCTGAGGCCCAGAGAGGGACAGTGATCTCTCCCAGGTCACACAACAAGACTCCACGGGAGAGCTGGACGTGAAGCCTGGTTCCTGACGCCTCTGGTTCTCTTTTGTGCTTTTCTTGGCAGCTCCTGTCAAAGAAGGATGCTAGGAATTCCATTCGGCCTTTATTCTAGTGTTTTACAGTCTCTTCTGAGTAATAAGGTCGGCTTGTTTAATAAGTTCAGCTTCAAAGTAGGTCAGGGATTTTATTTCTGTGCATGGGCCATTAGCATTCTTAAGTGAGAACACATTTTTTTTTTTTTTTAACTGAGAAAATATCCTCTCTGTGGATGAGATGCTTCACGTCTGCCTGTTTCCTAAGCTGTGTCAGATCCTTTTATATGACAAAGCCTCTGTGAGGGGGCCCCCCGCAGGCTTCTCAGTGGAGGCTGAGGCCAGATGGGAGGGACAGGGTGGGGACCACGTGAGGTCTGAGCCAGAAGGGCAAGGTGATTTCCGAAGCCTTCTCAAGCTAGTGGTCACACTGAAATGAGGTCTGTGGTGTGCATTGTTGGAGTTAGTTCTCTGAAAAACCCCTAACACTGGTTTAGAGGGTTGAACGTGATGCCAAGAACTCTCTCGAATCTCTTGTGACACACATGCCTTCCCAGATCCGGCCACCCAGTGGCCAAGCTGGTGGAAGGGAGTCAGGATCTAGCTCTTGCTGCTGTCAGGCAGAAGGATCAGGGCACGCCCCGGTGGGGAGCTGGGGAGGGGGAGAAGGGCGACACGACACGTCATCTATTTAGGGCTGCTCCTGAGGGTAACATCAATTTTACATTTTTAGCAATGACCTGAATTGTTTCATGAGCTCACTCCTTAGTCAATGGTTTTACCCTAAATGGGGCTGATAACACAACAAAAGAAAAACGGTTTCTATTGACAATTCCTGCTTGAGGTACCGTGTTTGACACAGCGAAGACTGCAGGAGCCTGACTGGCTGCATCCCTGTCTTGTGGCGACTCTGTGGAAGGGGAGAAAGGCCTGGATGTAAACAGCCAGGAGTGTGGGCCACGGTGGGCTGATTAGGTCCCCACAGCATTTTCCCCACATCAGTCTGTTCCATGCCCACTTTCGTAATTTCTTTCCCTTATCTATTCTCTTATTTAACACTTCTGCTTTTTTTAAAAAATGCACTTTCTTTGATCTCTCAAATGAGAATTCATATCATTATAACCATTACATTACAATAGTGGAAGGAAGTCTGGTAGGTTTCTAATGCAAACTCAAGTCCGTCTTCGACTGTTACACTAATGTATGGGTCAGCGCCCATCGGTGTGCCCTTGATTGAATCTGGTGTGTACCACACTTCAGAACGTGTCAGGGAGGCTTTCCGAAGCAGACGAAATATTAGCAGGGCCTTGAAGGATGAACTCTCTGAGTCACTGCATGCTGCCCATGAATAATCCTAGTGATTCTGTGCAAACACATGGAGGGTCTGAATACACAAGTAAGAGGTGATGTCGTGGCCCCTTGGGACTATGCTTTCTAATGATGTTTAGGTAGTTGGCAAAGAAAACCTCATGAGATTAGATTTCTCCATTGTCACCCCCTTTTACTGCTTTGATTTTGTGCATTGAACTCCACGATTGCGAATAAGTTGTGGGCTTCCTCTCTGCAGGGCTCTCTGTGAGCATTCGAAGTCCTCCAAGCCAGGAGGACACAGGTGAGCAAGGCCTTTTGCTCCCTCATTCATTTATTCATTCATTCATTCATGTGTTCAATCCCTGCTACCTCCAATGCCTTGTCTGCAAGACTGGAGACTAGAAACACATGCAGAATTACTACCTAAAGGGCAGAGTGTTGGAGGACTCACTCAGATGCCCTGCATGTTGTCATTGTACAGGAAATGAAGGACGTAACACAGTGGTTCTCAAATTTGGCTGCACATTGAAGAAAACCTGAAGTGTTAAAAAAAAATGCTGGTGCCTAGGTCTCACCCCAGAAATTCTGATCTGATAGTAAAGGTTGGAAGCAGGACATCAGACGCTTTAGAACTCCTCCACATGGTTCTCGTACACAGCTGTGTGCAAGCCATGGGTACAACCACTAAAGATCTTTTTTTAAAAGAGTAGCATAGGGGCGCCTGGGTGGCTCAGTGCGTTAAAGCCTCTGCCTTCGGGGCACGTGTACCCGAATGTTTATAGCAGCAATGTCTACAATAGCCAGACTATGGAAAGAACCTAGATGTCCATCAACAGATGAATGGATAAAGAAGATGTGGTATATATACACAATGGAATACTATGCAGCCATCAAAAGAAATGAAATCTTGCCATTTGCGACGACGTGGATGGAACTAGAGCGTATCATGCTTAGTGAAATAAGTCAATCGGAGAAAGACAACTATCATATGATCTCCCTGATATGAGGACATGGAGAAGCAACATGGGGGGGTAGGGGGATAGGAGAAGAATAAATGAAACAAGATGGGATTGGGAGGGAGACAAACCATAAATGACTCTTAATCTCACAAAACAAACTGGGGGTTGCTGGGGGGAGGTGGGATTGGGAGAGGGGGAGCGGGCTATGGACATTGGGGAGGGGAGGCGAACCATAAGAGACTATGGACTCTGAAAAACAACCTGAGGGTTTTGAAGGGTCAGGGGTGGGAGGTTGGGGGAACAGGTGGTGGGTAATGGGGAGGGCACGTTTTGCATGGAGCACTGGGTGTTGTGCAAAAAGAATGAATACTGTTACGCTGAAAAAATAAATAAAATGAAAAAAAAAAAAAAAAAAAAAAAGCCTCTGCCTTCGGCTCAGGTCATGATCCCAGGTTCCTGGGATGGAGCCCCTTTTCGGCTCTCTGCTCAGTGGGGAGCCTGCTTCCTCCTCTCTCTCTGCCTGCCTCTCTGCCTACTTGTGATCTCTCTCTCTGTCAAATAAATAAATAAAATCTTTAAAATAAAATAAAAGAGTAGCACAGCCTAATCCAAAGGGCCTTTGGTCAAATGGTACTTGGTACCGTGTGAGAAATGGGCAGGACAGGGTCCAAGCTGTTTGACATTCAGGTGTGGGTTCAGCCCAGCCATCCTAGAGGACTCCTGGGGAACTTTCAGCCCTGCAGGGACACCCCATTTCTTAGGGGGGGCTCATTTCATGCTGCTTGTCTGCAAAGGAACTGGTTGCTTTAGCTTTTGAATTGACTGTGAGATACCAAAATGCTCCCATATCAACCTTCTGGGCAGAATACCTGTGGTTTGGGATCAGTCTTGAGTACATCTTAGCTGTTGGGAAACCTCCCTGAGCTTTCCAATCAGGAACATGCAGAGTTACATTTCCTTTCCCTGAGGGGAATCAAAGGTAGGAGAGGAAATTCATGGGCCCATTTTAAGAGAACATTAAAGGCCTCCAAGCTGTGAAGAGCTCCCTAGGAAGGATGCCCTTTGAGATCAATTCTTTAAAAAAAAAAAAAAAAAAAAAGTTAATACCTTGGAGGATTGCAACATTAAACCTGTTTGTCCTTTGGTGTATGTGACTTTAATCAGATTGCTTTCCTGATTAAGATCTAGAAGAGGTTTTAGGCAAGGCTTTTATTTTTTTTTTAAGCCTTGTTTTTACTTATATGTGTTTTTCTTCAATGAAAAATGAGAGCAATTTCGCTGAGACCATCAATGTGCCCTACCGAATAGGCTGAGGTATATCTTTGTAGTAGGGCAAGCTTTCAAATTCACTTCTCATTTTATTGCGCATATGACTACAAAGGTGAGTTTTAGGCCTTTTCCTTCATTTTATCCCACCGCATTAAGAATAAAGAGACAGATTTTAAGGCTAGCTTTTCTCGCAAATGATGCTGTATGTGCTAGAACATTTGAATTCATGTTTCCTTGGTGGAGACCCCTCTGTCCTGCCCTGCCGTGGTATCTGTGTTCTACTGAGTCCCATCTGGGCAAACATCCATCCATAGTTTGGTGACTGTTTCTTCACCAGGTATATCCTTTTTGAAGTAATGGCAAATTAATGCCTTCATGGGTATCACTGTTCTATCATATATGGAATAAATATACCAAATGGCCAGATGTTAATTCCCTTGTTTGCTTACCGCTGCAAAATAAAAAGCACTAGGCTTACCAAGTGTTCTAACACGTCTTTAAGTGCATTAAAATGTCTCCTTTGAGGGCATTCTTCAGGAAAAGTAGGGTGCCTCCTTTTACTTTTATCTCAGATAGACTCAGCCAAGTCCTCCCCAGGCTTCTGCCCGGTTGTTGTGCTGTCATTTCAAAGGTGATTCTGAAACTGATCTTGAAGGAAGCTGGAAGCATTGTGTGTGTGCATTCGTCTGTGCCTCTTGGTGTTAACTTGTAGCCAAGACTTTTCCCTTTTTAGTCCCCAAAACGTCTGGTAAAATTCCTTCACATTTAAAATTATTTATGGCGTTTGTATGCAGTATTAGTCACATATTACCCCAAAATGTGGTTGCTTAAACCAGCAAGGACTTATTTTCCCGGAGGCATGGGTTAGGGATGGTGGTGCAGCATCGTGGGGTGAGTCTAGCTTGGGGCTCTCACAGGCCATAGTCGTCTCGAGTCTAGTCCACGGGGAGATCTGCTCCCAAGCTCACACACTCACATGGCTGCTGGAAGCCTTCAGAAGATCCTCTGAAAAGAGACTCCCGTGGCTATTGGTCTCAGAGCCTCATTAGCTATTGGCTGAAGTTATCATTTCTTTGGGAATGTGTGGTTGTCCATAACAGGGTAGATAGAGGAGGGGAGAGGGAGGGAGAAAGGAAGAGAAGAGAGAAGAAGCAGGAGGGAGAGGGAGGGAAAGAGGAGGAGAGAGTAGGGAGAGGGGAAGGGAGAGGAGAGGAAAGGGAAGGGAAATAAAGAAAGGGAGGGGGAATAGAGAGATTCACAAGGAGAGAAAAGGACAGGGCAAGGAAGGTGGTAGTCTTTCTGTAATGTAATCTCAGTAGTAACAAGGTCATGTTACTTTTGCAATCTTCCTTTTGTTAGAAGTGAACAAGAGGCCTAGCCCCCTTTCAAGGGGTCAGTCAGTATTACACAGAAGCATTGATATCAGAAAAATGAAGTACGGGGGGCCATTTTAGAGACTTCCAACAGCAGCTGGGGTCTCCAAGCACCACCAAAAAAGTGACGGTCATTTGCAGATACGGTTCAGGATTTTCTGGCACAAGAGATACTGAGTTTCAGCTCTTACAGCTCTATAGTGACAAAGGTCGTATATTAAATATCTAAGTATATTTTACACTTCCCAGATTGACAGCTGCTTAATAATGAAGCACTGATTGAATTTGGGGTAACGCTGCCATCTTCTTCCCTGTCAAGTCCAATGAAGGGATTCTGAAGGACAGTGCCACCTTGGACACATGCCTCTCGGGTTATAGGTTCTGGATTTTACTGTCTTACATCTTTTTAGTAGTTTTGAGCATATGCTTCCTAGTTCCCATTTTTAAGCAACTATCCATCATCCTGATTGAAAACACAATTTTAAAAGTATTATGCCTCTGAAAAATAAATGAAAAGTGCCACTAAAACTTGCAAAACAAAACAGACATATTTTTTCAGCATTTCTGTGTTACTGAAAAATGCTCTATGGCAGGAAATAGAACCAAATATAGTTATATGTTTGCCAACTGAATGTTTGAACGAGCACAATTTTGTCAGGAACCTGAGCTGATTTGTGAGTGCTGATGAAATTGAATACAGTAAAAAAAAGTAAAAAATGCATGTGGGCTTGACACTGAAGCCATGACTTATAACTGGGAGAATGGATGAATTGAACCTTGTCAAAATTAAAACTTCTGCCCTATGAAAGCTCCTATGAAGACAGTGAAAAGACAGGCTACAGAGTGGGAACAAATATTTGCAAACCATGTGTGTACAAGGGACTAGTATCGGGACGCCTGGTTGTCTCAGCGGGATAAAGCCTCTGCCTTCCGCTCAGGTCATGATCCCAGAGTCCTGGGCTTAAGCCCCGCATCGGGCTTTCTGCTCAGCAGGGAGCCTTCTTCCCCCCCACCTCTCTCTGCCTCCCTCTCTGCCTACTTATGATCTGTGTCTGTCAAATCAATAAATAAAAAATCTTAAAAAAAAAACCAGCAAACCACAAAGGACTAGTATCTAGACTACATAAAGAGTTCCAAAAACGCAACATGCTGTATAGCAGAACAAAAACAATAGCACCAACCAGCCAAACCAAAACCAACAATTCAACTAGAAAACAGGGAAAAGTTCTGAGCAGACATTTCACTCAAGAGGATATACAGATGGCACATAAACCCATGAAAAGATGTTTCATATCAATAGTCATAGGGGAGCCCAACTTTAAAACCACAGTGCCGTATCACTGCATACCAGGATGGCTGAGACAAAATGGGAGCACCAAATCTTCCTGAGGATGCAGAGAACTCCAATACCTCATTCGTTGACGGCGAGAGTACAAGGTGGTTTTGCCCTCTGGAAAGCAGTCTGGCTAGCTCCAGGACCTAGCTGTTGCATTCCTGGCCATTTATTCCAGAAGAAGGAAAACCGACAGTCACACAAAGTCTGTATAATCCTGATTATTCATAGAAGCTTTATTTCATAGTAGCTAAAAACTGAAACAGCCCAGATTTTTTTTTTTTTTTTAAACCAGGTGAATGGTTAACTGTGGTACATTGTACCATGGAATCCTACTCAGCAATTAAAAAAAAAAAAAAAAAAAAGAATGAATTGCGGCTATGTGCAACGACCTAGTTCTGTCTTTAGGAAATAATGCTGAGTGAAAGAAGCCAATCCCCAAAGACTATGGTCATTTTTTAAATGTCAGAATTTTAGAAATAGAGAATGGGCTCGTGGTTCCCAGGGCTTGAGAATAAGGTGGGGGAGTGAGGAGGGAGATGAGTATGGTTATAAAAGAGCAACATGAGGGTTCCCTTTGATGGTAGAAATGTGCTATATCTTGACTTTTTCAGTGTCAATATTCCGGTTGTAATATTGCATGATAGATTTTTTTTTAATGAATGACAGCTTTATTTTTTACACTTAAAGGCTGATGAAAAACCATTGCTAATCCTATTAAAATCCAACATCTCAATTGGGAAGGATAACTATATTTACTCATTAAGTATCATTTAAGTTTTCTACAACACAAATTGGAAGCATCCACCATGCATATGTAGTTTCAGTACAATGGATTCAGGACCAAGTGTACATGTTACAGGCATCAGGGCTAGATTACAAATTGTTTCCTCCTCCTCCTCTTCCAACTCCTCCTTTTTCTCCTTTTTTATCTTCTTCTTTGTCTTTGTCTTCTTCGTCCTTGTCGTCTTCATATTCTTTGTCTCTGTCTCCCTCTCCCCCTCCCGCCTCTGCTGCTGCTCCTCGTCCTTCTTCCTTTTCTTTTCAATGCATTTGATGATTCATTGGCAATATTTGGTGATGGCCACCATCTTAGTAGTACTCATGTTTTGGGCCCCAATTAATGATGGATTAATCAGAACATTCTGAACTGCGATCTTGTAGGTATTGATGCCTTTATAGTTGGGGACTGTGACGTGGGCATCTGTACTGTAAACCTTTGCCCTGTGAGGGACATTGGAGGCCCTCCTTCAGTTGACGCAGTTATGGTTTTGGGGTTGGTGTGCCAGGTGTGGGAGTACTTGGTCTGCTAGTAACTCAGCCAACACTTAACCACAGAGCTGTTATTCTTCCCATAGAAGTAGATGCCTTTTTTTGGGTAAAGATTTAAGTCTATAATTTGGAGCAGTCAAGCATTATATATCAGGTGTTAACCTAGGGCCTGAATATGGTTCGATTAATGGCAAAGGAGTTTGATTTCTTTTCCTTGCAATAGCTAATAAAAAGTCTCTTGGGGGAGGAGATTTAAAAGACCGATGAGCACGACCCTGGAGAGTCAATCACATATCATCAGCATCCACAGTAGCTTTCTTAGCATGGCTTGAATAAATTTTTGCATCATCTAGAATTGTGGTCACATATCAGAAAGCAGACTCCAACATCTGATTTATAACTCTCGGCTCCTGTTCTGTAATCCCTGTATCTTTCAGGATTTGTACTGTCGTCTGTGCCTCTTTTGGCATGCTCTTGGGAGAAGCCATCTTGCCAGACTCCACGGTCAGACTTTGCAAGCTCAACCACCCACATTAATGTATTTCAGTCCTGCTCTTGATGCAGGTCCTTTGCCTAGACTGGTTTTCCAACCCCTGGTGTTCTTGGAAGCAGGATATTTGGAAGCAACATGATCCTCACTCTTGCATGATAGTTTTTGTTTGTTTGTTTTTTAAGATTTGTTTATTTTAGGGAGGATGGGGGAGGGAGTGAGAGCAAGCAAGCAAGTAAGCGGTGGGGAGGGGTTGAGAGGGAATGGGAGAAAATCTTAAGCAGATTCTGCGCTCAGCCTGGAGCCTGACTTGGGACTTGATCTCACACCTGAGATCATGACCTGAGCCTAAACCAAGAGTCAGATGCTTAACAGACTGAGCCCCACCCAGTATGCCCCTTGTGCACAAATTCATCATTGGGGAAGCTGAGTAAAAGATACATAGAATCTGAGTGAAATAAGTCAATCAGCGAAAGATAATTATCATATGATCTCTCCGATATGAGGAATTTGAGAGACAAGTCAGGGGTTGTAGGGGGGAGGGAAGGAAAAAATGAAACAAGATGGGATTGGGAGGGAGACAAACCCTAAGAGACTCTTAAATCTAATGAAACAAAGGGAGGGTTGCTGGGGTGTGGGGGTGGGGGGGAGGAGAGGGTGGTAGGGTTATGGACACTGGGGAGGGTATGTGCTATGGTGAGTGCTGTGAAATGTGTAAGCCTGATGATTCACAGACCTGTACCCCTGGGCCAAATAATACATTGTATGTTAATAAAAATAAAGATACATAGCATCTATTATTTGTTAGAATTGGTGTAAATCCATAATTATCTCAAAATAGTTTAATTAAAAGAATTAACACCGATGCTTAAAGTGGTAAGCTGGGTTCTTGGAGTCCTTCTGGGCAGGGATCAGCAGCCCCTTTTCTGAAGTAGTGTGCTCTGCTCAAGGCTTCTTGTACTGCTGAGTTTTCTGATAATATCAAGCTACCAATTCTTATAACTCCTCTCTACTCTCAAAATATTCTTCACTCTAAACTTCAATGGACCAAAAAAATCAGATTCCCTGACAGAAGAAGGTTCTTCTGGCTTTTGCATTGACTCATTCATTCAGTAAATACTTATGAAGTGTTTACCGCATGCCAAGGATCAAGGCAGGTGCTGCAAATAAGATACCGAAAAATATCAACCTGACCTCTGCCCTCGTGATGCTTACCTTCTAGTGGAGGAGACCAGCATGAATGGTCACACAAAATGTAACTGCCCTGAAGAAGCGTATCTGAGAGCTTCCGGCGGGGTCTGGAAATATGGTTTGAGCTGAGCTGTGGAGAGTAAACTAGGTGGAGCAGGGAGAAGAGGAAACAGTGTAGGCAAAGGCCCTGAGGTAGAAAGGCTTACAACAGGTTAGGAATATTTGAAAACAGACCTATGTGTCTGGAGCCTGAGCAGCAGGAAGGCCAGTGGCAGGAGATGAGGCTGAAGAGGCCACGGGGCCCTGTCCCTCATGGTGCTTGGGGCCACGTAATAGAATATAGTCGTTACTTTAGGAAGATCAGGTTAAGACAGGACACAGAGTGGAGAATAGATCTGAAGAGGGAAGAAATAGAAGCAGGGTTAGAAAAGCTTATACATATCATGCAAATGGATGATAGGAAGCTCTTCCCTTTTTGTTGATTGAAATCTAACAGAACGGCAAAGTACATTGGCTTTAATATATGAAAGGGTGTTAGACTTGCTTTTGATTTTCATCCTAATTTGAGACTCTGGGATTTTTTTCCATATGCAGTCATGTAGTCTATGAATAACGAGAGCATTATTACTTCCTTTTCAATCCTAATGTCTAATATGTCTTTTTCTTACCCCATGGCCAAGGCTTGAGCATCCAGTAAAACTGGGGAGATTTAGGGGAAAGCATTTATATTTACCATGGATTGTGATGTGAGACCATGTTTTGGATGCTTGTTATCAGATTAAGGAACTTTCCCTTCTATTCTTAGCTTGTTGAAAGTTTTATTGCAGATAGAGGCACCTTGGTGGCTCTTGGTGGTTCGGCAGCTGCCTTCCGGCCCAGGTCGTGATCCCGGGGTGCTGGGATTGAGCCCCATGTCAGGCTCCCTGCTCAGCAGAGAGCCTACTTCTCCCTCTCCCTCTGCCTGCTGCTCTGCCTACTTTCGCCCTCTCCCTATCTGTCAAATAAATAAATAATAACTTTTAAAAAAAGAAGTTTTATCGTGGATATCCTTGGCATCTCTTGGGATTGTTGCATGATTTTTATCTTTCAGTCTGTTAATATGATGAGTTATACTGATTAATTTTCTAATACTAAACTGATCTTGTATTCCTGGAATGAACCCACTGTGGTCATGATCTATTACTCATTTCATGTATCCCTGGATTTGGTTTGCTAATATAATGTGTAGGCTTTTTATATCTCTGTTTATGAGAGAGATTGGCCTGGAAGTTTCTTTTCTTGTGATATCCTTGTAAGGTCTTGGCGTGACAGTTATCCTAGGCTTGTCAAATGAGCTGGGACGTATTTCTTCTGCATTCTTTGAAAGAATTTGTGTAAAGGTGGTATTCCCTTGAAACCTTTTCTACATATAAAAATGCAAAAGCTTCTTTTAGAATTTTGTCCCAGGAAGGCGTTCTGTCTAGAAACTGTGTCACTTTGTCGATCACCTCAGAAGTTGCTCTGTATTTCTCTGGGTTAACCGCTGTCTGTGGTTAAGAAGCACATGATGGAGGTGTTAGAAACATCTAGAATAGATGTTAGATCTGAATAGAATAGATCTGAAATGGGATACCCAGTAAATATACCCTCTTCTCCCCTTCCATATTCTCTCCTTGCCACAGAAGTACCGAGGTCCCGTGGCCTGTGGTGGGTACCAACTTGAAGCCACTACTCCGGTTCTCAGAGCCCAGTGTCCACCTGCTTGAGTCAGAATTATGGCCTCTGGTCTGTGAGGCCTCAGTGGCCCATGGTCTATGAGACCTTCCTGTGTTCTCTTGTTCCAGAGGTCTTTCCCAGAGTGCTGCTCTGTAGGCCTGCTAACACCAGCTCTGTCTTCCTGCTGGATGTGGTGGAAGGCAGGGGCAGCCCAGGTGGGGCCAGCAGTGGGGGTGGGGAGGTTGGAAGAAGCCATGTTTTTTGGATCCCTTTTATAAAGGAGGCATTTGTTATGCCCAAGTTTTCGCGTCTGAGAGACTACTCAGGAGCCAATACTGATGCAATCACACGAGGGTTTATTTAATAAGCTTAAGCTTGGGCCCAAGTATACCGGACACAGCAGAGTAGGGACTTGGACCCCGGATCAGATTACAGTCAGAGTTTTTAAAGGCAAAGTAGGGGTGGACTCAGGGTAGGTGAGGGCAAAGGGGATTAGGGATGATGTAAATCTCTAAGGAATTTTGGAAGCAAGGTCTCCAGGACCTTGAGGGGCTAACTATTGTTGGGAGAAAGGTTATTTATTACCAGTAATAAAAATCTTCTCGTGAGACCCTTTAGATGTGTATCAGTGGGTCATATGCTTGGGAATGATTGCTGACACTATCTTGGAAGTGTAGAGATAAAGCTTTCTAAAGGAATTATTAAGGTACACTTACAGGATCCTGTGGACCTGTTAGAGTAGGGGTTGGGTCAGGCAAGGATTGTCCTTAGCAAAACCTCAAGGTGAGGGCAGTTGAGTCCCCAGGGGAGAGCCACTCCGTCTGTTTCAAGGGCTTATCAGTAGGTAAGGAATTTTAATGATTTTCTTCTGCCTCTGTTTCCCACATCATTCCTCCCTGAACAATTTTGACCCTTAAACCTTTAAGGTTGTTGAAGGTGGAAGCTCTCATCTTCTGTAACTTCTTCCTGCTGAATAGGGGTGTAGAGTTGCCCCTACCTACTCAACACTGGTCAGTTGGGGACTATGTAGGGGAGTTATGAAAGACAAAGGCAGCTGAGGCCAGGGGAGACTGCTCAGGTGATCTTCCCAAGTGGAAAGGATCCTCTGTGCAAGTTATGACAGCGAGGGAGTTGAAGTCAGCTGAGGAGACATGGGAGAAAACAGCAAAACATGATGAGTGTAACAAAAAGAAAATGAAGCTCAAATAAGTTCTTTTGCTATTTGACAAAAACCCTTTTCCAGTCCAGGGGTTTAAATCAATCATTAAAGGAGAGAGGGACTGTTTAAAGTGCTAAACCTGAGTAGGTCAGAACCCAAGAAATATTTTCTGATAATCTGGAACATCAAGATGGCTGCACTTATTTCAGGGCTAGACTCTAGGTGGGTACAACCTTGTTTTTCTTGGCCTCCACACATTCACCTCTTAAACTCTCCCCAGGAACTGAGCAGCCTGTCCTGAGCCCCTTAATCCGTCTGACGCCTTTTCCTGACACTTGAGAGCCGTCAATCCTTGTAGTCACTTAGGCTGTTTGAGCTACTTAGAGCCCAATACCTCCTCTTCCTGTTCCCACCCTGCACCCTGCACCCCGGAGGATATGCTGAGGAGAGAAATTTGCAAAATAACATTATTTCTAAAGCCCCCATCCCCTTCCTTTGCTCTCTCTCCTGCGGCTGGTAACATAGCAACTGAGGGAACTGCCTGGACTCAGGTTGCCCTGCATTGCCTCTCTCTCCTCCCTCCCTCCCCACCACCCAGCTCTTAGACTTGTTCTGTGAAGACGCCCCTATGTTTCCCCCTGGTGCTCCTGGAGGGTGCGTTGCCTGTCCCGGTGGGAGATTAGCGGCTCCGCATGCAGAAAGCGGGAATTGATCTTTGTCCTCTGAGCTCCATGAGCCCCAGGTGCCCTGGTGCTGCTCAGATGCCCAGAGCAGAGTTTGTGGGGGGCCTGAGAATGGTGGGATGGCCCTTAATGTAGAGGGCTGTGGGCTGGGGAGAGGAACAAGTGCGGGAGGCCACGGGGCAGAGGAGAAGGGAATAGCTCACGTTTCACTGGGGGCCCGTCATGTTACAGATACTTGCATTTGGTCTTCAACAGGACCCAGTGGGAGGGGATCTGTTACTCTGGTTTTACACATGAAGAAACTGAGGTTCAAGGGAATTAATTGAATTGCCCAGAGTCATAAAAATAAGTGATGGCGGTTCTAAGTCACACTGTCTGCCTGCCTGCCCATGGGATGGGAAAATGAATATGAACACATGGGAGGGTAGAGTCCAGAGTACGGGGCCTTGTGTGCAGAAGCCAGTGCAGTGCCCAGGGATGCTGGGCAGGACGCCTGAAACAGACACCATGTACGTGGACCAGGCAGGCGTTGTGGAGGTCAGAGAAAGACTGGGGCTCCACAGGTGTGTATGTGCCCAGGACTCACCTGGCCTATTGGATCTTAGTCTTATGTTGGTCCTGGTCCAAGTTCTGGTCCCTTTGCTGCCCCTTCAGTCCAATCAGAGACTGAGTCCTGGCCAATGTCCTAAACCTGTGTCTAGTCCTCTATCCCTCCAGCCCCATGGCCATTACCCTGGTCCAGACATCATCATCTCCTTCTCAGTGGTGGACATGGTGCCCCCTGACTCTTATGTCTCTCCTTTGGACCTGTTCTTCTCCTGGCACTCAGGAATCGTCCAGAAAGAACATCACGTGACTCCTTACAAAGCCTCAGGCCAAAGCCCCAGCTCCTCAGTAAGACTCATCCCTCTCTGGTCCCTGTTGACCTCTCCAGTTGCCTTTGGACACTTTTCCCCTCCCCTGACCATGTTCCAGCAGCCGGGCCATTCCGGAGTGACCCCGGCTCTTCTCGTCTCCACGCAGGTGCCTCCTTCCCAGCTGCCAGTCAGGCTCTCTCCTTCTCTCACGACTTCACGATTTGATTTCTCCATGATGCCTTCCCTCACGTCTTCCATCTGATTGCCGCCTCCGAGTCCCTCCCTAGGGCTGCTCTGACTAATTACCACAGACTCGGCGGCTTAAAACGTGAAAACTCATTATGTCCCGAACGTGGAGGTCAGAAGTCTACGGTGGGGCAGCAGGGCTGCATTTCTTCCGTCCCCGGGGAGGGTCTCTTCCCTTGCCTCCTGCAGTCTGTAGAGGCCACTTGGATTCCTTGTGGTGGCCCCTTCCTCCGTGTTGGAGACCAGCTGCGCGGCGTCTGCTGGCACCTCTCTGTCTCTGACTCTTCTGCTTTCCTCGGTCACTTATGCAGCCTTCTGATTGCACTGGGTCCTCCTCCCCGGCCCAGGACACTCTGCCCACTCATGACTTCATCCCGTCTTCAGAGTCATGTTCGTCATGTCAAGTTTTGGGAATGAGGGCATGGACATCTCTTGAGGGCCACTGTTCTGTGTACCACACTCTTCTGGGTGTCCCCCAGACCCTGGCCTGCCGCGGTCCGGCCTTCCTCACCGTATTCTGCAGCTTAGCCATCCCTGCCTCTGTTTCACTCCCCAGCCTCCTAGGTCCGTCCACGGTGGAGACGATGCTTTGCTTTACTTCCTGTCTTCAGAACACAGATCCAGCGCCTGGTACTTGTTCATTGAACAGAACCCCTCTCTCCCTGGCTCTTGTCTGCCAGTCTTGCTCTCCAGCTGCCCCCGGTGTTGAGAACCCTGGGGGCAGTTCCACGCATCGGTCAGACCTGAGGACCAGAGCAAGCCATCCCCATACCCCAGCACCGCCGGATCCTAGCTGCATGACCTGCGACAGGATTCTCGGCCTCTGAGCCTTCGTTTCGTCACCCTCAAGGTGGAGAGAATTTTAAGATCTTCTGTCAGTCGGGATCTAGGAAGGAAACCCCAAGCCATAGTGGGTACTTCAGACAGAGAGGTGTTTAATTTTTTAAAAGATTTTATTTATTTATTTGACGGAGAGTGTGTGAAAGAGAACACAAGCAGGGGGAGTGGCAGGCAGAGGGAGAAGCAGGCTCCCTGCTGAGCCGAGAGCCCAATGTGGGGCTCGATCCCAGGACCCCGGGATCATGACCTGAGCCAAAGACAGACGCTTAACCGACTGAGCCACCCAGGCACCCCAGACAGGGAGTTACACAAGTGTTGGGAGGATGACAGAGCAAACGTGGGACATCGAGGTGGCCAGGAATTGCAGGAACCATCTCTCACATGCGACGCTGTGGGCACACAAGAGAACGGGCATGTGGAGGTGGGACCCTGCTGGGCGATGCGGAGCCCTCTGAAGACGGAGGCCGCAGATGGTACTGCTTCTGCAGGGGCTGATGGGAGATGTTACTGCGTCTCCTTCCCTCTTCCACCTTGCTGCTCTCTGCAGAGAGCCTCCGCAGGTCGGACTGAGCCAAGGCTGGCAAGGGAATCCCTAGTGCAGCATGTAGAATCCATGCCCTGGCATCACAGAGCCCCTTCTTGCACTGTGGCGTTGGAGCTGAAGGCCTGGAGGTGAATAACTAGCCTTTTTCCTTTGGGATGTGATCTCCTTCACCTGTAAAATGGATACTGTGATAGGGCTTACCTCAGGGTGTGCCAGGAGGAATCAGTGAGTCCACACATGGTGCCGGGAGATTATTTGCCCTTGTCCCTTGCCCTTGCTGCCTCCTGCGGGTGTGACAGACAGGACATCTCGGAATCGGAGCTTCAAACTGGCCAAGGCCTAAGTTCCTTCCACCCAATTCTCCAGAGCCTATCTGCTGGGCGGGGGTGGGGCAGGGGAGGCAGACCATGCCTGTTCACGGATGTTCCAGAATGAGATACTTCTGCAGTGTGGCCTCTGATTCCGAAGGCTTGGGACCCTGGCTCTCCAAGGCCAACCCCCCAACCCCAGGGGAGATAGACTCCTGATTCATACTTTCTTAGGACCCTTGATTAGCTGGCCAGAAAGAAAGGCTCTTCTAGAATGATTACTCTGTTCTTAATTTTGGGAAGTGGCCCAAAGAAGAGTGATTTCAAAAATACCGAGGCGCTGGGGGAGAAAGAGGAGCAAGGAGCAGACAGAGTGTTACAGATCATGAACTCCCGCCTGGTGTTGAGTCGTTACTGAATTATGCATTTTTTTAAAATGACTTCATTGGTGGCACCACGACTGTGTTAAGTAGACCGAGGCTGAGCTCTTAAATGTATCTGCTTGTGGAAATGTTGGCAGGAGTGTACTCTGACATTACTGGGGCTCCTCTTTATCCTGACATGGGAAAGGGAGCGCATTTAATAGAATCTTTGTGTCTCTCTATGGGTTGGGGGGAGTGCAAAACGAGGGCACCCGCTAGGTTTCCCACCAATTGCTGGTTGGGAGGTTGGAGACGGTAGTCTACGCAGTGCACTTGGGATGTGCTGGGACTGTTCTGGGATTCCTGACTCTACTACCTCATGGGATGCTCATGGCAAACCCACGTGCAGGAGGCATGGTTATCTGTGTCTATATCTATAATGGGGTTATCGTCCCCATTTTACAGACGAGGAAACCGAATCACAGAGAAGTTAAATAACTTGCCCTGGTTTTCCTAATCTCTTACCTTGGGTTTCTCCACAAATGGGCCCTGAGATAATGGTTTGCAAGTCATTTATTTGGAAATTGAAGAGAACAGTGGTAAAGGGGAGGGGCAGTGAGGCAGGAAAGGAAGGCAGGCTTCTCCTAGAGGGTGCATGAATGAGCTGGTCGTTCTGGGGAGCCTCTGATGCTCAGGTCCACTAGAGATCCTTTAAAAGACCAAGTAAAGCAGGCCCGTTGTCCCACCAAGGGTTAAGGAAACTTGGCTGTTGTCTGTCCACGAGCTCCTGTTTCCTATTGGGAAAGAGTTGTTGCAGGGAATGGTAATACCCTGGCATGCCCAGTCTGCCCCACAGTGGGTCCAGCAAACCCTGGCAGCTGTAGGATGCTTCTAGGCTGGGGCATGTCGATGCTGGGGTTAGGAAGTCACTTGTGCATGGCAATATTATCCACTGAAACTACAAGTCACCCCGAGGTAAGTCAAGAGAGCATGGCCTGGGTGCCCCCACAATCTGCTGCAGGTGGGGTAGAGAAGGTAGCTCAGCCATAGGGAGAAGTTGCTTAGAATCCTAAGAACTAGAAATGTTTATGCCAGAAAAGGGAAGAATAAGTGCTCCTAGGTGGTCCATGTCCTCAAATCCCACACTGGGGAGGGAAAACCTGCCGGGATGCTCTGACTCCACGATCCAGCTCACCCTAGAGCACGCCCCGTGATGGGGTCTGGGGACCCAGGCACACATGGCTTGGTGTTTGCTCTCGAGAAAGATCCACCAGCAAGTCATCTCCATGTACCGTACAAGTTCTGGGATGAACTTGTGCGCAGGGAGCCCCGAGGGGCTTGTCCACTCCAGAGGATGCTGTTGGTGTGCCCCATGCAACGTCTCCCTCCCCTGCCTGGTGCACCCAGCCCCTGGCTGCCAGGAGTGTGGCTGCTGAAGGCTCCCACCTGCCCCCTCTACTAGCTTGAAGATCGATTGTTCCCCTGCGAATTCAGGTTCTTCCTAGAGCCTCAGAACGTGACCATGTTTGGAAATGAGGGTCTTTGCAGATGTAATGTATTCAGTTAAAGTGAGGTCATACTGGGGAGGGGTGGGAGCTCATCCAGTATGATTGGTGTCCTTATGGCAAGAGGGAAATGTGCACATAGAGACGTAGACACACAGGGGAGAAGCCACGTGAAGACAGAGGCGTGACACTTCTGTAATCCAGGGAAGATGAACGTCTGCTGTCAAGCACCGGAGTCTAGAAGAAGAAGGAAGAACTCTTTTCCTGGAGGCTTCAGAGGAAGCATGTCCCTCTTGGCACCTAGACTTCAGACTTCTCACTTCTAGAATGGTGGGCAATAGAGTTCTGGGGCTTTAAGCCACCCGGTTTGTAGTACGTGGTTAGAGGAGCCCAAGGAATCTACTGCAGTCTTCCCGGGGTAAGTGTCCTCAGCCACATGGACGCTGCTTGGCTGAGGGGCTGGGCCTGTACCCTAGAGTAGCCTAGAGCCAATTAATGACACAGGGGTGCAAATGGCTGACCTCATCTCCATGGGGACAAGGGAGGTGGTGCACTCTGTGCTCCAGAGCTCCCCTGGGGTTAGGCTGCTGGAGTCTGCCACCTGAACCACACCCGTGTTTGGCTTCCTGACCTTTCCCCTACCATTCCTCCTTCTCGAAATTACCCCAGTCAGGCACTTGCCCAGAATGCTTGTCTCAAGCTTGTTTGTCAGGACTCTGGGCTAAGACCCAGCCTTGAGGTGAGAGCCGGAAGGGCATCCCAGAGATAGAGCTGACCCTTGAAGGACAAGAAAAAGCACGGCCCCTAGAGAAGGGAAGGTGTGAGAGACTCTTCCAGAGAAGCTCGGTGTGTCTGTTACATCCTTTCAGGAGCTCACTTCTTCCATCCCCGAGTCATGATTTTGATTCATCCCAAGGTGGATGTCTGTCTGAGTAATTTTTTCTCTAAGGAAGGGCAAGTAGACATTGTATTTACTGCAGGTTTCAGAGTCTGAAAGTGTCTTTCTGTTGGCTGTGCAAATGCACCACAGTTTAGCTGTGGCTGGGAAGTCCTTGGGCTGTGAAACATCCTCTTAAAACCTTGTGTGTGTGTTACATTATTAGGGCTGGGAGCCCCCCCTACCCTCTACCACCAGCACAAGGCTGCCTGGGCCCCCGATCCTGGCTTCTTGAATTACTAGTTGTTCAACATTGGGTAAGTTACTTAATCTGCATCTCTTTCTTCTTCTATTTTTTTAAAAGATTTTATTTATTAGAGAGAGAGAGAGAGAGCGCATGCACACAAACAGGGGGAGGGACAGAGAGAGAGAGGGAGAAGCAGACTCCCTGTTGAGCAGGGATCCTGATGCAGGGCTCCATCCCAGGACCCCGAGATCATGTCCTGAGCCAAAGGCAGACCCTTAACTGACTGAGTCACCCAGGCGCCCCCCACTACTTCTTTAAAAAAAAAAACCCGTGAATCATAATAGTACCTACCCCTGGCATGGCTGTGACAATTAAACCAGTAAGTCACTAAGAACAGTGACAGGTGCATCAATTTGGCAGTACATATTAGCTGGTACTGCTGTCATTTGGGATGATTATTACTGTTTTCGTCAGCTTCCCCGTTACGCCACCATGTTTCAAATCGAAATGCTGAAGTCTGGGAACTGATCGCTTCGTCTTTTTTGTTTCGACGGAGGCTGCTTTTTAGAACTCTAGGTGCTTGTGGGAACTTTTCTTGTCTTATATTTCAAAATATTAACCGGTTTGTGCTTAATTTCGAGTCTCATCATTGATTTTGCCTGAAGCCCACCGTGTTCTTCATCCTCAGCAAACTCAGATCTTCGTTTATTTCAAAGAAATGTTCTCTGGCTGTGTCTTTGATTATTGTTTGTTCCACGTATGTGATGTCTCCTCCCCAAGCACTTGTGGCTCTTAGCATGAATATCCTCTCCCCGTTCTCTGTAACATTCTCCTTCTTGCTCTCTTTCTTCTCTTCAGGGCAACCCCAACATCTTATTTTGGGAAAACTTACCAAAAATTTTGTTTTGAATAAAACATCCAATATTTATTGAACGTGGTCTCTGTGTTGGGCTGGGGCACAAAGACTGATTCTGGTCATCCCATACTGGTAAGTTAGTGCTGTGTCTGCTTGGGTCTTCTGCTCTGAGACCTCAAGGGTCCACACCAGGAGGGAGAAGGTGGGATCTCCTGTTGGCGACTCATAGTCAAGGTGGAGTCCGTGAGCATATGCCCACAGCATCTCTATAGTCCTTGGTACAGGCTTTAGATAGTTTTCTAATTAGAATTGTGAAATAGTCTTTCATTCTGAAGATGAAAACCTGGAGAGCCTTAGAGGCTGAGTGGTTTGTCCAGGGTCGCAGAGCTGGTTCATGCTAAAGGCAGAGCAAAGAAAGATTTGGACCCCGACTCCAAGCTAGTTTTCCCTTTTCCATTTTGATCTTTAAGTCACTATTTTATGAAACAGTCTTGCGTGCCAGTCACTAGTGAATCTAACGAGTATGGTGCTTTGAGCATCCATGAAGCAGAACTGAAAAGAAAAATGGGGCTGGTTTGGTTAAAAGTAAAAAGAAAACTGTCCTGATGGAGAACCATGGCATGAGCTAACCTATGGTAGCAGGAATGATTAAATAGTGTGAGGGTCTCTGTGTCTGTTGGTGGGTAGGGGGGGTGGCGACATTCCCACAAACTCTCGTGGGTTGGTAAATAGCAATGCAATTAGAAAGTTGATCAGATAGGCGGGTGGAGGGCGGTGGAAAGTGTCAGAGGCCAGGTCCTATCCACCTAAAACTTGTCGAGGCTCACTTCATGTCTTAGCAACATTCAGCTTTTCTCCAAAGGTTTGATTTCTGTCTAGAGCAGACAATACATACGCACCAAGCTTGCTCTCTAGCTATTTGAAGCACTTTTGCTCTCTGTCGGAATTTCCGGGGAGTCAAACTGTTACAAGTGCTCACAGGAGGAAAAAGAAAGACGGAATTGGTCTGGAGATTGCTGCCTGAGGACGAGGCGGAATTACATTAAGGGGTCACCTCACCACCTACATGTTGGAGGAGAGCCCAAGCAGGAGCGGGGCAGCTGCTGCCCAGGACTTGTATGTGGAAGGCTCATGGAGGTTTGTCCTTGAAGTGGTTTGATGCCCGGTTGGGAGGGGCCAGTGCCATCTCTCAGCTCAGCTCCCCAAAGGCTAGACTTTCTCCCTCTGGATTTGGTTCCAGACTTCGTCGATGGAGAGTGCCATCAAACGTGAGGCACTCATTCCTGGCTTTGCATAGTGATGGTGCAGGGTCAAGTAGAAAGAGGGATGTGGTGGTTTCATATGTGGAAAGGCTCATGGATGTGAACCAGTGGGTGAAGGAACAACCTCTTCTTAGGAAAAGTAGTAGGAATTCAAGCATCTGGTAGAATTATTTGGAGACAAATGATAAGGGATTAAAGGCTCATTCCCTCCAGATAGTCTGGGGTTCAGCTCCAGGTAAAATTTGGTGGCATTCTTCCCACCTGCTGGGTCACAGACAAGTCATATTTTGTTTGTTTCTTTATTTTCCTTAAACATAGCACCTACATACAGCAAAATACCTTTATTTGAAGAGTACAGTTTCATGAGTCTTACACAATCCTAGTCAAGATACAGAAAATTTTTATTATCCCAGAAAGTTTTCTTAAGTCTCTTTCTAGGCAGTCACCCCACCAGGGGTACCACTGTTCTGACTTTTATTAATTAACCACCCAGATCAATATGAGTACATTTCAGCATTCCTGAAAGTTCTTTTGCACCTTATCCCAATAAGTACCTGCTCCCATAGGTAACTGTAATTTTGACTTTTATCACTGTAGGTCAATTTTGCCTCTTCTTGAACTTCTCATAAAAATGGAATCATCATGCCTTTTTCTCTCCTTCTTTTGCATAACATAATTTTGGGATTCACCTGTGTCATACATGTCCATGGTTTGTTCCTTTTTCCTGGCTGTATGGTATTCTCTTGTATGGCTGCATGTCATTCGGTCGATCCATAAACACACACCTGGGCCTGGCTCATCCTCCCGTTTCCTCCTTCTCATCAGCTTCTGAATTGCCTTCTTTTCTTCTTACTTCTCTCCCCTTCAGTCCTTGAGTGAAAGTTAAATGTGAGCTGCTGACAGGATTGTGTCTATTTTGTTTACTGCTGAATCCTCAGTGCTCAGGACAGCGTGTGACAGATAGCAGGAGCTCAGTATTTGCAGAAGGAGTGAACTCACAAATGTTCTAAGCACCAAGTTTTGTTTCCCAGCATGGCCCTGTGTAGTACCTTCTCCAGCATCTCACAGCTACAGGACCGCCAAAGTCATTCTCTCTTTGTTCATAAACTTAACCTGAATCCTGGGCCCATGGGTCAAAAGCTCTCTCTGCAAGGGCTTCCCTGACCTCTAAACCAGATTAGGTCCCTTCATGGGCCTCCTAACTACCTCTGCCACTGCCGTCATGACCTTCATTCCACCATTATCATTGATGCTTTAATTGACTGCTTCACCCTCTAGTTCCATGTGTCCAGAGAGCCTACGTTTCTCTTCCCCTGAAGTCCACATGCTCAGCACTCTGGGACGTGAGAAGCAGAGAGTATGTACTAGGTGGGATTTCTTTTCACAGGGATTTCTGTCTGGTCATTCATCTCAAGATCGTGACAGTTAGACAAAGCCCCTCATGAAAAGAAGGATGAATTTGAAAACATAGCCTCTGCTAGGGACTGGATGATTGTGTGTCCCTCCCTCCCTTTCCAAATTCATCTGTTGAAGTCCTAACCCCGATGTGATGGTATTAGGAGCTGGGTGGAGGCTTTGGGAGATGGTAGGTTTAGATGAGGTCATGTAAGTGGAACTCCCATTATGGGATTAGTGTCCTTCTAAGAGGAGGACGAGACCAGAGATCCTTCTTTCTCTCTCATGGGAGCACATAACAAGGAGACAGCCAGCAAAGCAAGAAGAGGGTTTTCACCTAGAACTGAATTGGCCTGCACCTTGATCTTGACTTCTTAGCCTCCAGAACTATAAGAAATAAATGTCTATTGTTTAAGTCCCCTAGTCTATGGCATTTTGTAACAGCAACCCAAACTACTAAGACAGACTTTGTAGATTTCAACTTAGGATATAGCATTTCATGGGCGGGGTCATGTCTCTATCCATTAAATATTTTACCCCAAGTATGAAATCTATGAATGTGTTGGGTGGGCCATGGCCATGAGGACCTACATATTTACTTTGCATTGTCCCGTGGAAACCTTAACATGTTTATTTTTACCCAGATGTTTGGGACCATGGGAACCTGGAAGCACTAGATGGGGAACATAACATCAAGTGCCATTGCCGTACATGATGGTACTCCCAACTTCTAGTCCCTGCTATGGACTGGAACAAAGGGTGGCTTCAGGGTCCCAAAGAATTGTGGGCTATTATGGGCGTGTGGTCTGTCAGCAGGATTTCTGTGCTTTTCCTTTCTTCTCAACATCCCCTCTTTGGGGCTTCATTCCTAGGCTTCAGAAGGGTTCACGAATGCCTGAAATGGTGGGCATAACTCTCAGTGATAGACTTATGCGCATTTTCCTGGGGAGAGAGGCTGGAATTTCTCACCAGATCTTTGCAAGGGCCTATGCATCCTCAAAAGTTAAAACCTACTAGGAAAGACAACCCTGAATGATCTTTCTGACTAATTACTTAAACATCTGAAGTACAAGAAGATAAAGGGAGGAGCAGGAATGCTGCTTGGCCCCTGACCTCCTCCTAGTTAACAAGCCATCAGCCCTCCCAGGCCTTGGTTTCATTTCTGAAGACTCTGGCTATTGGATTAGTTGGCCTCCTCGACTTCTTGCACTGTCTGGTTCAACAGTTCATGTCAAAGAGGAGAACTGACAAACACGGTCTTTCTGTTCATTTAAAAAGGGGGGTGCTTACCCCCCAAAAATAAATTAAAAAATAATAATAATTATGTGTCTCATGCCTACTTCTCTCTTTGTATCACTCGAACGTGTGACTTGTAAAGAACGCCAATTATAAATCAGTGGTTCCTAACAAAAGAGGAAACAAAACAATAATCTGATGGCTGCTTGGAGCCAAGTAGCTGAACTCTGTGATGTACTTCATGATATATTCTTGATGGGACCGAGGGAGGGAGAACCTCATTGGCTAGTCTGCACAGGGACATGCGAACCAGTAAGTCATTTGAGATGGAGACATTTATTTACTCCAGGGAATGTTTGTTACAATATTGTACCTACCATCGGAATTTTGTGAAAAGAAACCGAGAATATTTGGAAAGATTGATACTTTATTTTCTTTCTGGTGGTCAGCAATTTACTGCTAATGCCTGAAATAGAGCAAAAACCGTGGTGTAAAGTCGATGGGAGAGAGCTTAATGTGGCCACTTGCTCAAGCCCCAAAGTACTAAAGTCTGCTGCTCTTAATTCTGTCCAGGGCCAGCCTGTGAGTAATTACGTTAAGCAGTTGGGCAGAATCGTCATAGACCCACCAAATACCACCCTTGCGGCCTCCCTGGAAACTGACGGGAGCTCTGGAGAGTTGACAGGGATGATCAGAGGGTCTATATATTTAAAATGCACAAAGGATGAGCCCAGAAATGATCTGCCTGCCAACTTAACTTCTCTACCTGGAACAAATTATCCAAAAATCAATTTGCAAACACCTTTGAGATAACAAGGCCTTGAGTAATAACCTTCATGGCTTTGTAAAGAAAAGCATCTAGCTTGACTAATCTGCTTAATTTCCTTCTCTGACCAAATGGCAAGTTATAATAGGGCAATCTGAAGTTGTCCCTTAAGATTTGCTCCAAGTCACACTGAGAAAATATTGTCCACCTCTGTTTCATAGCAATTATTCTGTCTCTGGAGAATATTTGTGGCTAGGTAATTAATTAAAAAACAAACAGGGGGGGCGCCTGGGTGGCTCAGTGGGTTAAGCCTCTGCCTTCGGCTCAGGTCATGATCTCAGGGTCCTGGGATCGAGTCCCGCATCGGGCTCTCTGCTCAGCGGGAAGCCTGCTTCCTCCTCTCTCTATGCCTGCTGTTCTGCTTACTTGTGATCTTTCTCTCTCTCTTTCTCTCTGTCAAATAAATAAATAAAATCTTAAAAACAACAACAACAAACACGGAAAGAGTCTGATCTATCCTGAGGCTCTCACCGGAGTTCCAGACGAAACCCGTACCTGCCTTACCCCCCGAATAGCCCAGAGGTCCTCCAAAAGTTCTTGAGCTCATCTACATTGCACTCCACTCCCAGATGCCTCCTTTCACCCTCCACTTCCTAATCCTACTCCAAGAATCACTAACTTGTTCGTATCCATTGACAGATCCCAATTCTGGCAATTGATTCCAAAAACACATGAAACAGGAAAAACTGGAGTCCTTTGTACGGAGATGTTCATTGCAACATTATTTGCTGTAGCGAAAGTTGGAACAACTCCTGTACCCAACAATTTGAGATTACTTATTGTGATTCTGTAGCTATTTAAGATCGTGATGACAAAATCCACTATAACAAAAACTTATGATGTGTACTATATGCTGGCTAATGGAACATAATTTTTAAAAAAGTAAGAGAAATTTTAAAATAAAGTGAAATTAATCTAAAAAATCCATGTTGTAAACAAAATTTAAAAAAATTTTTTTAAAGATTTTTTTTTTTAAAACTTGAGAGAGAGAAGGAGTGAGTGAGTGAGTGAGTGAGTGCACAGGCAGGAACAGAGGGAGAGGGAGATGCAGACTCCCTATCGAGCAAGGAGCCCAATGCAGGGTTCCATCTCAGGACCCTGGGATCATGACCTGAGCTGAAGGCAGACACTCAACTGACTGAGCCACCCAGGCACCTCTACAAGGTCTTTAGAAAGCCCTAAGTGAGGAGATAAAAACATTGGGTCTATATGTTGTTGTAGCTTTATGAAAAGGGCTTAAATATATGAATACAAATTGGAACATGGAGAAATAAAATTGGCTATTATATTGGGTGGTAGGAAAGGGGACTTATTTTTTCTTTATTCTTACTTTCTTTATTGTTTCACTGCTATTTTTTTTGCTATAGGAGAAAATAACAAGTATATACACTGATTTTTAGAAAATGGACAGCTAGAGGCAAGCAGCTTTCCAAGGGAACCACTGGGCTGGGAATGCATAAGAGATGTGGGTTCTGTCCGGCCTTACTGGCTTCATGATCTCGGTTAGGTGACCTCATTGCTTGGGTTCTTGGATTTCATGCATCGAAATGGATGTGGTAATGTCCTAAGATTTGCACAAAGTAATGCATGTGCGATTTCTTGGTAAATAGGAAATACAAAGTTAATGTTAATTTCTGCAGCTTTGCAGAAATTAAATTTCTGGCTAAGAATTGCCAGAAAGACTCCCTTAAGGGCTTTTGAAATTCTTGTTTGTTTGTTTGTTTATTTATTTATTTATTTTTAAAGATTTTATTTGTTTGGCAAAGAGATCACCAGTAGGCAGAGGCAGGCAGAGAGAGAGGGGGAAGCTGGCTCCCCGCCGAGCAGAGAGCCCAATGCAGGACCCGATCCCAGGACCCTGAGACCATGACCCGAGCCGAAGGCAGAGGCTTTAACCCACTGAGCCACCCAGACACCCCAAATTCTCGTTTATTTAGCTGAAGAAATAGAACTTAATGGGAGTGGGACAACTCCTAGCTGATGCAAGATAATGCCGCATGACTTTTCCCTTGACCTTCTATTCCCACAGTGGCCACTGTACCAGTGACATTCTCCCTGCTGGAGGGAACCTGCTGGAGTTGAGGAAGAAGCTGAATTTTTGCCGTGCCATCATCCTTTTGCTACTTAGGCTCTTAGCACTACTTGGGGGAGAACTTCCACTAACAACCTGTGTGTTGCTATGAAAGAAATATTTGTAAATCTCAGACTCCCCTGGGCTTTGAACCAACCTCTTCTTCTATAAAGGCATGTTCTCATTTGAGGATAGAAAGCAGGATATTAACCCAGGATCTTTGTCGTCTGTGTTCTAGAAAAACTATTTACCCACTATTGCTTGCCTTCTTTCTTATCTTTAAATGAAGGAGATATGGTAGTGTGGGGGAAGAAATACCGACTCAGGTATTTACATACAAAATCATGGAAATTGGAGTAGGACATGAATGGAGTTAAGAAAGGGATCTGAGCTGCTCTCTCTGGAAGTCTGTCCTTGTCCTTACGTGTTTGGATTCTTCTCTGTAAACTACTTGGGTCTGACATCCTTTTGCTGATTGCTTGTCTTCCAGAGCCTCCCACACCCATCGCCCCCCCAGAGCTGCTGGCTGTCGGGGCCACATACCTGTGGATCAAGCCAAATGCCAATTCTATCATCGGCGATGGCCCCATCATCCTGAAGGAGGTAGAATATCGCACCACCACGGGCACCTGGGCCGAGACCCACATAGTGGACTCTCCCAACTATAAGCTGTGGCATCTGGACCCTGATGTGGAGTATGAGATCCGGGTGCTGCTCACGCGACCAGGGGAGGGAGGCACGGGACCACCAGGGCCTCCCCTCACCACCAGAACCAAGTGTGCAGGTAAGAACTTTATGACTATCTTGAGAGGTTGGGCAGTTGGTCCTTCTCTTGGCATTCTGTGACAATCATCCCGACACTTCTTTGATGGAAGTGTGAGTCCTGTGGTAGAGAGCAACAGTCAGGGTTTTGGTCGTGCCTTAGAGGACCTCGGGGCTCTGGTGGTAACTCTGGAGATGGCCTGGTTTTGACCTTGAGTCATAGGGCCACCTGACTCCAGCTATATGTCAGGGAGATGTTCCTGGTCCTGACAGCGTTTCCGGTGGGACACTGTTTCTGTCTCTGCAAGGACATCTGGTGTCTCCATATGTCTGAAGCTTCTAGTGCTAAAAGTGTCCCTGAGGGCTCTTGGTCCTGTGTTTCTGAGGGCTCCTGGCCCTGTATGCCTTGTAAAGGCTTTGTTTGAACTACATCCCTGAGGGCTTCTGATTCTTATTATATATCTAAGGAGTTTGTGATTTTAACTTTGTCCCTGAGGATCCCTTGGCTGGGTCTGTGACCCTAATGATCCCTTGGTTTTCATATTTTCCCTGAGGATTCCTGGTCCTTGTTCTGTCTCTGAAGGTTTCCTGGTGCCAACTCTATCTTGAGTATCTCCTGGCCCTGAATGTGTCTTTCAGTGGATTCTGGTCCCTTTTTAGTCCCTAAGAGCTTTCTGGCTCTGTATCCCTTGGAGCCTCCTGATTCCAACCTGAGAGTCTGGACCAGGACTCTCCCTCCAAGGGTCATCTGGATTCTGTATCTTTGGAAGATCCCAGCTCGGTGTACTCAGGAGGTTTCTGGCTCTAGCCATTTCTCTCAGGTTTTTGGATGCTGCTTAAGAGTGTGGTGTCTGGGACCGGGTCTGAAAGGGTTCTTTTGATCCAACTGTATTGAATTCCTGGGGACTCCGTGCTCTTGCAGGGGCACTGGCTGGGTTTGTATCCCTGACTATATCCCTAAGATGTTCCAGCTCCGACTGTAACTCAAGACGTTAAAAGAACTCAGCGTTTTGTTTTGTTTTGTTTTGTTTTTCCTTCGTATCACATTATTTATATTATCTCATTTTTCTCCCCTAACCCTTTGATGTGAGTACTTTTATCTCATTTATACATGAAGAAGTAGAGACCCAATATTTTTAAACTTTTTGTCCGAAGTCATAGAATTGACCAGTGGCACAGTCAGAATTTGCATTCGAGTTTTTCCGACTCTGTTTTTCCGATGCCATCGATCATCAGTCACTGCACAGGGAAAACAGAGAGGTATGTGCCGTCAGCGCAGAATACAGAGCTTCCATGCACAGGGCAGGGAAGCGGAGGCATGAGCCGTTGGCTTGCACTGGGAAAAGAGTCACTGATGGCTTCTGGCGGGGAGGGGAGGGAGAGCAACCTGTCAGCACAGCGACCCCATGGGACAAAAAACCGAAACAAAATACAATTAGTTCTACTATAACGTGACATCTGTGTCCCTAAAAATCACTGCGGTATGGAAAGTTATACAGAAAAACCCATCAGGGTAATGGGAAAAAGTAGGATCGGGGCACAACACTCCTGCTTCATCTGTGACACATTTAAAAAGAGAGGAAAGTAAAGTGACGGCACGGTGTCCCGCATGCTAATGGTCTAGGACATGCCTTCATCCTGCAGTGTACACGGGGCATTTCCTTGAAGGGAGCCACGTGTGATTTGGAAGTGTGTGTCTGAAAGACTGCAGTCTGCGGGCAGCAGTGGTGGTGAAGGGTGCTTTCTGAAGGTGGTGGAAAGTTGTGACACCCGTCGGGGACAGATGTGGCTCATAGCGTGTCCCGGTCAGTGGACGTAGCAGGTGGTCGTTTGAGGTGGGTTGTTCCTGTGTGGGTCTGTTGAGCTGGGTGCAGTTTTCTGCTTTGGTAGTGTTTTCTATACAGACTCACACACAGCAGATGTGACACTCGTGCTATGCTCAAGTTGTCCCTTAACGTGTCAGTCACGTTGGAACACATTCATGTTGTCGAAACAAGAGCTATAAGAGAATTGACGGTAATCATTCTGAAGTACTTCCGTAGTGCATCTCGATGGTATGGAACCCAAGGTTGTGAGCATGTCCATTGCTTGGGAATATGTGCCTTTGAATGTTACAGAATCACGGTAGTAAATGGAAATGCCATTTTCTTGATTATTTTCAAAAGCGGGCCTTTTGCAAAATTCCTTATTGAAACCCGATTATGAAACCTACTATTTTAGAAGGACATAAGATTATGTTATTAAACTAGGTAATACCTTATCTCAGCTTCGCAATTCAATATTCATCCATAAAAGTAATTGATTTGATCCTGCCAATGAGACTTTTCTCTTTCCACTGGGTACATCAAAGAGTTTCCAGGGTTTTTGATCTTTATAAATGATACTCAAAGTACTTTAGCAGCCCCCACGGACTTATTTGCTGATGATCATATAATACATTTTGAAATTCAATCGCAAGATGATCATCTCAATAAAAATTTACAATCTATTGCAAACTGTTGCCACGACTCTGTAATGGATTTTACATGTTGAAAACACAATTGTCTGACTATCACTGTAAAAATTATGAGTTGAAATGCTGTTTGTGGTTTTATATTTCAAAAAAAAAATGTTGGTGTTTAAGTAAGTTACAGCTAAAATCTTAAATAACCCACATTTTACAAAATGTGTCATCAAGAACACAATCTTGTTTCCCACATTGCCACTGATGGTGGAATGTTCTTTGACTCATAATTAATTTTTAAGTGGATTTCAGGGCTGGTATCCATTTGTGGATGCTGTTTATTGGGGTTGGTACTCTGAGTCCCCCCCTCCCTTTCCTTTTTCTATTATTAATCACACTGGAAATGTACTCATTATTTTGCAAAACAGCAAATGAGAGAATGTGGAGTGTGGAAGGTGTAATTTCTGCCCAGAGGAATTTACAGGCTCAGTTAAAGATTTCCAGCAAAACAGCAAAAAGGGTAAAACATAAACATAAAGCCGAATATTGAAATAGCATGCTTCATGGAGAAAAACCAGGTTTCTGTGGAAAGCAGCGCTCTTAACACGGTCTGGAGCACTGGTTCTCAAACTGGAGTCCTGGACCGGCAGTGTCAGCGTCACCGGGACACTCATTAGAAATGCAAATTCTCAGGCCCCCATGCCCTGACCGAATGATTTGGAAATTCTCAGAGTGGAGCCCAGAAATCTGTCCTTGAATGAGCCCTCTGAGTGATGCTGAGACACACCCATGTTGAAGAACTGCTGGTACTCTGTGCCACCCAAGAATGCCACTTTGGTGATGCACCATTATGTTGATCCTGAAGGCAGCTCTGAGAGGTAGACAGGAGGAAGACTAAGGCTCGGGATCATCAGACCAAGATTCCAGAGCAGTTCAGTGTTTAATGCTAAGCTTCTTGGTCCAGAGACTCCCCATCACATGGTTTGATGGAATCTCCTCTCCATGTGTCCTCTGGAGCATGGGCTCGAGTGGTAGGGAGACTGGCAGTTATGGAGAGCAGCCTCATGGTCCAGCCCACTACAGCACAGGCCTTCCCGTCAGACAACTCCGGAGCCCCCTCCCTGTGCCAGACTCTGAGCTAGATGCTGGTAGCAGAGGCTTAAAGCAGGAGCTCAGGGTACAAGCCCAGGGATAGCCCAGAAAGATACCAGGGGGCCAATTCAGCAAGGGCAGGTGGGGATGTATTCTGGTTTTTCTAGGTCTAGAGGCCACTAGCCAGGTATACCCTTGATGCATCAGGAGCGGGGTCTCACCAGTAAGGGTGGAGATGGTCAAGAGTTTGGCAACACAGTAGCATCCTAGCCCAGTAGTCTGGAGTTCAGAATGAGACTTTAAGGCAATTAAGCCAGAACCTGGACAGATGATCAGATAGGGAAAGTGGGGGTGAGAGAAGAGGGCCGAAGATGATACTCTAAGGCTTTTTGTTTGGATGGCTGAGAGATGAGTGGTGGAATTGCTTTCTGGGATGGAAAACACAGTAGGGTTCAGGGCAGGGGAGCAAGTTCAGGTCTGAAGATGTTGTGTTGGGGTAAAGATGCAGAGCGGGTGATGGCATCCGGAAACCTGGAGCTCAGGAGAGAGGAGCGGGCTACCTCTTCATCTTCCCTGAGAACCACCTGTTGGCTCCTGGATTGTAGAATCAAAGGGACTGCTTAGTACCAATGAAAGCAGTCTGATTTTCTTTCTTCATGCTATTCCCTGGAGATGCCCCATTCATTTTTTTTTTTTTTCACCCATCATTTTGTTCTTTTGCTCAGTTTAATCATTTGCCATCCTTCCTGAGATACAGGCGTGGGCTGCATATGTGATCATGTACATCAAAGTACTTTGAAAAGCTCAAAATACTCTTCAGATGCCTGTAATAAAACAAATTATTCTTGGTTGCTGCTAGTCTTCGGGATGTTGTGATTGTGACTTGTTAAAACAGGAAGTCTTATATGTCCATGTCTCCGGGCTGACCGGCAGGTGAAGGGGTGGACTGTATTCTTTCGTTCTTCATCATCTCATGGGAAATCGTATTTCAGAACCTGATGATCCTGGTTTGGACTCTGGAAGGTTTTCTTATCTAGACGTGGTTGGTTTGCTCTGGCACATCTCCAACAGCAGACATCCAGGAATGGGTGCTAGGAGGGCTATCTGCTGCCGACCCAGCCTCACCTTGAGTGCTGTCTCTGATGGGAAGCCCAAGCTCTTCCGTAGCAGACCATTTAACTCGGCGGATCCCGGGGGTTCACTGCTATTCTCTACCTAACTCTAGCTGGTTATCACAAAACTCTGGATGGGGTCCTATGTAGGAGCCGAGTCTCCTTTATGTTCAAAAGAACACAGGCTGCTAACATAGATACCCAGATTTCACAAGGAGAACCAAGGTCAATGGCATTGAGAATGGGGGCCAGGGCCAGCAAGTGAGGAAGGCCAGGGAGATGAGAGGTACAGATACACCCCTGGTCCAATTCATCTTTTCTCCAGGTGCCACTTTTAACGGCCGGAGCACCTGCTTGTTGATGCCTTGAAACTCTCACACAGCATCAGACAGAAGAAATTCTCCTTCATTGTCACCCAAACCTGGCTCTGTGCAACACCCACTTAATGTATGGATCTGGTTTTACTCTCAGGAGACACATTCCTCCTTATCTCGGAAACAGGTCCTCAGCAACTCAAAGTTATCTCTTATGCTCTGGAAATCTCTTCCCTTCACCCTCAGAAGCCCTCCTTGAGCCAGACTCTCACAATCACCATCACTTCTTGGTTGTGGAGACACAAATCAATAATCTGGCAAGCCAAGTGATCATAACCCCATACCCCCACACACACCTGATTGCTTACTCCCTGTAAATCAGAGGCCCTCTTGCCTGGGCACCCACTTCACTGTGGGCTTGCAGAGTTCAGGTTTTCCAAGTGGAAAGTGACTTTGTACAGCCCGAAACGTGACACACACTGCTGATTTGAAGAGCCCTCTTCTTCTTCCCTCCACCTGAGGTTTGATTGCACATTAGATTTTATTTACATATTTATGGATTCCTACTTGAAGTGATATGTGTCTGTCTCTTTTCTCTAAAGGAATAAAAAGGAGAAATTCAAATTGCTGGGCTCAGTGAAGTGAGAGTCATCATTAGAATTGAGTGAGAAGAATAGGGGCTTTAGAGCCAAGAAGAATCTGGTTTTTATTTCCAGCTGGTACTCGGTGCCTGGATGTCTGTGCACCTGTCTGAGGCTCTGCTTCTCTCCTTCATTTCCAGGAGATTACAACACCCTGTTTTGTTGGGAAGCCTCAGTGAGAAAAGTTAGAAGCCTAGCAGAGAACTCGAAACATAGAAGCCCTTTAATGAACATTATTTGGAAGAAAAAAAGTCCTCAGGCCTAGAAAGAAGGGTGTCGGGATCTAAACTGATTGCTTTCATTCTGGTGCAATGGCCCCTGTTTTAAAGGACTTCTCTAGTGCTGTTGTCTTTCCTTTCTCAGACAGCAGGCGATGAGCACAGCGGCTCTGAGCTGCAGGGAAGATGTGAAAGGAGAGGCTTTGCAGGTGCTCTGTGGTTCTTGATGTGTGTTTGTGGGGTGCAGTGGTACCTGATAATGGGGTCTGGAGCTTGTGGGGGAGATAGGAGTTGGGCTTTTTCTGATTTGGTCTTAGTCCCAAGTGAGAGAGAGAAGCGGGTTATCCAGATCCACCTCTTTTCTGGGAAGCTAAGGCTTGTGAGGATGAGAACGTGCAAACAGGGTGTGGAGGTAAGTCCTTACTCTTCAGTGAGCATCCTCAGGCAGGCTCTGGGTTTTCAGGCCAGCCTGCAGTTCTAGGGTAGAGAGGAAGAAGAGAAAGAGACAAAGAAACGGAGGGTCTAGAAAATGGAACAAAGCCATGTAACTAGCCTTTTTGCTACCCCCTCCCCTTAAATTTCTATGAGCCTCAGCTTCAATAGGGGTAGTTTTACCTGGCCTAACTCTGAGGGCTCTGAATTAGAAGCAAATGGGACTTTTTTCTGAGTTGGATGGTGGTATGGGCCCAGACATCTAACTCCCACCTCTGCCCTGCCATAATCCTGGTGCAATTACCCATGAGCCTTAGGGAAGCACAGCAGGATCGACCAGTAGGAGTCAAATCACCAGCCCACCCAGAACCAAAGCAAAATCTGAAGACCAGTGGAGAGAAATCTCGAGCACCGAGACAGATGGGGAAGAGGGTCTTCCATGCATGCTGTACCCTGTTCACAGGGACATTGTTGCCCGAGTCATGCCGGGGAGTTCAGACGGGGGCACCCACAGAAGATGGATTATGACAACCACTTGTGCACAGTGATTTGGAGAAGTGATACTCATTCTTCCACTTTCCCTTTCCTTCTGTGCGTCCTCTGTTGCTTCTGTGCCTCCTTCCTCCCCTGGAGCTTAGGACCGTGGTGGTGAGATGAGGGGATAAAGGGGGAGAAAGCTTGCTCTCACCATACTTGGTTCAGGGGTTGCTGCATGAGCCAAGGGGTGTCTGCACACGAGCAGGGATCTGCTGGGGCATGAGATGTCCCTCTCCTCTTCTCGCAGACCCTCCCCTCCCTCCCTCTGCACATATTACATCTACAGCTGGATGTCCCGTAGATGTCATATGTGAACATATGGTTTAGGAAAGATGAAGAGAAAAGCTAAAGCTTTTTTCCCTTACCTGTATTCACAACCTCTGGGAGTTTCTCCTTCCAGTCTACGCAGCCTCCTTGTTGTGTGGGCCAAGTGTGGTGTTGGAGTGGAGAGGGTGGGCCCAGTTGGGTGCCTCTTACAGTCTCAAAAAGGACATCTGGAAGTGCCTCAGTTGTTCCTAGAAGAACGTGGTCTTAACTTACTCCTTAAACCTCTTAGTTTTGTAGTCTTAAGTACAATTCCCAAGTAACAAGAAAAACCTTATTAAACATCCTGTTACTTTTAGATTTTTCTGCTCTCCTGTGATCCCTAGAGAACTAGGGCCTGGAGGGTAAAGTACAATAAGTCAACAAACATACCCTGGTAAATACTCCCTGGTTCTTTCTAACCTTGAAAATCGAGATTAGAAGAAAAAGTGAGCCACGGAGAGGTCTTGATGATAATAAAAGCTAATATATTTGTTTTCTTTTTTGTTTATCAAACTTGCTGGATTAAAAAAATAGCTCCCCAATACATTAAAATTGGAGGTGGTCATTTCCTCTGCCTGTAGAAATCGTGAGCCAACAACACAAAGGAAATGGATGATTATAATAATGAGAACCACAGTTACCGGAGTCTGAGTTTCTGTGGTTACGCCCATGGCATGGCATGGAGGTTGTTTGAGGACTTTACTTGGAATTCTTGTAGCAACCTAATGAGGCAGGTATAATTTCCTCCACTGACTGTCTGGAAGCTGAGTGACTTACCCAAAGCCATATACCTGACCAGGTGGCCTAGCTGGGAACCGAACATTGAACTACATAGCTACAAAGATCAAGCTGTTTCTAAAATGACCCCCAGAATCCAGCATCATTATGAAAGCATGAGGCTCCATGACCAAGTTGGATTTGTTCCAGAAAGGCACTGATGAAAGATTTTGAATACTAGAACAACTATTGGTATATGCCTCATATCAGTAGGTCAAAGGATAAAAACCATCTGATCTCCAGAAGGGCTGAAAAGTAATTTGGAAAAAAAGCAAACAAACATCGGCCTTCGTTACTGATCAGAATTCTTAGTAAGCTAGGAACGGAAAAGGCACCTTTTTTTTTTTTTCCTCCAGAAGCAAATATTCTTACAACCTCAAAGCCTAGAGAATAAATGAAATGAAAAGAAGTTATCAGGATTACCAAGAGATTTGGTAGTATGGTCAGACACAAAGCAAATAAATAAAAATCAATAGCTGTATGCCAGTAATAACCATACAGAATATAATAAAATGTATCCTGTTCTCAAATGCAATTAAACTATAAATGGTTAAGAGTAAACCTAGACATGTTCAGAAACTATGTAAGAAAACACTCACATCCATAACACTTTACTGAGGGAGATAAAGCAAGACCTGAATAAATGGAGAGACACGTCATATAGTTGGATTCACACATTTAATATTGTGAGGGTATCAGTTCTCCTTGAATTAACTTATGGGTTTAACTCAATTGCGGTCAAAACCTGGATTCTTTGTGCACTTGACAAAGTGATTTCAAAATTGGTCTGAAAATAATACAGAGGAGGAGGTATTAGAACGCTTTAAAAAAATGTTGTGGGGGGCACGTCACTGTGAAGTCTCAACATTGTCATAGCTATAATCATCGAAGCCCAGAAAATAATCCAGTATGTAGTGAAACTAGCTGTGAGCATTTATATGAATGGAGAATCAATAACAAATAGTCTATTCGTGATCAGTTAATAATTTGGAAAAAATAAAATGCATTGCATATGTATTATGCTTAATGAATCCTGGATCGATTAAGAACTTAAAAGCAGAAAAAAAGCAAGAACCAGAAGAAACTAAATATTGTTCTTTTATTACGAGGGCCTTTCAGTTCACTGAAAGCAAACAAATAAGCCATTGAGTCCTAGTTTACAGATTTTACTATGTAAAAAGAAAAGAAGGAAAAGAAAAACTTCTATACTATATTAAAAAACCGCAAAAAGCAAATGGGTAAGCTGGCTTACACTGAGAAGAATTAGGGCAGATACTGAGAAGAAAGGGATACTATTCTTGCATAAAAGAACTCTGACAATAAAAATGTCAGTATACTGATAGAAATCAAAGGCTGAAAAGTATTGACAGGTAATTGTCAAAAAAAAAAAAAAAAAAGAAAGAACAAATTTAAAATGTCCAATGTCAGGGCACCTGGGTGGCTCAGTTGTTAAGAGTCTGCCTTCGACTCAGGTCATGATTCCAGGGTCCTGGGATCAAGCCTTGCTTTGAGCCCGGTATAGGGCTCCCTGCTCAGTGGGGAAGCCTGCTTCTCCCTCTCCCACTCTCCCTGCTTGTGTTCCCTCTCTCGCTGTCTCTCTCTGTCAAATAAATAAATAAAATCTTAAATAAAATTAAAATATCCAATGTCACAATCAAATTAAGTGCATTTTTAACCTATAAGATTACCTAAATATATCTATTTTTAATGGGTAAAAATTAGCATTGGCAAGGAGCAATGAAGCAGGCTCTCCGAGACATTTCTGCAGGTGGGTTAACCGGCACAGCATTTTTAGAGGCCAATTCGCTAATTTTTTTTCTTCTAACAAAATAATCAGAGCTGCACAAAAGGAGCTGTATACATGGAGGTCATCACTGCATTATTTAGAAGGGCAAAAACTTGGAAATCACTTAAATGCCCCAACAATAGGAGCGTAGTTAAGTAAAATTCTTGTGCATGCACACAGTGAATTCTATGCTGGCATTACAAACCATGTTATTTCATAGAATATCTAATGGCATGGGTCAGTGTTCATATAATGATAAGTTAAAAAAAAAATCAGCTTGCAAAACTGCATATGTAATTACCATCCCAGTTTTTTTTTTTTTTTTTGAAGTATAAATATGCAGCCCGTGTATCAGCTGGTGAGTTTATCAGAGCTATGAAGTATTGACCAGAATTCCCCATTGCAAATCCTGCACCTGGTCTGATCATGGCCCCTAGATTCCCAGAGGAGTACTTGACCCCTCTCCCCATCCCCATCCCGACCGATCCCATTCTTTTTTTTTTTTTTTTAAATATTTTATTTGTTTATTTGACAGAGATCACAAGTACGCAGAGAGGCAGGCAGAGAGAGAGGGGGAAACAGGCTCTCCACCAAGCAGAGCGCCCAATGCGGGGCTCGATCCCAGGACCCTGAGATCATGACCCAAGCTGAAGGCAGAGGCTTTAACCCACTGAGCCACCCAGGCGCCCCCCACCGATCCCATTCTTAACATGTAATTATGCCCCATGTGCCCCCGCCCCCCCCCTCCACCCTGCACCATTCGCTGCCTGCCCTGAGTTCTAGAGCATCACTGTTTCTCCTGGCTGTCCCAACTGGCCCAAATAGGGAACCGGTCTCTCTCCACCACTCTCCCACAGCTGCATGGACACAAGGCTCTTTTCTTCTCTCGATGCTTGGTGGAACACAGGCAAAGGATTGCCTTGCTCAGCTACCCAGGAAACAACTTGAAATCCTTCTGTAGACTTAAAGGTCCTAGCAGTGGGCTGGGATTTTTCATGTTCTTCTCTCCCTCCCAGATCGCCCAGGTGATACAAAGTCTTCGAACTTGCAGAGCAGTTTCCCTTTCCCCTGATTGATTTCAACTTCAGCTCCAGGCCTTCCTTTGCATACCTTTTGCATTGAAGTGAACACTAAAAAGGATTGTGGAAAGGGCGGCTAATGCTGAGATCAAATTCTTTTTTTCAGTGAGAACAACCTTCCCTTTAAAAAAAAAAAAAGTGTTTTAATTTCTCAGCCCTCACATGCATGCACAGTCACACAGACCCTATATATGCTATTTATATGTGTATATATGTAAAGATATATATTCAATAAGTTGTGCGCCACTGTAAACAGTTTCTGTTTCGCTGTATTGTATAAAATGTATACAAATGAGATGTAGGTTTCCGCCTCAGAGTCAAATGTGAATGTGAAAAGTAGTTATACATAGTAAAGCACTCTATATAAAAGTGAGAGGTTATTTTTATCATCGTTCATGTATCATCAACATTCTTGGAAGGTACGCATACTTGCTGAGCCCCGGGATGCAAACACAACTTCATGCTGTGCTCACATGGAGTGGGGGACAGTCAGATTAGGGGTTTGCACCATCTGGCTTGGGATTCAGGTTCTGTCATTAGGATGCTGGGCAGCTTTTGGCAGTTGGCTTAACTTCTCTGAACCATCTTCCCCATTACATGTGGATAATACTGCTTACCAAATTGCGTAGAAATTAGGGTCATTGATGTTAATGATGGCTAATAATGCACTCAGTCTGCTTGCAATCCCACAAGGAAGGTAGTTGACATCATCACCATCACTTCCAAAGTCTAGAGAGGTTAAGTATTCTGTTGCAAATCATGATTAGGAAGTGACTAAGGCTAGAGCCCATGCAGTCTGACTCTAATTCCTGCTTTTACCCTCCTGGCCATATAAGTATAATGTTTGGCACCATGCTCTGAATGTAGTAGGTGCTTAGTTAATGGGAGATTCGGCAGTCGAACACCCTGGAGACTCTCCCTCTCCAAGCCCTCCTAACCAGTGAGCCCAAAGACCTTCAGTGCAGTGGGCTCAAGGAGCACAAAGGGTAGCCACTTGTGCTCGAAAGGAAAGGAGTTGACTGTACACATCATGAGAGAAGGAAGTCGGTGTCAGTTCCGGTTTCTGCATCACACCCACCATTGTCTTAACCCCCAGTCATTCTGAGATAATTAAAGGGGGGGCTGTGGGAGTTGCTGAGAGTGGAAGCTGAGTCATCTTTCAGGACCCAGCAAGGAAAGCCTGTCCATCCTAAATTGCCATATAAATTTCCCTAGCTGGGGATGTCTTGGATCCCTGAGGGCATATGCACCTCGTCCAACCAGCCCTTTTCCCAGCTGTGTCCAGGGCTCCTGCAGCTATGTGGGGACCGCTGCTGCCACACTTCCTCTATTGTCCTCTTGATCTTCGTACTTGTAAAAAATGAAATAGCATGGACACCAGAGCACATTTTTGAAAAGAGAACTTACATTCCATATACCAATTAATATATGTATATATATTTGCTGGTGCATATTTCCTTCAATCACTGATCCCATTCTTAACATGTAATTATGCCCCATGTGCCATTTATAGCCCTCTCCTGTCACTCAGCACCATAAAGTTAATATTTTACAGGTTCTTAAGGAGTTTTCAATATTGTTTTAATGGCTCATCGTGTCCCTTAGAGTTTAATTACCATAACTTGCTAAATGATGCCTGTATTGTTGGATATTTGGGTGTTTCCAAAGTGTCGTCCTCTTCCAACCTGTGTGCTGCTGCTGGAATTATTTTCTTAGACTAAATTTCAAAGAGTCAGGTATTAAAAGGTAGAGACGTCCTTATGGCTTCTGCTACATCTCACAGATGGTTTTCAGTGAAATAACTATGCTGTTTTATAATGATATGAGCGCTTTCAGTGTAACCTTGTCAGAATTGTGGACTATGATTTTTTTTTTTTTAATTTGCCAGTTTCAGAGGCATGACATGGTATTTCAAGTCTGTCTACAACCTCTGCTTCTGCATTCTCTTCAGCCTGCCTCAAATGTGCCGGCCGCTACGCTGGTCTTTATTCTGTTCCTCAAAACCCGGTGGCCAAGCTCCTTGCTGCCTCCTGCCTTTGCAGGAGCTGCTCCCTCTCCCTGGAACTCTCTTCCCTCGCTGACCCACCATCCTCCTGACTTCACAGAGAGAGCTTGCTTTGTGCCCTGCTCTATCTAAGTCTCCTACAATGTCCCTCACTAATCATTTATAACACGTCACAGAATGTATCCCAATTTGTAATCATCTGATTATGTGTCTTTGTTTTACATGCCCCTTCCATTAGGCTGCACTCCCCGAGGACAGTACCCGCTTCTTTTCTGGTCGCTAGTATCTGGCATCATGCCTGTACATGTAGGCACTCAGTAAATAGGTGTTGAATGTATATTGGGAAGATATATGTGTGCACTGTGGAAACTTTGGAAAATCAGAAATACACAGACAAAAATTTAAATGAAGCAACCTGGCATCATGACTCAGCAATAAAATACTATTACCAAGTTGGTAGTTTTAATAGTTTCATGTTCTCCATTTAACTCATGTACTTACTTTTGTCTTGGGTACATGGTGAGGTTTCAACTCCGTTTACATCTGTGAGAGCCGTTCTCCCAGCACCACTGATGCAATAAGCGCAGAGTGTCCCAGACATTGAGTGGTTGGGGAGGCAGGATGAGGACTGCTTGAGAGAGAAAGAAGGGAAGGAAGCTGGGACCCTGGCCCAAAGAAGCTTCTCCAAACAAAGTCTGTCAGAATGGGGGCCCTAACTGCAAATCCCTTGACATGACGTAGCAGCCGAGCAGACACCCAGACCACAGTTAGGGAGACTCCGTTTGGGAGGAAAGCTCCAGTCCTGCCCCAGTAGCCAGCACTGCCAGTGTTTGCAAATTATTCCCAGTGCTGTTTCTAGAGCTTTTCTACCATCTCCATTGATCTCTGCTGTGAGCAGACACAGGGACACAGAGGTTCTCCGGAGTTAAGGGACTTTCCCTAAATCTCAAATCTCAAGATAGCTGTGAAATAACATCTTCTGACCCCAAGCTCTTCAGACTCCTGCCCTTTGGCCACTACAGAAGGTTTCTCTGTGCTGTGAATATTGGGTTAACCACAGGGCCTGGGGGAAATGTAGAGGGGTGGGGCAGAGGAGGCAGGTTCTGATTAATTGAATGTTTATTATTATTTTTTTTTATTTGAAGGTTAAGCAGCAAATCCATTTAAACTTGGCTCAGACTAGTTTATATGGGACAGTATGAACTAAACACAATAAAATTGAGCCCAGAGGAATATCCCAGAGAAGAAGGAAGTCAATAATGTGACCCTTAATTGCCTTTTACAGTTAGTACATGTCCTTGACTACTATGCCCACACCAAAGCATCTGATCAAAGCGAGGCAGCTTGGACACCTGGAGGCCTCTTGCAGGCAGCAAAGGGCTGTCCGCCTGTCCTGAGCTTTGCTAGATTCTGAACTCCCTGAGGACAGAGCCCTGTGCATTTCACCCCAGCATCTGGCCAGCTTATACAGAGGTTTGAGGAATGGATGGGTGTGCCTTCTCAATTAGGTGTGACGATAAAGGTAACAAACAATATTCTGTATTTTGGGGGGTTTAGGATTCAGAATCAGTGAGCAGCAGGACACTTGTAATATGACACATGAAATACCCCAAGAGCATGACACTTCGTTCTGGCCACGTATTTTCCAAAGACACCAGGTGAGAGAGATGACATTGGAGAGTGCTGACCCGGGGGGATGAGCTATGAAACTGGTCATGTGAGCAGGCTGCGGACACTGACCAAGAAGTTTGCTCTCCAGTTAGGGAGACTCTGATGCCTGGAGTTGTTCCAGCTTGTACTCAACGTGGTGGGAAGGTTACGGCAGGTAGTCATTTTTTAATGGCATTTTGTAGCGATGATGAAAGACAGTATTTTTATCTTGGAGGATACAGAAAAACACTAAAAAGGAATAAACCCCAGCACTCAGAGATAACTACTTCAAATTTTGGTGTAACTCCTCCAGTTAGGGTTCTTGTTTCTTTTAATGTTCATCTCCCTCGACAAACTTGAGCCAACATGTACACGTTTGCTCTGTAACCAGTTGCTTTATTTAACAAATGTCTAATGAATACTTTCCCATGTTGTTTTTTTCTCTACTTCAGTTCATCTAGACATGTCTTGAATAACTTCATACCTGAATAACTTCAGGTATGGAACTTGACCTTCAGTGTGTGGCATAATGAATAAAATAGACGTGATCTTGGTTTTTATGGATCTTGAAGACTGTTAGGAGAGGTGTATGTTGCATTTAATATATGGATGCAGAAATATGGTCCAACTACATTATTTGGGGACTCTGTGTTTGCACAGTTGTCTACTCGCTAAAGTGTGACTGTGACACCAAAATTCGTACTCATGTTCCATGGTCATTTGCAAACAGGTGCAGAGTCCTGGAAAAATTTCCATTCCCGACTGAGGACAAACAAGGTGTTGCTCTATAAACAAATTACCTTTCTGTGGTTATGTTTAGTGCCCTGTGTTTCTCACTTTTGTGCTTTTTGTTGGTGATGGTGCTGTTTAAAATAGTCCCTAAGTGGGACTCCTGGGTGGCTCAGGCCAGCCCCTAAGCGTCTGCCTTCAGCCCAGGTCATGATCTCAGGGTCCTGGTTGGGGCCCCAGGGCCCCATGTGGGTCTCCTGGTTCAATGCTCCCTGCTCCCCTAGCCCTGCTCATGATCTCTCTGTTGCTTGCTCTCTCTAGTAAATAAATAAAATCTTAAAAAAAAAAAGTTGTCCCTAAGTATACTGCTGAAGTGCTATCTGGTGTTCCTGAGAGCAAGAAGACTGAGGTGCCTTACGGAGAAAATGCATGTGTTAGGTGAGCTTTGTTCAGGCTGAGTTACAGAGCTGTTGGCCGTGAGGTCAACGTTAATGAGTTAACTATAGTTATATATATATTTTATATAGTTCATTTACAGTTTAATAGGTCATATAGAGTTATATATGTTGTAGTATTTTTTAGGATTTTTTTAAAAAGATTTTATTTATTTATTTGACAGACAGAGATCACAAGTAGGGAGAGAGGCAGGCAGAGAGAGAGAGAGGAGGAAGCAGGCTCCCCGCCAAGCAGAGAGCCCGATGTGGGGCTCAATCCCAGGACCCTGGGATCATGAACTGAGCGAAAGGCAGAGGCTTTAACCCACTGAGCCACCCAGGCGCCCCTTTTTAGGATTTTTTTTCCCCTTTTTAGGATTTTTAAGATTTTATTTTTTTCATTTATTTGCCAGGGAGAGATAGAGAGCAAGTGAGAGCACAAGGAGGGGGAGCAGCAGAGGCAGAGGGAGAAGCAGGCTCCCCGCTGAGCAAGGAGCCCATGGGATCATGGCTTGAGCTGAAGGCATATGCTTAACTGAGCCACCCAGGCATCCCTATATTACAGTTTATATAGTGTGTGTATGTATATGTGTGTCCATTCATATACATACATGTGTGTGTGTGTGTGTGTATAACAGGGTTATGTTTTCACTAGTTGACAAAAATGTTGTGTAAGAGGCTTCCAGGAACCTAACCCAGTGGTTCCACATTTGCTAATTCCTTGCAACTTTATAGAACTAACTGTGGCCAAGCACTGAAACCAGTTCTGCATTTGTACAAATCAGTGAGATGGGAGGGTGGTCAGACATGGAGACACACATTCAGGCTCTTTGGCTCTAGATATCACTTAAGACCATTAAAAGATAATTTTCAAGAAAAGACGAAATTGTAATTCTCATAGAGATGTAAATACGAGCCTGATTTTATTAAATTCATTCACAAGGGAATTGGTAAGGTGTTACAGTACACAGGCAAATCCAAAACTAGGACTTGTATAGATTAGGAATATTGACAGGAATAGGCAAATGAAGGCAACATTGGCTTTTTTTTTCCTCCCTTGGGGAGGGGGAAGATTGTCCCTCCTCAGACAGAACCATTTGCATGTGTATAGACAAAAATGATTCCGCATTGTGGGCAGTTATCTCCAATTTGCAGAGCTATAAAATAGCTCCTTTAGAATCAGAATCAGATAACAGGGAAGCTGGCACCACAGACAATGCATAGTTTTCCAGGGAAGCAGAGAATGCCCCCCCCACCCCAAGCCCTGATAGTAAATGCGATCAGCCTAGATAGAGTGTGTGGGGACAACAAAAGCGAGCCCCGAGGAGGATTGCTACCACCAGCATGAGGCTGGATTGCTGAGGCAGAGCCAGCAAAAGCAGAAGGTGAAGCCACAGCTCAGAGAGGCAGGAAAAAATTGTGGAGCTTTGGGGGCAAGAGCAAAACTGAGGGTGGGGGATGCTGTCCACAGTCTGAAGGTCCAGGCAGCTCTACTCTACAAGGGTCCCCTTGGATCTGGCAACCTGGCAGTCACTGGTGCAGCTGTTGAGGGGTTCAAAATGGAGGAAGCCAGAATGGTATAGGATCTAAGGTAAAACAGGGGTGAGGAAGTAGAAATGTTGTGGTTTTTTTTTTTTTTTTAAGATTTTATTTATTTGGGGGCACCTGGGTGGCTCAGTGGGTGAAAGCCTCTGCCTTCTGCTCAAGTCATGATCCCTGGGTCCTGGGATGGAGTCCCGCATCCGGCTCTCTGCTCAGCGGGGAGCCTGCTTGGCCTCTCTGTCTACTTGTGATCTATCTCTCCGTCAAATAGATAGATAGATAGAAAAAAGATTTTATGTATTTGAGGGGCACCGGGTTGGCTCAGTGGGTTGAGCCTCTGCCTTCGGCTCTGGTCGTGGTCTCGGGATCCTGGGGTTGAGCCTCGCATCCGGCTCTCTGCTTGGCAGGGAGCCTGCTTCCCGGTCTCTCCCTGCCTGCCTCTCTGCCTACTTGTGATCTCTGTCTGTCAAATAAATAAAATCTTTAAAAAGAAAAAAAGATTTTATTTATTTGAGAGAAAGGGGGTATGAGCGGGAGGAGAGGCAGACTTCCTGCTGAGTAGGGAGCCTCCCATGTTGGGCTCCACCCCAGGACCCCAAGATCATGACCTGAGCCCAAGGCAGACCCTTAACCCTCGGAGCCACCCGGGTGCCCTGGAAATGTTGTTTAACTAAAGTCTCAGTACACTGTCATGTGGGTATACCATCGATTGTATTTTTTTTTAAATATTTTATTTATTTAACAGAGAGAAATCACAAGTAGGCAGAGAGGCAGGCAGAGAGAGAGGAGGAAGCAGGCTCCCTGCGGAGCAGAGAGCCTGACGTGGGGCTTGATCCCAGGACCCTGAGATCATGACCTGAGCCGAAGGCAGTGGCTTAATCCACTGAGCCACCCAGGTGCCCCCCATCGATTGTATTTTAACTTGTATTTCTGGACATTTAGGTCTTTTCTAATTTTTTTCAAGAGTTGTAATTAATATCTTTGTAGACACGATTTGTGCACATACCTTTTGCCTGGAATGCATAAATAAATAAATAAATTCCTGGAAGGGTCATTGCCAGATCAGTGAGCAATTTCAAGACTTTGAAACGATTCTTCAAAAATTGGGTCAGTCCGCAGCCTGCCCTCGACAGTGGATGAGCAGCTTTGTTCGGGCCTCGCATCTATAGCTATTACAAGTCTACATTCTCTCTTTCTTCTTCTCCATTTCCCTGAGACAATAACTCTGCAAACAAGTGGTTTGGTGTTTGCGGCTGATAATCAATGGCTTTTATTTCTTATCATTACTCACAAGTCACAGCCCTCTAATTGGAACAGAATCAGTTCTCTCCCTTGTTGGCATTAACACATGTCAAATATTTGCACGTTCTTATCTGTCTTTAGGCTCAGCTTAGGCAGGCTCTGAATTTTTATCACCTGACATTTCCCCTTCCATACCCATCCTGCCATTTCCCCTTAGAGCGTTCCTGTCTTGCTACAGCATTTCCTTCTCTTCAGGCACAGCCATCCCTTCACATGCTAGAAAAACCCCAACTTAGCCTGGGCCCGTAGAGAAGACTTACACCTTTACCTCCTGAAGCCTGCGTTGTCGGCTCCGTTTTTCAAATAAAAACTCTGTCCAGCTCATGTAGCTCGAGGACCTGCTTATAGTATCATAGGTCCACTGATTCCCTGATTTCTGTGCTTGGTGTTTCTTGGGGTTCTGTCCTCTGCTCAGTTCTCTCTTCATTACACATTAGCCTCCCTAAATACATTACCTGTCCACCTGGCTTCAACGGGTTACAGACACGTTGCCATCTCACTCTCCTGGGCTTCGTGTCTATACACCTCACTTCTCTTCCTGCCTGTCCTGTGCCTACCGCGGTCCCGCAGGTGGAGCGCCAGAAACAGTCTGCATACCCCATTCCAAAACTCGGAGTCACTTGGGGACCCTTCCTTCTTCTCCCTCTGCTCTCACATCTGATCAGCTGTAAGATGGTGCATTTTCCCTGCTTATCCCTTCCAGCTGCTCCTTCTCCAGCTCTTTCCTACTGTCCGCACATGTGACCTGGGACTCCAAGCTGCCTCACTTCCTTCAGCTCTCACCTTGGCTTTTGCATCCATTACCCATCCTTGTCATCCCAGGTTTTGAGACTCAGTAAATTTCTGAGGCAGATACTACTCCTTCTTTATTTTTCTAGTACGCTGTGTTGTATTTTTACATGTAATTTCATTTTGCTCCTTCTATATCTTTCCCTTTTTGGCCCATTTCAACAGACACTTTCTGGGCGGAAGAGACATCTACGGATCCCATTGCCACTAGGATTAAATACAGATGACCTCAAAGGTTCCATTGGATTGTCATGATGAAGTCATACTCTTATGACTATTCATAGTCTCAATGAATTGAAGTGTTTAGAGCCATAGTGCAATAAGACGTTGTCTATAAATCTTTCTTCTGTGCTAATAATAGTGAGATTCTTGCCCTTACATGAGTGGGCTTTTGGGTTCAAAAGGGCATTGTGGGGAAAGTGTGATTTTCCCAGTTCAGATTCTCATCTCACTACTTACTAGCTATGTGACCTTGGTCAAGTTACTAAACTCTTCTAGACCTTCATTTCCTCATCTATAAATTCATCTGTAAATAAGAGCCTTCATCTTCTTGGGTTGTTGCAAGCCTCAAAAGAGCAGGTGTGTGTAAAGAGTCATTCCAAGTCTCCAGAACATAATAGGTATTCAGGAAAAAAGGTGATTGTGGGCAGCTGCTGTTGCCCGGGTGTGTTGGGCTGAGAGCAGTCTGTAAAGGTAACACTCTTTGGCATGCCCATGACTCCTCTCTGTAGAAATTCTTGGGTATGAATAACTTCTTGCTTTCTGGAAGTACATCCCAAGGAGGGCATCACATCTCTCCTGAACCCATCACCAGCCTTTTCTTTCCTGTCCCAGCTTACAGTCCTGCTTCTCCCCACTGCGTGTCCTCACCACCATCCATCCTCCACCGGACAGCTAACGTGGCCCTTCCAGTGAACATCTGGCTCTCTTTCTCCCCTAGCTGACATCATTCCCATGACCTCCTACTACCCACAGAGTGGCATCCATAGCCTCCCTGCCATTCAGGACCCTTCACTAGCTTTCCCAGCCTCCTCTGTCCTGCCCTCCCCCTTTTCTAAGCTCTTTGTCTTTAAACATTGTGGCCAAGAGATTTCAGTGCTTATAGAAATATTTGAACACACAGAGAAGCAATTTGTTGATTCAAAAATATGTAAGCCAAACTATATTGAAGCTAATCCGCATTTAATAATATATCTAAGAAATACACCTGCATGCTTATTTTATATATACATATATATATAACATAAATATATATAGTCAAATTTACTGTTCAAACATTTCTTTATGCTTAACAATAAACTCTAGGTTAGCTTTTCTCACAGATGAACAATTCCCAAAGGAATCAAGTGATTGGAGAATCCATAGGCAATGACAAATTACTGAGTTACTAGGAGAGAAATAATACGGAAAGCAAAATTATTTTTTAAGTATTTCAAAATAATTTTATGACAAAAAGTATGATTGTTGATGTTGGAGGTAGAAGGTGGGTCACTTAATATTTTGTGAGGGGAGACTCCAGAACCAGACTGGCCTGTGAAGCTCACACATGGCCTTGCCTTCCCCTCACTTGACATTTAGCTCCTCCTCACTGCTTAGCCACCGTCTGCCATGCACCTGTTGATTATAGGCCCATCTACATTTCCCCCCCTTGTGACTTAATCCCGTGGAATTGGATGCTGTAAGGCCCCCTAAGGCTGAGGATGTGTTAGCCTTATGACCCGGCGTGTCCCTAGCCCAGAGCACGGGACTTGACACACAGTTGCAGACCCTCAGTGCTTCATAGCATGAGGGGAGCCCTGGTTGGTCCTGGGGAGTTACCATGAAGAAAAGGAGGGCTGGAGGAATTTACCTCTCATAAGGTGCTCAGGACTAGGCCCCCGCGTTGCCAGACTTGTTGAGACCCATTGTTTAAACCCTTCCATCACATGTGCCCGGTGTGAACGGGACCCACTGCTTAGGATATCTGCATGAAGTGACGTTACATAGAGATGGGCGAGGTGACCCGCAGGTTGGGGAATCACCCTTGGCAAGAGATCAAGCCCTGACTTTGCCCACTGTCAGAGGCTCCATGGGCGTCATAGTCCTCTGTAGCCTCCCTGGCAGAGAAGACAGGTATATGACGGGCAGGATTGGCAGTGTAGGTTTCTAGAGGTCCCGTGTCATGAGCAGGGAGGGGAGGCTGACGTTCTAAGAGGGAAGCAGGAACTCAGCCTGGTGGCAGGTCGGGGTGTGGCATGAATAGTCTGGGGAGCCATGGCGGCCATCACAGTACACAGGCCAGGAGTCAATAAGCACACAAGTTCTGTGTGCTGCCCCTCAGCACACAAGTGTGGGGGGGACCACAGTGTCTTTGAGGCTCTGGTCCCCTAGTGCTTAGCAAAGTAGTTAGGGAGAGGCTGATGGATTAATGAGTGATGGAGTGGACAAACCTCGTAAATGGCAATGAGTATTCAGAGCAGGTCATTGCTCCTGAAGGACTCTCTCCAGGAACCTTGATTTTATAATGGATGTTTCATAGGCCATTTTTGTCATTAGAATAGAATAGAAGCCGAATCCATGGCCAATATTTTTTATGCAATTTTTAAATTAAACATGAATAGCGACTGGGGAGGTAGTGTCATGCTGTTTTCAAAGATGAGGAAGAAGCTCAGAAGAAGTCATTCGTCTTCTAATGAGCTGATGAGTGGCAGACCCAAGCCCTGGAGCGTGGCAAAAACCTCAGGTCTGTCCTGTGAACGCAGTATCACCTTTCTTGAATGTTGTCAGTAACATACTGGAGAAGGAGACCACTCTTCTGGGCAGAGAAACCTCACTGGGCTTGCAGTCATAGCAAGTGGACTCCAGACTGATGCCCGTCTCTGTCCCTTAAGGACTGTTGGCTAAGGTCTTTGAGCCTCCATTTTCTTTTCTGTAAAATGGGAACAAGATATGACTACATCCTAGGCTTGGACCAAGGACTCAAAACACCTAACACAGGTGTTGGCACATAGAGATGGACAAATGTGTACTGATCCTGATGACAGCAATCGATTCATCGTACGCTCAGGTTTTCTTGTGTCTGACTTTTTCACGCATGACGTTTGGACTTGTTCTTTAATTCCTGTTTGAGCCCGGGTAGGACTTCTGTGTCATCTAGTGCCTTCCCTCCGAGACTTCCTCTCTGTGAAGGCACCTACCAGTCTTCTCTTACAATGATATATACCAAACCCACTCTACTTATCAAAATGCTTGTTGCTTATAGAATTCTTCATAATCTAATCTCATTCAGATTACAAGAACCATTTAGTTGTACATGTAAAAGGACCCATTCGGAAAGAAAGGGAATAAAGGAAACTTCAGTATGTTTGGGGGCCTTTCTAGAGGAGCTTAACCAGAGAAATGGAGATCTGCACACAGGAATCCAAGTGTCCCTGGGGTTTCTTAATTGGGTTATTTTCTCACTGCACGTGAGGCAATTTGCGCGGTATCTTGTCATTCTTTGCCACAGTAGCAGAGATAAATATTTTCTCCACTGTAGTTGCCTTTCCAAGAAGCTAAGGATATTGGAAGGAAATTGTTTTTTCCCTCGTGCCTTATCTTGCATAAGTATTCTCAGAGGTCTCAGCGCCATGGAGGAGATGACCTCTGCCTTGTCACTGCAAAGCCAAGACAGAAAAGCAAGCAGCAGAGAATAAAAGCAACCTTAGCTTCTGTGATGGTGTCGCATGGAACTGTCAAGGTGATGGTTGCAATGAATCCACTGGTCAATTCTGATTTAGTCCAGCCCCTGATTTGACACTGCCCCCGCCCCTGCAAGTGACTGACCAGTTGTTTTCCATGATTGATGGAGGCAACAGATTTCTTTTTGAAACTCGGAGTGATGTTCATGATCCTGATGAGTCTGAGAAGGTGGAGGTGTTGGGGGGGGGTGGCGGATATTGCTTTGTTAATGGCCTCTGGTGACTTCTGTGAAAGCCTCAACCCTTCAGAAGGTATGCTGCTAGGAAAGCAGGTTGGATATTGGCTGAGAAAAGCTGGCTCATTACTCCTGGTTCTACTGTTCACTTGGGCAAGTTTCTTAACTTCTCTCTGCTTTCTTACCTATAAAATGTGAGCTAGGTGCAAGAAATGGCTAGTCGTCTAACTGATAATGGTTCTCACCTTCTTCCTTACTGAGATCTGATTTTATTCTAGCAACCATGTGACCAGATAAAAGACTACATTTCCCATCCCCCCCCCTTGCAGCTGAGTGTGGCCACGTGACCACATTCTGACCGGTGAGGTGTAAGTGGAGCCGTGGGCAGGACTTCGGGGAGAGCTCTCTCTAAGGGCATCAGCAACTGGTGAGGGGCTCCTTCCTGCCTTCCCTCTGTTCTTACTGCCTGGGCAATGTAGACCTGGGGCAATTCACCCTTGAAGCCATCTAGTTTTTGGTGTGAGGCTCTGGTTGTCCTAGAAACTCTGGGGTGCTATGCAGACACAGAGAGGCTCTCCCACAAACTGTGCTGGATTGTGTCTCCAGACTTCAAGGGACAAGGATGTCTGTCCACGAGGAGTCAACACTTTGCCATAAGTGGAGCCTGAACCTATGTTCTCCTCAAGGGCCTTTGCATAATCCCAAGGGACTAGGGAGTTATTACCTTAATCAGTACTGATATCATTCGACTCCACAAAATGCATGGATGTATCTACAGAGATGGACTAAAGTCGGCTAAGTGTTCGCATCAGTGAACTAGTTAGAGGTGTAGTGGATTGAGTGTTTATGTCCCTCCAGATTGGTGTGTTGAAATCCCAATGCCCAGTGTAATGGCGGTGATGGGCCTTTGGCAGGTGATGAGGTCCTGAGGACGGCCCTTGAGAATGGGATCAGTGGCCCTCTGAGAGCCCGTTTGCCCCTCCAGCCACGGGTGCACATGGCGAGGAGCTGGCTGTCTGCAAGCCAGAAGAGGGCCTTCCCCAGAACCACGGCAATACCGTTATCTTGGACTCCGAGCCTCCAGAGCTGTAGGAAATAAATAGTTCTTGTTTATAAGCCGCCTGTCTGGGGCATTGTGTTGCAGCAGCCCAAACGCATGAAGTCAGTAGGCCATGATGAAGATCTACAGTGGGTACTTCTGAAGCCCGATCAGCCCGTTGCATGGGAACAGAGAGGGAGGTGAGGGTTCCGTAGGCCAGCAAGGCCCGTGCGCGTGTGCAGGGCCGCGACCTCGCCACACTCCCCTGTGAATGGTGTGTCCTGGGGCTCTTGGTCACAGGGCTCTTCAAGGGCTGCTATTTAACCCCTTTCGGGGGCCCAGGGCAACCTGTCCTGTGGGCACGTTCTCCACCAGTGACCGAATCTGCTGTCTCTCCTCCTCTTCATCGTGGCTGCCTCCCTACCGTCGTTTAAGTAACCAGATGCTTTAATAAGAGACAGGAGAGGCTGAGACTTCTGTCTGCCAGGCTTGGTCTCCTGGGAGGACGAAAGGAGTCCTGAAGATCTGGAAGGGTGGTGGAGGGTGAGGGCAAACCATCCAGCACCCCCTTTCCCACTAATGAAGGACCCCTGATTGAAGCCGCAGGGGCGTCTGCTCTCACTGTGCAGTTTTGGCCCTGGATGCATCTGTCTTTGGGATGGTTGCCCACAGCCCAGCAAATTAGGCTCCATGCCCCAGACCCAGGGATTGGCCGGTGGGACTTTGGAAGAACGCCATAGAACACCACAGGCAAACCTTACCGTGAACTCCTTCCCTGCGGGCGGCAGGGCCCGCGCCCCAGCCAGACTCTGACCAAGCACTGACGGACGGCACGTCCAAGCCCCTGCGTTCTCCTGGATGCCCTGTGGAGCGGGACCAGAGATTTCCCGTGAAGCTTATCTCAGAGGAGAAACTCCGACCTTTGTTATTACTTAATGAGGTCTTTTTGCCCGGCCCCCTCCAGGTGTCATTTGCGGCATCTCCTGTTGAAACCAGAAATCTAGAGAGCCGGATTTTTCTCCAGATCCTGGAACGTGTGAGGAACTGGCCTCAAGAGCCTTTTTTAATGGGCACTGGTCGAGTCTTGCAGACATCGTTCTTGTTAGCAAGTTCACAGAGAGGTAGACACAGCCTCCTTCCTTGGACAGATGCCTCTCCTCGGAGGGGCGGAGGGTGGAGTGTTCAAGCACAGTGTCTCCGAGGTAGGGTCACGGGCTGAGTGCTAAGATCCCAGGTGTGGGGCATCCCAGAGCTCTGGCAGATTCTATAGCTGATACTCGGGGAAACTGCAAATTGAAAGGTTTCATCTATCAGCTCTCACAGCAGGACTGCTGGGCAAGGCTGAATGGCTGAGAAGCTCGAGCTCTGCAGTGGGAGGGGGTCAGGAGGCGCTCTGGGCTGCTGGCTGGACACTCCGGAACAGCCTGTGAGGGGGCGTTTATTGACCTGATTCATTCATTCATTTACTCTGCATTTATTGAAGGCTCTGTGACAGGCACTGTGCTAGGGATAGAGATCTTGGTGGGGGGGACACCTGATCTGCTCCCCTGTGACTTAGTAGCTCACAGTCTTTGTCACAAGAGAGACCGAGTCGTGGACTTGGGGATGCAATTCAAGGACATAAATAACATTGTAGATGGGGTTCCCTGGGGTTCCCTGGAAGCAGAGCCTGAAATAGGGGTGGAGGCCCACGTGATTTATTGAAGGAAGAACCTGGGAGGGAGGGACGGAGGAGGGGTAGAGTAAGAATGGGATCAGGGAGCATCTAGCCTTGGCCTGATCCAGAAGCAAAGGCCCTAGGGCAGCCCCGCTCAACAGAACTCCTCCGAGATCAGGAGAATGTTCTCTGTGCAGCCACACAGCAGAGCCACCAGCCGGCCACGTGTGGCTCCTAAGAACTTGAAACGTGGTCAGTGTGGCTGAGGAACTGAATGTAATTTAAATTTAAATACTCACCTATCCCTAATGACCACCATGTTGGGCCCTGCGGCTTTAGAGAAGTTACGGACAGGCTGCTTTTATAAAGGGCCAGTAAGTAAAGGCTTTTGGTTTTGCAGACCACACGGGTGGACTACATTGCAATGACTCAGCGGCTGTTGTAGCAGAAAAGCGGCCCTGGGCAACAGGAATGGGTGTGGCTGTGTGCCAGGAAGTGTTTACAAAAACGAGAGGCAAGCTGGATGTGGCCCTGGGGCCATAAAGCACATGGCAGCGTTGCCGCCGCCACACACCCCCAGCAAGAGCGCAGGCTTCCGTAGCTGGTGTCAGTCTGCCGTCGGTGAAGGTCACCAGGACCAAGAATTGGACTTTCCGGGCAGCAGGACTCCCATAGGTTGAGGGTGTTTTCTGGAGCAGGGGCAGGGCGGGGGTGGGGTGCTAGGATCCCTCAGACACCTGCCCCCGTGGCCGTTAAGGATGGGTGTGGTGGCCGGGTAAGGCGAGTCTAGAGGTGCACTACAGTGGCTGCTACAAAAACAATTTTGATTACGCGCTCACGGAGTGCCAAGCACAGTGCTGGGTGTTTCACATGGATTCTCTTCACTGGTTTCTCAAAATATCACAATGGAGAAAGTAGTTGCAAGCATCGCCCCACTTTGTTGTTTTAATTACTGTTTACCCCCAATATACATATATATATTAGTATTCAAATTTTCTCTCTTTCTCTCTCACACACATGTAGCCCTCATCTGAAATACAGGTATGATGTCACCAAGTGTCAGTCGTGTACTTTTTTCTGTCCAGTAACTCTGTTCTGCTCCCAGAGACCCCAATGACCTGGTTTTTTCCTTTGCACTAACTGCCTCTACTTACTCTGTCTCTCTGAAGTATTGTTTTTGAGCCCACGTGTCCTTCTTTGGAGGAAAAAGGAAGCCATCTTTCCACATCTATTTTGGTTTCCTTTGAAAATGGATCCTGATTTGGGTGCAGGTAATTTCCTTGGGAGATGATCTCACAAAGCACAGTGAAGAAGTGGAGAAGGAGACAAGGAAGAGCAGAAAAGCAGCAAAGAGTGTGTTAACAGATGGCTTGTCGCTGTGGCCAACTGAGGTTTAATTTCCACTGGAGACCCTGCTGGACACACCGCAGGAAGCTGGGGTGTTTGCCCACCCACTAGCATCCCACATTGGATGAGGGTCCTGAAAGGTTAATTCTCTGATATTTCTTCACTGCTGAGGGTTGAGGGTCGAGCAAGCTCCCTGGGAGTGAACCTTTTCCCCCTCAGGCAGAGAGCCCCAGGAAGCAGATTGCCTGTGCCCACCAGCCTATCTGTTGGGTCTCCACGGTGTCTATCACACTCTTCCTTTCTTGCTTTAATATTAGGTCTCCCGTTAGGGACTTTCAGTTAAAGAGGTTTGTTTCCAGTTTCTGCAGTGCAGCAGTCTGCTTGGCCATGGGCCTAGTCCGGGAAAAATGGTAGACTTATTCACTTGGGGTAATGAAATGAGGAAACTGCAGCACGAGCCTTGTGTCTTCCTTCTGGTTGCCTTAGCAAAGTTCCCAACTTCTCTCATCTCAGTTTTCTCCTCTGTGTAGTGGGAGCGATAGCAAGGCTTTTGCCACGCCTCAGACGAGGGAATGGATGAGCACGTCCTCATCAGTAGAGCACCTAGGGCTGTAAGCTACTGACTCAAGACTGAGTGCTGTGATCAAGGCACGGTAAATCAACTAGTGATTATTACTTCAAGTCTTTAATGTGTGTGAAGCTATGAGTATGAAGTATGAGGCCGCTCTAAGGGCCACTCTCTGGGCTACCCAGAATAGCAGCTTGCCGAGTCTCTGGACTCAGGGGCCTCATGGCCACAGGAGAGGCAGGTCCCAGACCAGGGCTTTTCATGCAAGACAGCTTAGTCTGTACTCCTACCTGCCGCCCCTATTCTTGTACCTGTCTGCAGATCCGCCCTGCCTGGGGAAGTCTCAGCTGGGGATGAAGGTTTAGACAGAGGAACCTGAACACAGATGCAAGGAGGAAGGTCTCAAGAAGACCTACACTGTCTGCTGAGAACAAGCAGATCAGTGCCTTAGGTCTGGGCGGGTGTGCCGACAATTGGGGAGGGGACATGAGTGCTACATGCAGGGGTTTCATCGCAGGAGTGACATGTTTCAGATTCTCTGGTCTCAGGTATAGGGTCAATTAGAAGAGTGAGTCTGGAGGCTGCAGGACCCAAGGAGAGGCTGCCGTAAAGGTAGGATGGGGCCAGAGCAGAAATAGGGCTGTTGGGATTTTTAACCTGCTCAGCCGGTTGAAGTCTGGGTAGTGGATTCTTGGAGCTCTACCAAGAAGGGGCAGGAGTGCAGAGGCAGGGCTCGCCGCTTTCCCATGTGTTTCCTCAAGTTCTCACACAGCCAGGATCTTGGGAGCATCTCGTTAGGGAGAATACCACTGCCTTCCACCACTCTACCCCTTAATCTTGGGATCTTGTGTGGGTCGAAGGCTTTCCTGCACTTGGTTGCTAATCCCAGAGTGCCTGCTCAGAGAGTGGCATGTCACCGTAAGCTCATAGCTGGAGGCAGCCAGCCCTTGATCCACAGCCCCTGACCTGGCCAGACAGGGAAGTCAGAAGACTGTGGTGCCCCCCGGGGAAGGAGAGGTGCAGCTCCTTCTCAGAGCCTCGAGGTTCAAGGAGCGGTCCTGCCGGGGACACAAGCCAGTGAGTGGACAGCAGCAGTGAGTGTGGAGTGGTGAGGGCTGGGGGGCTCTGAAACCAGCTGCCTGCTTCACATCCTGCCTCCAAATGTCATAACTGTGTGAGCCTGGGCAAAGTATTTAACTTCTTCTTGCCTCATTTTTTTTTTTTTTAAATCTTACAGAGCAGGTAATAATAGCATGTTCCCTATGCGTTTTTGTGTGAGGAATAAATGATAAAGTCCTACAAACTGTTGGGCAAGATGCTTGTTCATGAGGTGTTATCAGCATGTAGACAGGAAAACTATGTCTGTGAGGTCACAGAACCAGTTGTATCAATCAGCAATTGCCATACTAATCTGCGTAACAAAACCCATTAAACCCCGGGGCACACAACAAACAACATTTATTTTTGCTCATGGGTCCAGGGTTTGTCTGGAAGTTTCTACTGACCAGGGCCAGACCTGGCTGGTGGGCGTCTTGTATCAGCTGGCTGGTCAGCTGGCGCTGGATTGCCAAGGGTGGCCTGAGTTTTCTGGACTCTGCTTTGCTCTTCTGGTCTTCTATCCTCCAGCAGTCTAGCCTAGGCTTGGGAGGCAGTCCAAGAGGGGAGGCAGAAATACACAAACATGTTTCCAGACCTCCACTGGCATAAAGCTCACTGTGGCGCCGTTGGCCAAGACAAGTCCCGTGACCCAGCCCGGTGTCAGTGGAAGGGGATACACAGTGACAGGTCTAAGAGCAGGGATACAGGGAGGCTACTAAATGGAGTCATTAATGCCATCAGTACCACTTTGGTCTTTTAAACAGGTGTTACAGGGCAAGTCCAATCCTAATTGGGCTGTTCCTCTATTCCTCTTTAGTGTTAAGGAGCACAATAGTAGTCACTCTTCACTGGGCACCTCAGTGATGTCAAGTACTAAACGTTCCTATCTCAGGAGGATGTTTTGAGCATTAAATGAGATCACGTAGGTAAAGCCTTTAGTTTAGCTCAGCGCTAGCCTCTCATACTCACTCATCACTTGGTCACCATTGGTATTTTTGTTGTCATCATGACTGTTACCATTATCTTACTCCCCTGAAAGTCTCCTACGCAGGCATTTTTAGCCCCAGTTAGCAAATAAATAACTGAGACTCAGGGAAGTTAAGAACTTTCCCAAGGTCACACAGCTAATAAGGGACAGAGGTTTCTCTAGTTTGGAAAATAGCCCGAACTCATCCCTATGGCATGATATGAAAGAAAGTGTGGTGGCCTGGGTAGAAAGTTCCAGTTCTGAGCTCAAACCTGAGACCTTCCCGCTTTGGGCCAGTGACCTTCATTCTGCTTCACAGCAGAATGGTGACCAAGTGCTGAGTATGACCAGGGGTATGTGGGTCCTCTTCGGAGTGGCAGCCTTGTGGAGATGTAGGTCATTTAACACGTCCTTGTCTCCCTGGCCCATCTCCTGGGCATGTGTAGGCATGGTTTGGACAGGAGCACTGTTGGTGGCTAGACTCTCTGGCCTCATTCCGCTGGTGGGTCCCAGGGTCTTTCAGGGCAAGTGCAGCTGCTCAGTCCTCTTAGAGCCACACCAGCTGTGAAGCAGATGTCGGGTCCCCTCGAATGAGACAGAGCTCAGAGAGGCTGAGGAGTCTATATAAGGCCACATGGTTAGGAAAGGTAGGCCTGGAACCTGGGGTCCCTGAATGTTGCTGCCTTTCTGGGTACTGGGTCTTCCCAGGGCAGAGAAGACCATCCTGCCATACCTCTCTGTCCATTGCCTTGACTCTTCTTAGGGCTTCTGGTCTCTGTGGCCTGTTCTCAAGGAACCGTCAGTCATGAACAAATGACTCATCCAAGCAATTTGCAAATTCTCTGTCCATTGAAAAGAGTTGCTGTCAGCCTTTATCTGGCTCCCACTGAAGGAAAAGCATTTTCACATTGCTGGTGCTGGACACGGACTTGAAGAGCATCTTCCCAAGATCCCTGGGGTTTTGGCTCTTAGGAGAACTGATATTCTACCCACAGCAGAGGCCCTCATTGGTGATTCCTTTAATTGATTCCAGGCAGGGTCTGGTAAGGGGGAGAGGGGACTGGGGTGGATGTGTAATTTCTCCATCAAAGAGAAGAACCCTGACAGATGTATAATCCATCAAAATATACTCTCTTACTGCTTCCTGTTCAACCAAGATTCCATACTGTTCTGAGCTCAGTTTCCCCACATGGCTGGGGGTAGTACAAATTGGTAGAGTCCTCTTGGAAGGAATTGAAAATGTGTATCCAGGGTCTTAAAAATGGTTTATACTCTTTAACCCAGTAATCTAATGTGGGTGAAATTATCATAAGGAAGTAATCCAGACCTAGGGAAAAGCTAAATGCTGGGCAATTTATGGTAACAAAAATTGGAAGCAACCTAAATGCCTAACAGTATGATAATGGTTCAGCAAACCACGGTTTGTCCACTCAGTGGAATATTATGCAACCATAAAATGGTAATTACAGATGGCACCGTGGGAACTGCTTATGACAGAATGCTAAACAAACAGGCCAAGAGACACCACTGAATACACACTGTGATTAAAATTGTGTAAAAACGTGTTCGTGTTGTCATAAATGGTGTGGCCCCAGCAACAGTCCACGTTCCAAGTTCCCAGCTGGAAAGCAAGGCAGGACTGACGCAGTGTTTGAAATTTCCTGCTGATTTTAAACATCTCTCACAATGTTTTTTTCTGGTTCATGTTTTAAAACGAACATGGAATAAAATTAAAGAAGTTTCTGTAAAGATTCTTCCAAATCTCAAATATTCTAATATGCATTATGATTGTCACTCCACATCGGTTCAAGTGACAAAATGTCCAATGTGCCCGTTTGATTTTGTACTTGTTGGCCTTCGTGGTGGAGTGGTGTGGACAGAAACACGGTGACAGTGGGCCCAGGAGCAGTTATGTTTAAACAACTCTTTCATGAAATTTGGCTGTGAGAGGGAGCTTTCTTAGAGGTTTATAGTTGCTGAGGGACTGTAGGTTAAAAAGGTTCCAGCATCATTTTGGGGGAGATTTTTCTGGTTACTTTATAAAACAGGTTTAAACTTTATAAAATTGGTTTCAACTTAAAGGTCAGCTTGTCCTCCTGTTGGAGACATTAATGGCTCAAAGAAATAATTGGAAAGGTAATTTAAAATTTTCATGTTTGAGTTATAAAAATCTATCTGAAACTTGATAATTAATGTGTGGTGGCAATCTTTGTTATAAGACATTTTTTTCTGGCCTTTCTTTAATTATGTGGTATTTAAATCCACTCTGCCATTTAATTCCCTATTAATTTGTGGGTTTTTCTTATCCATGTCCTCTCTGGTGTTTGAGAAAACAGTTTATAAACAGAGGAGGAAAGTTAAATCCAACCTATATATTATAGGCTCCCCACTTTTTTTTAATTAAGAAGACTGTGACTGAAATTTAAGCAAAAATGTTTAGACCAAGAAGAAATTCCTGTAACCACCAATAGTAAAATAACTTTTACTGGTTCTCGTTTCATTCGGTGACTCATGGCCTTGAGTGTGTGTTTTATTTACTTGCACTCATATTTGGGCTTGCCATTTTTTGTACACTGCTTTAAACAAATCACTTTGTTGTAAATAAGAGGAGAGGGAGAGAAGTATTGACCTGTGTAATTGAAAAGGCATTGGTGGGTCTGATTTTGAGGTTGATTAGCATGAACCTGAGTCATAAATTCCTCCCTAGACCAGGGATGTGATCAGTTTCTATAGTACGTGTGGAGCAGGAGGGAAGTGTGGATAACATTCACAAAGAGCACAGGTCCCCATATTTGAGGTTCAGACTTCTCTTGCAGGGTATAACAGACTTTTAGCCTCACTGGATAGACATCCCAGAGCAGGATTTGGATGAATTCTTCCAGTCTGTGTCACTTTATTCTAATGAGACGTCCCATTTTCTGTCCTTCAATTGGTAACCAGCTCATCTGATGACTGGTTTATAGGCCAAGTTATTGAACTGAGTACTAAAATGTGTTTCTCTATGGGTAAGATCAGCAGTGTGCTGATAGGCAGGCTCTTTGACAGAACGAGCTTTGATTTATAGTGTTTGCCAATTCCTTTGGTGTAAATATTCCCACCATGATTGATTTCAAGCTCACTATGTAAAGCCACTGAATGTGGGGCTGGGAGCAGGTGTGCACAGTTAACTCTCATGAGTAGATACAATTCAGCCTACCTTCTGTCTCACACCCGCTCTTCTGCAGCACACACTCTTATCTATAGATTGTTTTTGGAGACCCAGGTTGGGTTTTGAAACCTTATGTCTTGTACCCCATTGGCTTTGTCAGCTCGGAGACTGGCTTATATGCAGCTACTCTTTCTTCAACTCATGTCGTCAATCATTCAACCTTTCACTTAACACATATGCATGGAGTGCCTACAATGTGGCAGATGATTTCCAGGGCACTGTGACGATAGCAGTGAACCAAACAGAGTCCATGTTCTTAGGAGGAAAGAGACTATTAGAGAATAGTTATCATTTTTTTTTTCCAGGTGAAAATGATGCCAATAAAATTAGTTCAGGGAAGGGGAGAGAGCATTGCGAGAAGGGGGCTGTGGATGGAGAAAGGGGCTGTTTTAAAGAGGATGGTTGTGAAAGGGCCTCTCTGAACAAAGAACTGAGGATTTGTGGGAAGAGCATTCCGGGTAAAGGGAGCAGTAACTGCAGTGGATGTGAGGTGGGAGTAAGCTTGGCATGGACAATGAGCCTGTGGCAGGGCCGGCAACAGGGAGAGTGGCAGAAGATGCCAGAAAGGTAGCCAGGGCCCAGATCATGGACTTGATCATGGACAGATCAATGGCCTTGCAGGCCATTGTCTGGAATTGGATGTTAAGCCCAGTGAGAAGGTAGCAGGGGGAAAATCATCCTGGCTTCTGCGTGGAGTACCTAGACCAGTGATTCTGAAAATGTAGACCACTGACCAGCATCATCGTTAATACGTGGGATCAGAAATGCAGATTCTTAGGCCCCTGTACCTACTGCGGAAGCCCTGGAGGTGGCATCCAGCAGCCTGTACTTTAACGTACCCTCCAGGGGGTGCTCTTGGCTGCTAGAAACCTGGACTGTGGCAGGTACTCTCTCTCTGTTTAATCCCTCCCCAGCCAGGGCCATGAAGTTCCTGAAAAGAGTACAGGAGGGTGCTGGTGATGACACTTTGACATGCTGTCAGTTCTGCCCCTGCTGGGATGGGGCCTGGGACTCACACTCCACGCTGAGATTCCTGTTGTTAATATCAAAGTCCTACCTGTGCGCTCTCAAAGCCACTGGGGATGAAGTCACTCTCTTCACCACAGGTTTGCTTCTCCCTTGAGCGGTTTCTTCAACTGTACCCCCATGTTGGTAGTTGCTTTCTGTAAGGCGATTCTATCTGAAGTGTAACATTGAGAACTGTTGACAACACAGCCTAAAGGTTAGATGGTTTATATGTAACTGTTACGAATTGTTCCATGATACTGAATCTAAATCATATGAATTACGGCTCAGTCCCAACCCCCTTAAGACTTTTGCCCTCCCTTGATATTATGAAAGGTGTGGATGACCTGTACGTATGACCTGAAGACCCACGACCCTTCTCCAGGCTTTCCTGATGGCTTGTATTGGGTGAACATAGCCTAATAGTATCCCAATCATCAGTCAAGTCTATTAATCTCCCAAGTACCAATTTAGGGGGCCTGGTGCATATTCAATACTAATTCAAGGACTTTTCTAAAAAAGCTAAGGAAGAATTCTCACAGGCTAGTAGTTAATAATTCGTTTTTATGAGTTATATATAACTGAATTGTATGCAAGTCCTTAACAAGCCATTGTGGGTACCGAGCCTGCAGAAATCTTGATGAGAATCTCAAGCTGATGATTCACAAGTATTATTCAGCAGGTGTTTTGAACCCCATTTGGAGCTCGCTCCAGCAATTAGATCTGGAATTCAGTATCCATTGTCTGAAAGTTGGATTTTTATCTGGTCTTAAAATGAAAAATGAAACAAAAACGCAAGACTTCAAAATAGAGAAGTTACTAATTTGGTGTGCAATTCCAGAATCCTAACATTTCCCAAAATAAGAATTATTACTGTGATGTTTGTTCAGATGTAATCACCCAGGCATATTTCTAAACATATCTGTTATTCTTATTACAAGCAATTCTAGCAACAGAAATAATAACGATTTTTCAAGGATTATAAGTTTGTATAATTGCACATCAGAGGAAAATATGGATATTAGAACCTTTCAGATGTCGAGATGCAGCAAGCACATTGTTGACTATTATATTTTTCCATTTCTTGTTCATGAATCTCAGCTTAAAATACATCACTTAAAAAAAAAAAAAACATGCCCTTTTACTCATAGGGTTTAGTAATAAAATTAACCATACCATGGAATTTAAACTATTACTTGCTATTGAAATTCTTTCTACAAAGTGCTTGTTTCAAATTTTATTTACGTAGTTATCATTACTTTCCTGCAGACCCATGTATCTATTTTCAATCTGCTTCAAAGTGTCTACTTCCAAAGTTTATGATCATCCATTCATACCTACTGTTTTTTTTTTTTTTTTCCTAGTTCTGTATTGGTTCCCTGGGCAACAGTCCCATCTCTGTACTGGGGCTGCATTAAAGGAGGCCCAGGCAGAGGACACTTCCATGACGCCCTGTGCTGTGGTCGGCAAAACTTTATGGTGTTGAGCTTCACACGTGGTTGTTGCCGCAGTCCTGAGGTCACTGATACTGACCCACAATGGCCTTCCTGGTGAACACGCATACACACAGGTCATGTGGTCGTTGTGAATTCGCTCAGACCTGCACGTTGTCCATGCCTCCTGATCTCTAACACTGTTTTCATGCCACCCACCCAACACGTGCTTCTGTTTCTTTTCTGCATGCACGCATTTACATAAAGATTTGTGGGTAAATAGTGTAGGTTTTCAAGTGAGAGTTCATTGAAATGAATTAAGGCTTAAAAATGAAGGAATTTTTCAAATTGTCCTTACACTCTGAGTCAAGCAACACCAGAGCTGAGAATTAGTGAATTAAGTCATCAGCATGCTGCCCGTGTACACATTCAGTCGCCTGGTGGGGGACCTGAGGTCATGCTTAATGCCGACTAGTCCACCAAGGTGCGAGGGCGGTGTGTGGATTTTCCCTCTGTCTTGCCCCTTGTCTTGGATCAAGTGTTAGTTTCCTATTACTGCTGTAACAAATGATTGCAAACTTAGCTTAAAACCATGCAAATTTATTATCTTGCAGTTACAGTTTGGTTATCTTCTGGTCCTCTGGAAATTAGAAGTCTCAAATGAATTTCACTGGGCTAACACTGAGGGATTGATCAGGACCTGCTCCTTTTAGAAGTTCTAGGGGTGAATCCATTTCCTTGCCTTTCCCGGTTTCTAGAGACCTCTCTACATTCCTTCGCTCATGCTCTCTGGCTCCATCTTCAAAGCCAGCAGAAGAGTATCTTCACATCTCTCTCGGACTATAACTCCCTTGCATCCCTCCTTCCATAATAAGGGCCCTTCTGATTACGTTGGGCCCACCCAGCTAATCCAGGGTAATAGCTCCATTTGAAGACGTTTATGGCATCTGCAAAATGCCTTTTGCCGTGGAAGGTTCTGGAGATTAGGATGTGGAAATCTTTTGCGGGGGCATTGTTAAGCCTATCACAGCTGGGACTCTGTGTGTGCTGTGAAATCCAGGGCCAAGAACATGGGTTTGTTTGTTTTTTTCTTCCCCCTGTTGAGCAGGTGCTTACGAATGTCTGTTTTGAATCGTGCCTATTTCTCTGTGTCTTTTGGATTCTTGGTCTGTGGCCAGGCCAGTTCCCTTATCACTTCTTCTGTCCAGTTCTGAATTCTATCCTCTCCCTGTTCTTTAAGGCCAACATGCCAGCCTTGAGTCCCTGCTTGCTTCTTAAGCTGCTCGCTTTGTACCAGGGTGTATTTGCACTTTGAGTACCAAGTAAAGCATCCGAAAGCCCCAGAAAAATCGGACTATGCAACTGTGCGAGGAACATATCCTTCATACCAGGCAGCATTAGAAAACATTTTAAAATAAGGAACTGGGGGGCATCTGGGTGGCTCAGTTGGTTGAGCGTCCAAGTCTTGATTTTGGCTCCGGTCATGATCTCATGGTCATGAGATCAAGCCCCTCATTGGGCTCTGTGCTCAGTACAGAGTCTACTTGAGATTCTCAATTTCTCTCTCCCTCTGCTGCTCCCCCAACTTGCACACACATGTGGGCACGCTCTCTCTCTCTCTCTCTAAAATAAACAAACAATTGGTAGGGCATCATGATAGCAAAAGCTGTTTGAAACTGGGTTCCATTGTGAGGCAATTTCCATTTCCATTCAGCCCCATGCTCCCCTGTTTTCACAAAGGGCTCAGTAACACTCACCCACTTGGGTGTGCACGAGTTACTTTATAGTATCTCTCCTTAGAATGTCATAATCACTTTAACTTCTATTCTACCTAGCATACCATAAATGCGTTCAACTGATCTATGCATTCTTTGACAACTATAGTTCCATTTGCTTTATTTAGAAACAAATGTAATTACTTAAACTGGAGAAGACAGAACTACTTTTGCAGCAAAGTCAAAACACACATCAACACTCATCTCTATAATTATTTTACCAGGAAAAAAAAATCCTCACTGGCTTCTCTCACTGATGAAGAAGGTCCTCTACAGTGGCTGGTTACTTAATAAGTAACATCTCAGTTCTGCTCTTGTGACCATAAACCTAGCCTGGCCAGCTTACCTGAGGTATCCGGGACTCATGCAGGTGAAACTCAAATGCTTCTACTGTAGGGTGTGTTGTTGGAGAGGGATCTTGAGGCAGATGGATCTGGGTTTAAGCTCTTGATTCTGCTGTCATCTTGCTAAGTGTTATTGGTCAGGGCCAGGGTGACAGGGGTGAAAAACTCTTCCCTAAAGGGCCAGAGAGTAAGTATTTTAGGCTTTGTGGACCACATGGTCTCTGTTGTTAATTACTCAACTTTGCTAATATTGTAGCAGAAATTAAAAAAAAAGGTCATGGCTATTTAAACTTTATTTAGAGAAATGGATAAGATTTGGCCCATGGGTCATATTTTGTTCTTGGGCAAGAGATTCAGTCTCTGAAATTTTAATGATATTAATAATGAATATTAAGAGCTGGCTTTCATGGTATTGTGAAAGTTTAATGAGAGAATGTATATTTAGCGCTGAGAATAGTACCTGCCATGAAGTACATGGATAATATGTCTTTGAACAAATGTATGTAGGTATGTATATATGTATGGATGGATGGATAGAAAGATGGATAGGTGAATGGATGGATGGATGGAAAGATGTATGGGTGAGTGGATGCATGGATGGATGGATAGATGGATGGACAGAAAGATGGATGGGTAAGTGAATGGTTGGATGGATGGATGAGTGGATGGATGGATAGAAGGATGGATGGGTGAGTGAATGATGGATAGATGGATGGATAGAAAGATGGATGGGTGAGTGAATGGATGGTTGGTTGGATGGATGGATAGGAAGATGGATGATGAGTGAATGGATGGGTGAAAAAATAGGTGGATGGGAAGGATGATGGGAGGGAGACAGGGAGGAAGAAAGAAAAAGATGGTAGGAGGTATTAAAACAATTGAACAATAATTTTCACATATCTGGGAGACAGCTCTACTTAGCTATAGGGATAATGGTCTGAATAGAGTTAATCAAGTAACTCATGTTTGTCCCATGGAGCAGAACAACAGTGCTAAACAGGTAGCTACAGAGGCCTGTGCCATCACGATAAAAAGAGAGTCAGTTCCTTTTCTACTGTCCTCTTCCCTATCCCACCCAGCAACTATTTTCTGTGAGAGTTAAGACCAGTGCAGCTTCCCTCACCATCTGCACAACGTCTCTCTGTGAGTCCAGGATAATCATTAATATCCCAGATGGGGAAGCTCCAGGGATTGGCTGCATTCTGGCCCCATTGTGCTCACACCTGCCTGTTTTCTCTATGCCGGATGTCTTGCTGACGTCCAGACAGTTAGGGACCTGCAGTGGCTCTTTGGTCTTAGGGTTCTTAGATGTTTCTGCAAATGACTGACCTGTTGTCTTGTGGTCCCCTTCCGTAGCCTGGATGGGTAGAACCTTGCTCATGCAGTGTATATGTGTCCACAAAAAGATAACCCTTCATGATATTTGAGAAAATACAAACTTGCCCCATATTCTTTATTAGTAACCCTTGAGAATAAATCGAAGGAGCTCAGACTGGAATTTCTGGCTTTCAATTTTTATCCTTAAAACAGATTGTCTCAGCATGCAACTAATCTGTTGGTGAAGACATTTAAAAAAAAAATAAAATAGAAGACAACAACAACTCCACAACAGTGAAAATTGGCCCTGAAAATTAGAGCCTGAGCAGATGTGGGCCCAAATATAGGTAAAAAGACCCTTTGCCTTACCATGCAGTTGGAGTCTTAATTCAGACACATGTGGTCTATTTAAATGAGAAAACTGAGTCTCCCTACCACGTGAGTACATGCAGCTTTTTCTGATAAACATATGATTAAATACTATAAAAATGGATCCAGAACTTTATGAGAGTTTAAGCATGAAGAAAAAAGATAAAGCTATATTAAAAATTTGAGGCTTAATCTGACAGAATCTCATAGGTCATCTAGGGCTTTGGATCAAACAGTGTGTTCGTCATGCAGACAAAGAAAAGAAGAAAAAGAAAAAGGAAAAAGACAGAGAGGTTGGTCAAGGCCAGGATGGAGACGTGTGCACATTCTAAAGGGACACAAGCAGAAGCCTGTCACCCAAGCTGGAAAGGAAGGAGAAGCTTTTGAAAAATGACGACATTGCCTGTCAGAGTCACTCAATGCAGTGACCATATGACCCGGGATTTCCAAGACAGCTGTAACTTCCCATATTTTTTTCTTAAACGAGAAGATCCCCAAAGTGTGTAAAAGTAATTTAGTTTTTAGACAGGATTTCTTTTTTTTATTGTATTGTAATGTATTGATTGATTTAGCTGTTTGGCTTGGAAAATATGGTCCCTGGGAACACGAAACCTCGGTAGTGAGACTGGGGCGGTTAGCTGGAGTCTGTGAAAGTGCGTGGCATGAAGAGAGCCAGTACCGCATTGCCTACAAGTTAGAACTTCCATCAAGCTCAGGACGGATTCGGTGGCCAGAGTCTGTACATGAGTCCTCAAGGTAGAAATACCTAACAGAAATCAGTACCTTTCGTAATACAGCGGTTCCTCCTCCTGAGCTTTCCGGGAAGATCAGTCAGAACTTATCTCCGAGTTGACGCTTTCTCCCACATTGTGGTAGCTGATCTCATGCCCGTAAGCACTCGTTGCTAGTCCTGGCGCTCTTGACAGGGGTTGCCGACTGACCCATGCACTTGGGTTTCTGTGCCCACGTTCACTCCGGCATGCTGAGATCCAGATGGGGCAGATCGGCGCAGTCCACGGGGTGGAGGGTGGGGAGGGCATGGGGGGATCAGAGGGTGGAAGTGGGAAGAGAGACTGAAAAGAGCCATCCAGATGAGAAAACAGGCTGCCATACTAGATTTAGTCTCACAGAAGGAACGAAAGGGGGGAAAAAACAAAAGTATTCTGGGAAAGGATCCTGCATGTTTCAGGTGCCAGGAACTGTGTTGGATGCTTTGTGTGTTTTCTTTCATGTCCTACTCACACGCTTGATCATTCCTTCCTTCTCTCTCTTTCTTTCTCTGACATGTGATTTTGCAAATTAGGTATTTTTAAGTCTCCAGTGAATGAATGATGCAGTTATGCCTCAGAGCACCTAAGGATCTTCTCCAGGGCCATAGAGCTATCAGGAGTTGAGCCAGACCTCACAGTAGAGACCTTGAGCCCCAGAACCCAGGTCCTTTCCCTTGCACAACCGTCCCCTCCATCTTCGCAGTTGAACGGCCTCTCGTTTTTGCCGTTATCTGTGAGGCCACTGTGCCAGCGTTCATCTTTCTACCCTGCTTTGAAAGAAAAACGCTTGGCAGTTCTTATTAAAGAGAATTCTGTAACTGACTGTCCTTTTCACTTTGGCCGCCAGGAAGCTTCTAGTCCCATTGGAAACTTGCCTTTTGTACCCCTGAAAAGCTTCCAGCCAAGCACACACGTGTCCTTCCTACCATGGCCATCACAGCTGTTCTTACGCTTGTCCTCAGGGGCGACTCTGATATATGGCTTGCCACCATGGTAGCGTGATCTTCTGCTGTCGGCTGCCTCTGCCCATCTGTGGAAGGCGGGGTGGGGAATAAAATGAGGAAGCAGCTAACGGCGCACTAGGTGTGTTCAGCATGTACCAGGATGATTGTTAATGAGCTCTGATTGACAGCTCCTCTTTCTCTCCCCTCTCGAATCGGAGTTTCTGAACATCCGTTGTTTTCTCCTTCATCTGTTTTCTTCCAGAACATTCCAGAACTAAGTGAGTTGGGGGTGAAGAGCCTAGCCCCCGTTTTCCTTTCAACTTTCGCAGTTTTGAACAGTTTGTGCATTTTACACCACCCTTTCAAAGTGCTACCTGGTCCTAGCCTTTGACTAGACAGGGCTTTTAAAAATCATTAGTTTCTTTTTTCAGTAGTTTGAACACCTCAATGAATGCTCTGGGCTACATGGCAATATTAATAACTCATGCCATTTCTAACCTTATGTTCCTGATAAAGGAATTTTCTACTGTTTAAAGCTCTGGGATGAATAATGGCAGAGTATTTCTGTTGTCCTCTTAAAATGGAGATTACTATATGTTGAATCACAACACAACTACTTTTTTATAGGCTGTGAATAGCATAAAGGCCCATCATGTTATTCCAGGCAGTGCCAAGTGAATGGATAATGGCGAGCCAATTATTATAAATAATGTCTTGTTTCCTTTTGGCCCCTGTGCACATTTCACATAGCAGCATTCTATTAAAGCCTGGGAGATTCAATTAAGGGAGACAGGATTAACACCAGCACCTAGCACAGTGCCGGGCACAAGTCAGGGCTTCATGCCCGCTGAGTCATTCTGAGCTCAGCAGGGGTTTTATGTTTGTTTCCTTTTTATTTTGCCTCGTTTTTCCCTTCCCTCTTCATTTGCTGGGATAAGAGTTGCCATCATTTCTCACTCAGGTCCACTCATTAGGCTGGGTCCTGCCCAGCAGGGGCATGAGTTCAGGGCCCTTTCCAGAGCTGCTAGACGGGTGAGCAAAATGCTACCCAGTGAGCCTGGTTGCACTAGAACCAGAGGAAGAAAACAGAAAGGAAAGGAACATTCTAGCAGAGCAAATGGGGCTGAAGTTCATCTGAGAGAAGCAGCTGAGCTACGTGTGCAGACATGAGCCTGGTGTTGGGAATCCAGGAGGATCAGGCGCCTGCTGAAATGGGGGTGTGAGGTTAGTGAGGATGGGAGGTTCTGGAAGAAGCACGTGGTAGAGGTGTGCATGCCTGAGGTCGTGCTGGTGCATGCTACCAAGATTTCCATATGTCAAAGGCCCTGGCGTAATGGAACCACATTTCCCAGCTTCCCTTGTGCTGGTGGAATAAGCCCCATTCTTTCCTGTTCCATTGAGAGGGTTTAACCTTGAGATAGTTGAACTCTCTGGGCTTTAGTATCCTTGTTGGCAGAACTGGGGTGTTGGACTACATGTTCTTTAAGATCCATGCCTTTGTATTTTTTGTTTCATTTTGTTTCAATAATAATGATGCAAAACAGTTTTGTTTTTTTTTCCAGGCTAACCTACATCTCAAAGCTGTGAACATCTATGTTTCTAATCTTGTTTTTTATTTTGACATCTGTTGCTCTGCATTGACATCTTTTTAATTTCCAGCTACAAGCAATTATAATTCCACCCAGCAGCGGAGTCAAGGACCAAGCCGAGTGGGCAGTAGGAAGCTTAATTTAATATGGGTGCCTCACTTAAAATTGTTTATGTATATAAAAAAAGCGTATCCCATTCCAAAGCTAGCATTCTGCAATTTGATGACTTATCCATGATTTTCAGTGGGCAGTCTTCACAGACTAGGGCACTGGGGGAGGAAGAATGTATTTTCTAAGGTGGAAGAATATTCAAATTTAATTCATGTCAAGGAGAGCCCTGTCCTTTAAGATACAGATATGCAGAACGGAGAGGAAGGAATAAGGAAATTTGGATTTGAGACTATTTTTGTGAAGCAGGAACAAGGTATTGAGCTGTCTCTTAGCCCTCATTTCAGCTCTGCTTTTCTTTACCTTGCCAGGAGGATCTTTGCCCCTCTTGAGTCCTCTGCTGCCTGTTGGCTGTCCACTGTCATAACTACTCCTGGGTGTGGGTCACCCAAGGAGAGATGTAATAGTAGGGAGGAATATGGGCATCTGGAATTCAGGAGAAAGGAGTATTCTAGATGTATAGATTTGAGAGCCCTCTGGATGTAGGTAGCAATTTAATTTAGGTAATAGAATAGACAGGGAGGAGAGAGACCTAGTACATAATACCAAGCAATATGAAAATTGAACATACAGTCAGAAGATGGAGGGCCAGTGAAGTAAACCAAGAAGAAGAACCTGGGAAGATTTCAGATCACTCAGGAGCCAAGGAAGTGTGTATTTAAAGAAGGGAGTGGTCTGTGATGTGCCACACTTGGCAAGTGGTCCCTTAAGAGGAGGACTAAAAGAAATCCTTAGTTTAGCCGCAAGAGGTCCATGGCTGGAGAATTTCCAACACGCAGGTGAGGGCAAAAGTCAGATGGGAAGAGTTGAGGACCAGAAAAGTTGAAGATCACTTTATTTCACACTTTCAGTAAATTAGCCTACGAGGTAGAGGGGAGGGTTTGGACAGTAGCAGATGTGGAAATGAGAGATTTTGCTCTTACTGGCAGGCAAGATTTGAGCTTGTTTCATTGCCCAACTGGGAATTTGGGAAGAAGCCAGTGTAGAGGAGGTTGCAGATATAAGCAAGAGTGGGTGGTTGGTGTGGCCAGGCCCCCAAGGAAGCCTCAGGCAGGGGATCCAGGAGCCAGGAAAGAGGAATGACCTTGCTCTATGACGGGCAGAAGGAGGAAAGAAGGAGTGCCAGGCAAGAAAAGGGTGTCAGAACATTTCTTTGGGATGGCCTCTTGCTTCTGTGAAGTAGGAGGTGAGATGAGCTCCTAGCGTTGGGATAAAGAAGGATTTGGGCACGTGGTGAAAGTTTGTTAAAAGCAGCTGTGAAGACTAGGAGTGGAGATTCCAGCGGGGATAGGGAAGGATTAACTCAGCTGACATGGGAAGGCTGCCATCAATCTGTGGGTTTGTGTATTTCTAGAGCAGAGCTCAGCAGCCTCGTTGGAGCCTGGCTGGTTGAGTTGGTACAGGCTGTCATTGGTTGAATTGTGCCTGGAAATTTATATGTTGAAGTCCTAACCCCCAGGATATCAGAATATGACTGTATTGGGAAATACGGACCTTGCAGACGTAGTTAGGTTGATTACAGCTCTCAGCCAGTATGACTGGTTTTGTATCAGAATGGGACATTTAGGCACAGACATGTGCCCACAGGGAGAAGGCCATTTGAAGATGAAGGCAGAAATCAGGGTGATGCCTCTACAAGCCACGGCCTGCCCAAGATTGCCAGCAAGCCACCTGAAGCTAGGGGACAGTCGTGGGACAGGTTGTCCCTCACCGCCCTCAGAAGGAACTAGCCCCACCGATATCTTGATCTTAGATTTCTGACCTCCATAACCCAGTCTATAGTGCTTAGTTAGGGCAGCCCTAACAATCTGATACACAGGGATAAGGTGATCTTTTTTTACTTTTCCTGTTTTTTCCCTTCCTGTGGTTGTGAAGGACTTAAGGCAAACATTTCAGTATATGTGCTGCTAAAGGGAGAACATTAAGGCAAACATTTTTTTTTCCATTTTATTTATTTTTTCAGCGTAACAGTATTCATTCTTTTTGCACAACACCCAGTGCTCCATGCAAAACGTGCCCTCCCCATTACCCACCACCTGTTCCCCCAACCTCCCACCCCTGACCCTTCAAAACCCTCAGGTTGCCCCAACCTCCCACCCCTGACCCTTCAAAACCCTCAGGTTGTTTTTCAGAGTCCATAGTCTCTTATGGTTCGCCTTCCCTCCCCAATGTCCATAGCCCGCTCCCCCTCTCCCAATCCCACCTCCCCCCAGCAACCCCCAGTTTGTTTTGTGAGATTAAGAGTCATTTATGGTTTATCTCCCTCCCAATCCCATCTTGTTTCATTTATTCTTCTCCTATCCCCCTACCCCCCCCAAGGCAAACATTTTAAGAGCACATTCTGAGAACATTACGAGGGAGCTCAGGGAAACCAACGTGGGTAGGGAAAGAAGGTAAAATGAGAAAGGACATAGACAACAAGGAAAAAAACTAAGGGATCTGAGGCCGAAATGTTCCTCCAGCTCCTCTGGTTGTGATTGTGGGTAGCTTCTAGGACCTCAGTTTCTTGGAACAGTACGACCCTCTTCAGAATGTTCCTATAAAGGTTAATCTTAGCCTCCAGGTTCTTGCTGAAGTTATCAATGTGTTACTCCTCCAATTAGAGCTGCCGGCTTAGATCACAGCTAGGGTATTTGCAAATAATTGTATCTTGTTAGGCCTTTGCTTACATTTACATATGATAGCCACAGATCAAATCTGTTCTCAGAGGGGCTTTCTAGTTGCCCGAGCTGCGTCAGTCTTCAAAGAGCTGTCTGACTAATGCCGATTTAATGGGCTATTTGCCCCGTGATTCAGCAGTTTCTAGGCTCCAGCACTCAGAGAATTTGCTCATTAGCTTCGAGAGACAGCTTTTTAATGGAATAGAATAAGGGGGAAAGTGGGTTGTGGTTTCAAAAGCCACTGTGATTAAAATCATATGGACAGCTGCTGTTCAGTGCGGTGTCACCCAGTGTGAATGAAAAAGTGCTCGCTGTCAGAAAGCCATTGGGCTGTAAATTCTGTTTACTGTACAACTGGCTGCTTTCTGCCGAGTTTAGTTTTCGGAAGAGCGCCTGGGTAGACTGCATTGGGCAAAACCAACTTTTTTTTTTTTTTTAAATAACTTCTTTCTTTATGGAAGAAAATTTGGGAAACCTATGAAAATAAATATCTCTGTAAAAAGCAGATGATCTCTTGAGTTTTAACATGTAGGGCGTCTCTCCATCTGGTCTGCCATTCCCCCCATGCATACATATACTTAAATTGGAATCATAACTGTGATACAGTTCTGAAGCTCGCTTTAGTTAACATTCCATCCTGACCACGTTCCTGTGCCACGGAAACATGACTTTGGTGGCACCGCATGTTCCATTATCGTAATTTATTTAACTCATCCCTCTCTCTGGCAGTTGAGGTTGAGTCTAGATTTTTTGCTGTCACAGATGATTCCATGTACATTTTTCAGTATATGACTCTTTTAAAAGCTGCGGGCTCCTGGGGATTGCAGTGGAATCTGTGGAAGGTTGGCCAGGGGCATGGAGGGCTTTGGACTACGAGTCCCTCCTGCGAACTCTTTTGAGCTCTAAATGCAAAGTCCCTTGGGAGGAGGGCCCCCACTGGCCGGATTCTCCCCACACATCCCAAAGAAGGATTTTACACCAGCGGAGCCCCCCTCGGAGGTGGCTGCCCCTGGGAAAATGGGCTTTAGTGTAGAGCACAACTGTATGTCAGCCATCAGGGGCCTCAGAAGCTGCATTGCTTCCTCTCTAACGAGTTCCGTCTGTGACTCACAGGAGTCACTGGCTTGTGGTGGGGCGGCTTTCTTCCCCCCCCCCCACCCCTTCCATCCTCTCGGATTCTTTATGATGGAAAATTCATAAACTGTTCTCGGTGACAGTTGTGCAAAATGAAAAGCTCTGTGAATGTGTGGAGAATAGATTATCCTGACTGCTGTTAAGCATTTGACAAATTGGGAGTTTTGTCATACATCAGAGAACAATGGAGGGAGAATAGGAGCGATGGGAATCATATAAATACAACACACCTGACGGCTCCCAGCATCATTTATCTTCCCATGTGGTGGGGAGGGCTAGGAGCGCAGGGAAGCAGGGTGGGGGGTGGACAGGCCACTGGCCTCCCGGAGGCTGTGAGGTGCCTCCCACCACTGGAGTCCCTCTTAGTGTGCATTTTAAGTCATGCCAGGTGGTTTGGAGTCATGCTCATGAAAAGTTCTCGAACTCAAGAAAATTCCCCATGAGTCTGATGTGGGGGAGGGGGGCCCCGAAGACACCAGGGGGCCAGGCTAGAGTCCCATGTGCTTTAGTAGGTGGGGGGAAGGGCCACTAAGCCCCCTGCAGCCCAGTGGAGCTGCATCTGGAAGTCTCCTTCCATGAGTGGACCAAGCATTTGGGAGGGGGGAGGGGGGACAGAGAGGCATGTTGGATTTTCCCTGCCTGCCTGGGCTCCCACCCACCCTCAACAGAAGGAATGCAGATAGCCAGGAGGGGATGGCCCATCTCAGGGCTCAAATGAGGAAGGACCATTTGGCTAGAATGCTTAGTTGCTTCTATCCTTGGATATCTCAACAATGAGTCAGATTTCGAGCACAAAGAGAAGGCTGATGAGAAGGCAGCAGTGGTGGGGGTGGGGGTGTTGGGTGGCATCCCTCGCCTGAAAGGGAAGGCTGGGTAGTAAGGCCAGGAGACGTGTGTTGGCTAGACCTGGCTGCAGACTGTCGCTTCCCTTTACCAGTGGTGCAACCTTGGGCTGGGAAGTAAGTTGGCCTCTTTGAGACTCAGTTTTGGGACCTGCGCACTGGGTTCATGGTACCAGCCGTGGTAGTGGTGTGGTGTGGTGAAGATTGAGCACAATATTGTAAGGAGAGCGTCCCCACACCCACTAGTGGCTGTGATCCAAAAGACACATGGTACCGTCTTGGTGAGGCTGTGGAGAGACTGGACCCCTCATCTGCTGCTGGCACGGATTTCTAACGGTGCAGCTACTCTGGAAAACAGTTTGGAAGTTCCCCCAAAGGTGAGGTGTTGAGTTACTGTATGACCCGGCAACTCCACTCCCGGTGTTTACCCAAGAGAAATGGAAACATGCATGCACAGAAACACTCATACCAGCAGTCTTGTTCACATAGCACCAACTCCCTAGGTCCATCAGCTGATGAATGAATAAGTAAAAAAAAAAATATATATATATATATATATACACACACACATACATATACACACATGAACGCACACATACACACACATACGTATATACATACATACACAAAGAATTATTATTTAAAATATATATTTTTTAAGATTTCATTTATTTATTTGACAGAGAAAAAGGGATCACAAGGAGGCAGAGAGGCAGGCAGAGAGAGAGGGAGAAGCAGGCTCCCGCTGAGCAGAGAGCCCGATGTGGGGCTAGATCCCAGGACCCTGAGATCATGACCTGAGCTGAAGGCAGAGGCTTAACCCACTGAGCCACCCAGGTGCCCCAAGAATTATTTAAAAAGAATGAAATTCTGACACATGGTACAACATGAATGAACCTTGAAAACATTATGCTAAGTGAAAAGAGGCACAAAGGATCATCTATTATATGATTCCATTCATATGAAATGTCTAGAATAAGCAAATCTGTAGAGATAGTAAGTGGGTTAGGGGTTGCTTAGGGCTGGGGGAATGGAGGGGGTGGAGGGTAGGGGAGGTGACTGCCAAAGAGTGTGGAGGTTCTCTTTGTATGAAAATGTTCTAAAATTGATTGTGATGCTAGGTTCCCAACTCTGAGAATTTACCAAAAAAATTTACTGAATTGTACACTTTGGGTGAGTTTTATAGTAGGCTGATTATAGCTCAATAAAGGTGTTACCCATCACGTGCCCCCCACCAGAAGAAAAATGCCTGGTGCAGAGCAGGTAACTTATTTAAACACCAGTAAGCCCCTTTCCTGTCTCACAGAGGAGTTTGGGAAAGGTTGGCGGGGCCTCAGTTCTCAGCTTTCCAAGTTCAGGTCTTCTTGTTATACTTGTTGAAATGTCTGCTCTCCAAAAGGAGACACTGGGGCTTCCTTTGAGTCAAGAGGTCTCACCGGGGCCGTTCCCTCTGTGGAATCCTGTGTTCCAGAAAATCCAGGGGTATGGGTGAAAATCCCAGTTTCTACCAACTGGATTCCTTTTTCAAGCCTCCAGAAAGCACTCCTTGATCTAGATGTCTGCCTTGAGTCTGTAAACCACGGTGAGGCGAAGCCATCGCAAAGAGCTGCTGTTCTCGAGAGAGAAGGAAAAGTTCTTCCCGCTAAGTCGGGTCTTCTGCTTCCCACAGCCTGTTGCCGTCCTGGCCTCTGTTGAGGCTCCGATGCCTGTAGTCAAATGGAGTAAGTGCCTCTTTGGAGCACAGCTCCTGGAGGCCACTGCACATTTGTCACATGTCAGTGCGATCTGCATGTGCACACACTCGGTTGCACACTCACCCTGCTCTGAACACGTTTATCCAATTGCCCGTCACAGGCCCACCCTCGCGGGCCGGGCCGACCCTCTCACCTTGGCCTGCCAGCCTATAGCCACTGCCCTCCCCTCTCATCTGTAAGCACCTCCTGGCCTCCCTTCCTCCTTTTCCTCTCCCTAGAGGAAGGGCAGCTGGAAGGGTCTGCTTTGCAGCGGGTTACCCAGCTCTACAGATGGAGTTCTTACCTTACCTTAATAGCAATGGGTGATTCTGGCCCCCGTGGCCTCCTGTAGCTGAGGAACAGAGGCACCACTGGATTTGGAGATGGGCGTCTCCTTTTTGAGCGCTGACAATGTCCCTTAGCAGCCATGGGATGCAGGGTGTGTGAAGTGACCTGTCTGTCTCACATTCCTCTTTGGTGACATGAAATCATGGATTTACATTTCACAGGGAACTGGTAATTTGGAGAACCTCTTCCTCTTATGATTCAAAAAGCCGCAATCCAGAGTACCAGAATGTTGTGAATTACCTCCCCTGTGGGGACTGGAGGCAGGCATCTGGTCTGGGACCACGATACCCACCCAGTTCTAAAGTCTTGTACCAAACTCTGAGGTCTCTCCCTATAGTGGTTTAAAAATGTAGCCCCAAGTTCTTTGGCATTCCTCCCACTGGAGCTAGAGTCCCTTCCCTTCCTTGGAATCTGGGCCCGCCTGTGACTTCTCCCCCTTGAGAGGAGCAGGGATGATGTCACTCTTGAGGCAGACTTCTTGGGACACCTGTCCTTCTGGAGACACTCTTTCTCAGAGGTTACCCTGAATGCAGAGAGAAGCCCAGATCACATGGAAAGGCTGTACCTGTCAGTGTCCTAGGATGACAGTCCCCGCCCAGCCCAAGCACCAGAGATGTGAGTGAAGAAGGCTTGTTGGAAATGCATACCTCCTGCTCCAGCTGCTCCAGCCCGCAGCCATTTGAGTCTCTGCCGGCTGTTCCCAGCTAACCGGTGCTGTCCCAAACACTGTAGAACGGAGCAAGTCATCCTTGCCCATCCTGCCCAAATTCCCAATGGACCAAGTCCATGAACATAGTAAACCATTTGCTCTTCTCTGCCGCTGTGTTTTGGAATGTTTGCTCCTGCCACGGACTGGATAGAACTTGTGGTGGGACGGTCTTTGGAGCGGTGGCTTTTGGGAGGTGATTAGGGTTAGGTGAGGTCACGAGAATGAGTTGCCATGGAGGGATTAGTGCCCTTTTAAGAAGAGGAAGAGTCATCTGTTCATTCACTGAGGAGAGGCTCCATGGGCACACAGTGAGCAGGTGGCTGTCTGAAATCCAGCAAAGAAGTCCTCACCAGAACCCAACCACATTGTCACCCTGGTCTCTGACTCCCAGCCTCAAAAACAATGAGGAAATAAATGTGTATGGTTGAAGCCACCTAGCCTATGATACTTTGTTACAGCAGTCAGAATGGACCGGCAGCTATGCAACAGCAGGAATCTGGATTACATGCAGTCTGAGCTCTGACATTCATCACCTGGTCCCTTGGTCACCATGAGCATCGTCTACAAAGTGAAAATGGGTCCCCAGGAGGAAGATCTTATTTCAAACAAGAGGCTACTGGAAGGTGTCCTTTCTAGGGCAAGCATTGGACAGAGAGAGAGAGAGAGAGAGAGAGAGTCCAGCAAGGGTGGGTGATGTGGGAAGAAGTGCAGGAGTCAAGACACAGAGCTCTCTGGAAAACTCAAGTTCCATCCCCCATCCTCCTTCCCCAGCCTGCACTGTGCAAACATTCCAGCATTGTTTATGCCCAGACAGAGTCTCCTTCCTCCCGCCCTGCACCAAATCAAAGCTATTAGCCAAGGACAATGGGGGGGGACTATGGTCTTTTTCAGCTGCAGCAGAGAGCAAAGCTGACAACACAGGTATTTATGTCATGCTCTGGCTTTCCAGGGGCCTCATATTCATTAAGGAATTAATCCTCCCTAACAACAGCCCCTTTATTAGGGTGGCATTGTGATGCATGTTCATCAGACAAGGGGACTGAGGCAGCGGCTAAGGCTGCTTGTGGTCCGTGGGGCTCCACAGCTGGGGCTGGTAAGGACTCGCTCATTCCAGGGCCCAATGAGGCCATCAGGTGCCAAAGGCATAATTTGGGACTTGGAGTCTGGGATGGGGATGTGAGTCTACTTTCTGGAGAGTCCTTGGCTAGACGTCTTTACTGCCGAGTTTCAGTTTCTTCACCTGTAAAGTGATGGAGATAGCAGTCGCACTAGGGAATTTTCCTGATGAGCAGGAGAGGCAAGGGAAGAGAGATGCCCCGTCAGCTGTGACATGTCCATACCTATTCGTTGTCTTTGCTCCCAGGAATGAGAGAAGATGCTCCAGTTAGCTCTGGTTCTAGGCGCAGCAGCTGCACCAAGGGTGTGGGTCGGCAGGGCAGAGTGAGGACTGACCCCTCACAACACCCAGGCTTGTGACGATGATGAAGACTCAGAAGCAAAGGCAAGACCTCTCAGTCCCTTCCCACCCCGAAGCTCCCCTCTCCCTGCTTTCCTGGCACCCCGTCACCTCCCCCGTCTCTCCTCCAGCACCCTCAGGCTCCTCACCCTTACACGCCAGCAAGCTCAGTCCTTCAGGTTTTATTTCATTTTACTTTGTTATTTCAGCTCATTCTCATGTGTTCGGCAAGTGTTTTCGTGTTGCTCCAAATGTAGGAAATTGTCACTGATGCGTGATGAAGTCCACAGTGCAAGGCAGCCTCCTGCATAGGCTCTGCTCAGATTCTGAGTCTGGCTTTAGGCAGACGTAACAGTGTATTTCTGTCTAGTCCAGACATTCATCCCACCCACGGTGGGTGGCTCAGTCATGACCTTCAATTCCAAGATATGACCTTTCCATAAAGGCTGCTCGGAGCCACTTTTCTTCCCCCCTTCCATTTTTTTAAAATTTTGGTGAAATACAAATAACATAATATTTGCTGTATTAGCTGTTAGTTCAGCGTCATTAAGTACATTGACATAGTTGTTCATCTATCCCTAAAACTCTTTTCATTTTTCGAAACTGGAACTCTCAACTCTATAAGCAACAGCTCCTCATTCCCCTCCCCCAGGCCATGGCAACCACCGTCTACTTTTTGCCTCTGGGAATTTGCCTGCTCTAGGGACTTAATAGGACTGGAACAATGCGCAATGGGTCCTTTCGTAACTGGAGCTTTCTTTGTTTCACTTAACAAATGCCTTATGGTTTGTCCCTGTTGAAGACAGTGTCAGACTTTGCTTCTTTTTGAAAGCTGAATAATAGTCCACCAGATGGAGAGCTCACACCTTCTTATCCATTATTTACCGACAGACCCTCGGGTTTCTCTGTCCGGCTGCAGTGGGTGACGCTGCTGTGAGCACAGGTGTGCCCAGGGCCGCTTTCATTCAGAGCGACTGGTGCCATCGGGTGGGAGTGCTGTGCTGGCCCAACCCTGCCTCTCCACGGAGAACTGTCCACCCAGGAGAAGAGGGGGACCAGCTCTGGGCTAGTGTTCCATGACCACGTACAGCAGACAAAATGATCACACTGGGCATGAGAGCAGAACGTCTCTTTCTGTGCTGTGATGTCACTTGCCTTTCACTTTCATGGTGTTTCTCAGTCTTTTTTAAAGCATTGACTCCCTCCCCAACACCCCCCACCCTTTTCCGAGAGCCTTTTAATTTTTTTTTTAATTTTTAAATTTATTTTTTTTTAATTTTATTTATTTATTTGACAGAGATCACAAGTAGGCAGAGAGGCAGGCAAAGAGAGAGGAGGAAGCAGGCTCCCCGCAGAGCAGAGAGCCCGATGCAGGGCTAGATCCCAGGACCTTGAGATCATGACCTGAGTGGAAGGCAGAGGCTTAACCCACTGAGCCACCCAGGCGCCCCTCCTGGGAGCCTTTTAAAACATTTCCTCCTAACTCCCCATGAACATTGCTGTGCTGTTCTACGTATCTGCACTTCATAAATGGAGTAAGATTCTTTTCACCCCCTGGAGCCAATTTTTGCCCCTCTGGGGCCACTCATTCTTGCCGGAAACACTGTCTGTTCAACAGACTCCCCTACACAGGGGTTGGGAAGAGAGGCAGCCACCTTCTTGGTTCCTCCTGAAGCCCTGCCACTCCCATCAGCTCCTTTTCTACATGTTCCCATTAAACCTGTTTAGTGAGTGGTGCCTTAGTGACCTGCCATCCAGTGTGGTCCACTGTGGTAGCTAGAGGCCCCATGTGGCCACTCAGATTCCAATAAGAGTTAGGTAAAACTGAACATTTGCTTCTCTGTCACAGGGGTGCATTTCAAGGACTGAGTAGCCTCGTGTGGCTAGTGGGGACAGCGTGGGACAGCCCAGGACTAGAAGATGCCCTTCATTATGGGCAGTTCTCCTGGACAGCTCCCAAACAGATGGCTTATAAACTTGGTGTTGGAACCATCACAGACTCACTGACATCCTATGTGTGGGAAGGCCCAGGCACCACTGGGGATCATTCCGTCCTGAACTACTTGAACTTTCTTTATGACAAAATCAACACAGATCTATGAATGTTTGACATTCTCCCTTCTAACGGCCGTCCCGTGTCCACACCTCACTGTATTGACCCTGCATCTAAAATCAGGCATACCTGGTGGGAATCCCAGCGCGAATGTTTTAACCTTGAGCAAGTTACTTAGCTGCTCTGCACCTCTGTTTCATCACTTGGCAGTTGGGGATCGTGCTTTCTATGCCATGGATTTATCCACCGAAAGGCATAATGTGTGGTGGTGGCCGTCCCTCCCTCCCCCAGGGGCTGGCACGTAGCAGGTGCTCTGCAAATGCTGGCTAAGTGATTGTTGCATTATTTGTTTTGCTGAAGTCTGTGAGGAGGCAGCGAGCCTGCCATCTCTGTGTTTTTTCCATCCTGATTGTCTTGCTCTGAGGTTGGCTGTGCTGAGGTTCCCACTCTCCAGGGACGCGTCCCACCCACACCTGCCCAGGTAGTCAGATGTACGTGTGCACATGTCTGATTGGACCTGGTAGGACAGTTGTATTTGTCACTGGGTGGAAGGGGTCCCTCAGGGAGGTAATGGTATGGAGTGGGCGGTGGTCACAGACAGGGTCAGGGAAAATCATGTGCCAGAGAAGAGCCAAGGTGGCTCACAGTGTGGTCTCAGTCAGCCCCTCTCAAACTTCAGTGCCCAGGAACCCCTGAGGAGCCCCGTAAAGGCAGACTGATTCTCCAGGTCTGCGGTGGGCCTGGACCACATCTGAGAATCAGACTTGGCGGGGGGATGGTCAGGGTCTCAGAACCCAGACGAGAAACCAGTTTTCCAGCTTATTCTGATGCATCCTGGAGCCTGAAGACTGCTGATTCCCAGGCTGATGTGGGAGGTTCTGAGCTCCTAGATGAGGGAGAGCACCCTCTCCCAGGGTCCACGCCCCTCCCCAGAGCAGCCCCTCAGTGGGCGGTTCTTGTATCAGGAAGTCAGCGTTGATTCACTTTCCTTCATGCCAGTTTCCGAAAACCTCAACCCCTTTAAAAGTCAATCTTCCACAGATTTCACCAGGAGCATCCTCTGCTCTGAGGTCTGAAGCATATTTGGATAAGATCGTGAGACATTTGCAAAACTTAAGGTTGAGAATCGATGGCTGGGGCCCGGGGTTTGGCGCAGCCATGATTGCTCACTGAGCCCTTGACCTTTCTTCAGAGATGTCTGAGAAGTGAGTAAATTAACACCAGTGGGGAGGGACGAGAGACTGGTGAGCGGAACTGGGCCTGCGAGGTCAGCCTCCTTAGGTCTCACGTGGCTTTGGAATCTCTCTGCCTGCCCCCACTGGGGGCTGTGTCCTGAGGGTCAGTCTTGGCCTGAGGCAGAAAGTGAAGTGGCTGGAGCCCCACCCAGAGAATGGTTCTGGCCACCGGCCGCTCTGACCACATGACACGTCCTTGCAGGCTCCGGGGCAGGTGTAAACGGATTCTCCCCCCCACCACCACCCCCGACCCACCCAGGTCCAGCTTCATTAAGGTATAATTGACAAATAAAAATATAATATACTTAGGGTCGCCTGGGTGGCACAGTGGGTTGAGCCTCTGCCTTCCGCTCGGGTCATGGTCTCAGGGTCCTAGGATCGAGCCCCGCATGCATCCGGCTCTCTGCTCAGCAGGGAGCCTGCTTCCTGTTCTCTCTCTGCCTCCCTCTCTGCCTACTTGTGGTCTCTGTCAAATAAATAAATAAAATCTTAAAAAAAATTTTTTTTTTTTTTATTTATTTGACAGAGAGAGATCACAAGTAGATAGAGAGGCAGGCAGAGAGAGAGAGAGGGAAGCAGGCTCCCCGCTGAGCAGAGAACCCGACGCGGGACTCGATCCCAGGACCCCGAGATCATGACCCGAGCCGAAGGCAGCGGCCCAACCCACTGAGCCACCTTAAAAATATAATGTACTTAAAGTGTTCATTGTGATGATTTGAGAGGGTTCCCTCTGAGCTGATTAATATATGTATTACCTTATGTATTTACTTTTTTAAAAAAAATTTTATTTTTAAAGTTTTAAATAAACATATAATGTGTTTTTATCCCCAGGGGTACAGGTCTATGACTCGCCAGTTTTACACATTTCACAGTACTCATCATATGTGTTTACTTTTTAAAATTATTTTGGTGAGAGCACTTAGGTTTTACTCTCCTAGCAAATTTCAATTATATAATACAGTGTTATCAGCTATAGTTACCATGTTACATGTTAGCTCCTCAGACCTTTAATAACTGGAAGTTTGTACCTTTTACCAACCTCTCCCCATTCCCCTCCCTCCCCTAGCCCCTGGCCACCACCTGTCTGTTCTCTGTTTCTTCAAGTTCCATGTTCTAATTTTAGATCCTACTTGTAAGTGATTTGTCTCTCTATGTCCGGCTTCTTTCACTTATCGTAATACCCTCCACATCTACCCACGTTGTTCCACATGTTAGAATTTCCTTCTTCATTCAGGCTGAATAATATTACATTATATGTGTCCCTCACATTTTCTTTATCCATTTACCTGCCCACAGACACTTCCGATGCTCCCATTCCTTGGCTATGTGAATGCTGCCATGAAAGGAGAATACAGATATCTCTTTGAGACCATGATTTTATTTCCTTTGATATATTTCCACAAGTGGGATTTTCTAGCTTGTATGGTAGTTCTATTTTTACTGTCTTGGGGAAACTCCGTACTATTTTCCGTACCAATTTAAAATCCAATCAACAGTGCACAAGGGTTCCCTTTTCTCTCCATCCTTGCCAGCACTAAGTGTTGTCATTTTGATAATAACCATTCTCCTAGGTGTGAGGTTGTATCTTGTTGTGGTTTTGACTTTCATTTCCTTGGTGATTAGTGATGTTGAACACCTTTTTCATGTACCCATTGGCCATTTGTATATCTTCTTTGGAAGAATGTTCAGATCCTGTGCCCATCTTTTAATTGGGTTATGTGGGTTTTTGGCGACTGAGTTGTATGAATTCATAACTGGATTCTTAATGGGCTCCTTATGCCTCTGTCTAGGCCTGTGCCTTACATGAGCCTCCAAGCCAGGTGCTCTGAGATGCCCTTTCTTCCTTGGCCTTGACTGTTTTCTGGCCGGCCAGGAGTCCCATAGCCTGCATCTGACACCCCTGCTGACACTCTTCCTGTCATGAACAACACCTGACCTGGGTCACCTGGAATGGGACCTTCCTTCTCAGCACTCCACCCTCAGGAGGAGCCTAGGTCAACCGCCATGTTGTGTCCACCAGCTTTGGCGATGCGGGCATGGCAGGCCAGGGTGTGATACAATTATGGAACTCCTCAGCAACTTCATGGTGTTCGGGGAGGTTTGTCAAAGCCAGCTCCGCCAAGCACTCCTGAGAGCAATAGAAGGGTGGAGCCCCCGTGTCCCTCCCATCTTCTTTCTCACCTCCTTTTCCTTCTCTCCTGCATGTCTTGAGCTGCTGTGTTCTGGGGGGCCATGCATCCCCAGGCATCGTCCAGGGGACAGGATGTGGTGATCCTTATGGTCCCCTTATGAGTCTGAGGATAGTTTATACCATGTGTGTGGTGCCACTTCAAGACATTTTTCCAACCAAGCTGCTGGAGTGGGGCCACGGCAGATCAGACCCTACAGATAGAAAAGAGGAAGGCCCAGGAAGAAGGACTTAAGGGGTGTGGTGTATAACAGGGAGGAGAGGGGAGGTAGAGATCAGATTCTGTGTATTTGTTTGTTTGTTCTTGTTTTTTGTTTTTACTCAGTGTATCTTAATTTTTCTGCAGCCACCTTGGTGTATGGGTACCCTCCTGCCCTTTTTGGCAGCTGTGAAACTTTGGTGTTTGTGAGTCATATAGGGAAGAGTCATATAGGGAAGAGAGGGTTTCTAAAGGTCTGGCCTTTAGGACCTTAGAGGGTTCAATAGTCCTTATGGGTACCTGGGGCCAGAGGACTTGGGGTTTGAGGATGTCCATCTTCCTCCCTAACAGATTATGTACAAGACAAGCATGAGAATGAGAGGAAGGAAAACATCCTTCCAGTCTGTTTTCCAACGTCCTTCCCTTCTACCTCCATAGCCATCCACGTGCTTGGTGGCTTGAAAAGAACATTATCAGGAGATAGGAGAGAAAGAAACCTGCCACTGACTAATGCACTGTCCTGGAATTTTACTGACTCAATTTTTTTTTTTAATGAGCTGTAAACCTAAATCATGCTATTTGTCTAAAGATCCAGACAAGCCAGATTCGCCCTTTCCAGAAGGGTCGCTTGGCCTCTCCGTCTTAGGCCTGACATGAATGAGTCAGATGAATATCAAAATTTGGCAGGCCCTGCGTATTAACCGGGAGAAAGGGGAAGACAAAATATTATAAAATGTGGGTTCTCACCAGATGACTGTTTAAAAGACCAGAAAACGCAGAGGTGGGAGGAAGATGGGGGAGAGCTATCGACTAGTGCGTTGTTTCCTCACTGCCCTCCGACTACGGCAGGAAGTAGTGACTGGGCCCCACCTGCTCCTGGAGCCACCTGCAGCCCAGGCAGGGCTCACGGGTGTGGGAGAGCCTAAGTTCGGCTTACACACGCTTGGGTCTGCTTCTCTGTTTCCTTACTTCTTGGTTTATTTAGATGCCAATCCCTTACTGTTTGATTTGTTTTTGCAAGGTTGTTTTTACAACTAGATGAAGGAAGAGGGACAGAAATGTTGGTTCTGTGGCAGTTGTTGAATCTGGAGCTCCCTTAGGGGCCCTGGGCTGGGGAAGAGCTGGAGGAAGAGGGTCTGGAAGGTGGGCGGGCAGTGATGACTCACCCCTGACTCCAGTTTCCTCTGTCCCAGGGATTCTGGGAGACTCATCCAGGGAGATGGAAGCAGAAATGTCGTTCTTGTCCATCCACTGAGTGACGTTTTGAAATCTAACGCTTCCCTCCATCTCCGGGTTCCACCCTTAGATGTACTCCATTCATCCCCCCTTTTACCCTCGCCCCGTGTCGGATCCAGAATGAGCTCTGAAAACATAGATCGCGTCACTCCCTGCTTAAGAATCCCATGGGAATTCCTGCTGTGCTTAGGAGAAAATCCGTGCTCCTCTCCAGTGGTGGCGCCACAAGGCCCAGCATGACTTGGGCCCCCCTAGCTCTCGATACCCACCTCCTTATCTTGTCCCCCATCCCACACACCGTGTTTCAGTAGCACTGACCTTCTTTCTCTTCCTGGAACTCTTCAAGATTCTACTGCTTGTTTGCATTTGTTGCTTTTCTCTGTGTAGAATGTTCTCCCCCTGGTCTAGATCCTCAGTAGGCTGGCAGATGCCTGTCCTTTGGGGGTCCACTCAGATATCAGCTGCCAGGCCACTCTACCCCATCCTGCACCTCCCTGTCCCCTATTCCCATCTCTCTTGTCTCTTCTTTATTTTCTTCAGTGCACTGATCTTGGGAGCTGTGTATGCGTCGTTTGTGGCATTTACTCTTTAACCTTCCGTAACCCATCCCCAGACCGTAAGCGCTGTAAGAAAGGAGGATTTCAGCAGCACTACTACCCCTGGATAGTACCCCAGGAAGAACTGTCCCATAAACGAATGGCTAAATGAACAACAGATGAAAGGGTGCTATTCCCCAGCTCTGCGTTGGGGCCTTCCAGATCCAGAGTATGTGGGACGTTTCTTGTCTCCTCGGTCTTAAATGTCTACCAAGGTATGAAGACATATGGAACTTTCCCATTTTACAAATGAAGAAGTTAAGGCTTTAACGAGGGTTTCTTGATCTGCCTCCAGTCACGCAGTGAGTCATCTTGGGATAGCTGGGAATGGAGACCAGTTCTGGCCAATTTCAAAGCTCCTTGCTCTATCACCTCTAATATTTGGTGTAGTGTAGGCGGTGGCCAGGAAGGCTGCTTTGGAGAGGGTCGTAAGCACCTTGAGGGGAGAATAGCACACTGGTAAAAACACGTACTCTGGGAACGCACTGTCTGGGTTCCAAGCCTGGCTGCACCCTTTCCTCGCTTTGTGCCCCACCAAATTTCTTTACCTTTCTGTGCCATGGTGGCTCCATCTGTAAGATGGACCTCTGAACAGCACCTGCTTCCCAGGGTTGCTGCAACAATGATTCGGAATGAGGCGCGCACAGCCCTTTGACTAGCATCCGGCGAGGGTAAGTGCTGCATCAGACTTTCCTGCTCTGATCGCGATTCTCATCATCCCGCAGCTCGCCCTGCATGTTGCAGGAGCTTCCTCAGGATCCTTAAGAATGATCCGGAAGCACGTAGGTCTCTTTGGAAACCCCCCAGTCCGTCTCTCTCTCTCTCAAGACCCGCAGGAGCTTCCAGAAGAGGTCCCTCGGTCCCAGGTGGCTTTGGAGGCGAGTGGTAATGTGCAGCTCGTTGTGCAGCAAAGGAACATAAACTTTAAAAGCAGACGGAGAAATGGATGTGTTAGTCACACAGAGTTGTGGGAAAAGCTACCCACTAAATTACATTTCTGCCTGAGAAAAGAGCTGCAGACAAAGCCGGAATGAATGACACTGGGCTGGCAAAGACATCAAGAAGCAGAACCGGTAACAAGCCGGGAGGCCTCTATTATTTCTAGCTTCAAGGAAAGCGTGACTTTATTATTCTTTTCCTAAATGGTCTCAACTCGTTTCTTTTGTTGTTGTTGCTTCTTGTTCACAACCAACGCAGCTGGCGTTCTTCGTACCTGCACTGATCCCAGCACGGACCTTGGCCCAACAGCTGGTCCAGTGGCTGGAAACGCGGTTACAGAAAGGATGTCCTGGAGAGGTCCTTGGGAACTGTCTTCCTAAACATGCTCATTCACAGATGAAAAAATGAAAACCACGATGGAAAGGGACATTTATTTATTCATTAATTCAGCAACGATTTATTGAGCAAGTTTGCAAGGCCCAAGCTAGTGGCTGGAGAAAATTGAGAGGTTTCTCTCTTTCTGAGTAAAGCAGACACGATTCACTACCTACACAAGTCTACACAAGTTTAATGGAGGCTTACAAGCAAGGAGCTCAGGCCTGAGAATTTCAAGTCTTGAGTTCCAGTCTGAACTGCCACTTGCCATTTGAACTGGAGTGATCGACTGAGAGTCAGCTCTTCATCTGTAAAACAGCAAACCTGGTGTCTAGCCTGTGAATTGTACTAGGATTTTATGAGCGCCTACGTAATCACGACACACGTTGATGCTTGATGGCCCATAAAGCAATTTGTAGATGATGCTTTGTACCGGTAGGATGATAATTTGAAGCAGAGAATGGCAGCCACTGAATAATGTAATGGGAAAATGAAAGAGACCATGGTGGAGGGCCGATTGCATGTTGGGGAACCAGCAGAGAAGAGCCAGAGGTGGCCCCCAATCCTTTATTCTAAGAGGTGGTCCTTTGTGCTGTTTGGAATAAATAAGAAAGGATTCTGCTATCAGGGATCGCTCACTGAGCCGGGCAGCAGCTACCATTTGCTGGTATCTAACCCTGTGACAAGTGTGGGGATGGAAGGCATTGAGACCAGACACCGCCATCTGTGAACCCAGAGTTTTGCAGGAGATACAGAATCATAAACAGAAAGGTACAGTTCAGTGCCTTGACAGAAGGACCCCAAACCTACCTTGTTAGAGATGGACTGACCAGGAGAGGTGATGACTCAGGGGGTCTTGAAGGCCCCAGAGGGCTTGACCAGTTGGGTTCTACCAGAAAGGGTGGACAAGGCTGAGAGAACAGTGCAAAGACTGATGTGGCAAGTTCAAGAAACAGTCTGTGGCTCCAAGGAGAGGCCTGGAATTCAGGTGGACGTAGTGGTGGGAGCCATTGTACAGGCAAGTTGAGTACCAAGCAGTACCTGAGTTGGTCTGGGGGATGGCATTTGTGGGAGCTATCTTGGGATGAATGCTTCGTGGTGTACAATCAGGATGCCTCAGTGACAAATGCCATTTTCAGTTAGGGTCAGTCAGTCTTCTCCCATTACAGCTAGTCCTGGTGGTCACTGACAGCTTCGGGAAATGTGCACTCTGTTCTACATGAAGGGTTTTCAGGGTGGGAGTGTCGACAGCATGCCCCACCCTACAAAGGCGGATGGAGAACGTGCACACCGCGGAGGGGAGCCAGGCAGGCGAGCATCTTCCCAAGAAGCAGGAAAGCTGGGCCTCGCTTCCCAGGAAGTTATTCCGCTCATGGGGTACCTGGTATTATAACCCAGCCCTCCCATCCCATTCTCCTCTCTCCGGGCTCTGGGGAGTCATGGAATCCTAAGGCTGGGGCATTTCATCCTTGAGCAGAGACAGATGGGTTTTGCTCCTAAGACATGCACTGTTAAGCTCCTGTGGTTTGTAGAATCAGCCATGTGTATGGGGACAGCTGGGACAGTGAGGTAAGAGGCCTTCTGTGGCAACTTCAGGGGTGTCTCCACCTGGCTGTCACTCATAGACCTCAAACCCGATGTGTCCAACCTTGAACTCGTCAGTTCTTCTCCCTCAGAGATGTTTGCCCCTTCTTTAGGCTGCTATTACCAGCTAGCTTGTCCAAGTCAGACCCCGGGATTTACTTGCCTTTAGTTCTTCCCTGCCCTGAAGCCCCAACCCCATATTCCCCGAATTCTGCCCATTCTGCTTCCTGTGTGTCTATTTTGCTGTTGTCCTAGTGCTGCGTCCTCTGTGCCCTGCACCCAGCAGGCTATGCAGTCTGGTACTCTCTGTGTGGCAGGCCCTGCGATGGATTTGGAGGTGTATGGGATGCAGTGTGAAACTCCTAAAGGATTTTGGGGGTCTCTGCTGTGGGGCTTCGGGGGCAGGGGCAAGCCCTGACCAGGACCAGGGGAAAAAGGAGAGGGCCTTTTGGCTTATTCTTTTCCCTGCCTAAAGTTTCTTTCTCATACTTAAAAAAACAAAAAAACAAAACCAGGGATTCATTTGAAAAACTAGGAAAATAATGTTTGTATTTCATTGAAAAATGCAGACAACAGGTAAAATGGAACTAAAAGTTTTCCTGTGGTCTCAACCTCTGTCTAGGTACTATTAAAAATTTGTGTCTTGGGGCGCCTGGGTGGCTCAGTGGGTTAAAGCCTCTGCCTTCGGCTCAGGTCATGATCCCAGGGTCCTGGGATCGAGCCCCACATCGGGCTCTCTGCTCTGTGGGGAGCCTGCTTCCTCCTCTCTCTCTCTGCCTGCCCCTCTGCCTACTTGTGATCTCTGTCTGTCAAATAAATAAATAAAATATTTAAAAAAAAAGAAAAAAAATTTGTGTCTTCTGTAACAGGTTTTCTTCTTCACAGTTATATTTTACAAAACTTGAGATGCCCTTGGCTATACTATTTTGTACACAGCTCTTTTTTTTTTTTTATTTTAACTAAAGGATACCCTAGCATTTAAAAAAAAAAAAAAAGCCAACAACAAAAAGTAGCTCTGTTCTTTCTTATTATAAAGGAAGGAATACGTAGCTATTTGTAACAATTTTACAAGATGAAAACCAAGTGTACAACAGAGGACACCTACTACTCCCACACCGGGAGACGCCTTCTACTAACACTTGTGTCTATTTTTTTCAGAAATATATGTTCATACGGGTAGCGATAAATATGGATGGAAGTGGAGATGGGCTTGATCTTTAGCCTGCTTTCCCCACTTACTACCTTATACCTCTCTTTAATTTAAGTATGTTTTGATGACTGGGTAGTTTTTTAAATGTCTATACAGTATAACTGTGTGATAGAACATGGATATGACTTTGAATGAATCCAAAGGGAAGTTACTTTGAGTGATATCCTGTATGGGTATATCATAAATATTATAGCTAATCTCATATTTATGGGTGTTCGGTTTGCTTCTCTGTTTTAATTTCAGGTGGCAGAATGATGAAAAGGCTTGTATGAACATATACGGGCTGTAGTCCATTTATTTCCTTGAGATAAAGTCCTAGAGGTGAAATTGCTATGACAAAAATTGTAATGTTTTACTTTTGGGTCTGTATATGCGGTGGGCAGGATTATCCGATGACCTCTGATGACTTACATCAGTGTGGGTGGGACCCGTGATTACGTCTAACCAGTAGATGCTGGCAAAGGTAATAGGGTTTCGCTTCAGCAGTGTTATACTCTATGGCAAAAGTGAAGGAATTTTGCAGATCTAATGAAGATCTCTAATCATGTTAATCAAGAGAGAGATTACCATGAGTGAGTTTGACCCGTCAGGTGAGCTCCTTCTCAGAGGGTCTAGAAATCAGACTGTCTATCCTGCGGGCCTTGAACCAAGCTACCATGAGTCTAGAGCCCCAATGAAATGAATTGTGCGAGTAATCACGTGAGCTTGGAAGAGGTCCCCAAACCTCAGATGAGATCCCAGCCCTGGATGACACCTTCACTGCAGCCTTGGGAGACCCTGAGTAGAGCAGAGAAGCAAGCTAAGTCCTGCCTGGACCCCTTGGCCCAGTGAATCTGTACAATAATAAATGTGTGCTGTTTTAGGCTGAATCAGTTTTGGTGATTAATTACATTGCAGTGGAAAACTAGGACAACGTAGGAAAACTGTCTCTGATAAGTTGGAGACAAACTTAAAATTCCAATCAGTATGAGAACTCCTGTTTCCAAGAATTTTTGCCAACACTGTGTTCCCATCCCTTTAAATCTCTGTCGATCTAAGAGTTAAAAAAAATTAAAAAGATACTTCTTTAATTTGTGGCCCTCAATTACAAAGAAGGATGCATGTTTTCCATATTTTTATTTTTATTTTAAAACTCATTTTTAGTATATTGTCTCATTGTATCCTTTGCCTGGTTTTGAATTGTTTTAATTGGTTTCTGAGAGCTCTTTACATATGTAGATGAGAGGAAAGAGAAATACAGATCTTGTTTTATCGGTTATGAATGTTGCAAGTACCTTTTCTTTCTCCAGCTTGCCAATTTTGTTTTTATTTCAAATCTTGTTTGTGGTATTTGGTGAGGAGGGATTTGAATTTTTCTCATTCTCTTGAGGTTTAGAAAGGTCTTTCTAGTAGTCCGTATCGAAGACGAATTGTAAGAGAGACGTGAGGAGGCAATTACTTTAGTCCAGGTGAGTTAATGAAGATGAAGCCTGGACTGCCTTATTGTAGAGATGGAAAAGAAGCATCTGAGTCCAGAGACATGTTAGAAATGAAATTTGTGAAGTTTGGTATATGCAAAACTGACTTTTTGTAGATTGGGAATAGAAACTTCTAGATAAAGTGAGTGCTGCATGGTCCTGGCTGCATAAGTAGGTACAAAGTTAGCTGAGGAGCTTTCTCCCTCTTGAATCTGTATCACCAGAGGCAAATCCCCTGAGTCCAGGCAGCAGATACCTCCTGTGATCACAGTCCTGCCTTTACTTCCAGTGGGTAGATGAATAAATCATTCCTGGAGGCTCTTCTTCCCTCCCTAAGAAATGAAAGCTTTACTCTTTGCTGTGTTCTCTTTGAACCCCTGTCACCAGAGAGACCTGTGGTTTTGAAGCTGAGCAGATTGGCAGGGATGTTTGCTCCAGCAAGGATCTGCTTGGTCATGCCTGGCATAGGATGGGTTTCCCCTCACACACCTTGGGCAGTCTTGTCTGCAGGCAGGGGTGGGGGCAGGTGGGAGGAGAAGTCTTTAGCTTTGCAGGGAACAATCTTCCCATGAAAATTTGCTGGCAAGAACAGAGAAAGTAGACTCATCTGTTCCTAGACTCTAGAAGATTCTTCAAACCATCCAGAACACATTGTGTAATGGCAGAAATGAAGATCTTTCAGATAGAGGGTTGGGGTCTCCCGCTGGTGGGGGTGGAGGAGAGACACCAGAGTTAACAAAGCTGATGTCCTGAACGTCTTCTGACATGACTGAGCTCAGGTGTGGTTTATTAAAAACCTCACTTGGTCCCTCCGTTTGTTTAGTGCGGAGGTTCTCCAACTGGGGGCCATCTTGCCGCTGCCCAGGGGACATTTGACAATATCTGGAGACATTTAAGTTGTCACAACTGGGAGGCTGCTGCTTCTGGCATCTAGTGGGTGCAGGCCAGGGATGTTTGTTAATATCCTGCACAGTCCCCTACAATGAAGAATTATCTGGCCCCAAACGTCAGTAGTGCTGAGGTTGAGAAACCCTATGAGTAACTGACCTCCCCCAATCCTTTGCTTGTTCCTTGGGGTCTCTTTTGGGCTCTTCTTGGCCTTGTTGGTGCTGAGCATGAGGTAGGAGTGAGGACCCAGCATCCACAGCATTCTGGCCACGGGCAGCTGCTGGTCCTATAGCCAGAGAGGAAAGATGGACAAGCGAATCCGTTGGTGGAGTATGGCAGGGTCTTCCCTCTCCAACTCCATGTCTAACATTTATAAACATTCACTACTTCCTGGCAAGGTTCCCACGGCTTCCACATACCCACGGAAGTACTGACATCAACTTCGATTCTGGCGATCCATTCGCTTTGCCAGATTCTAGCACCGTGTCTGTCAGATGAGGTCGTCTGTGGGGGGAGGGAGGAGGCTGGAGTTTTGCAATTCTGCAAGTAGATAAGTGTTCGCTATGTTGTAGCTGAAGCTGGACATTCTATACATGAGTCAGAACAGACTCTTTGGATTCTCAGCTCCTGGGGCAGCTCCCCTAAAGCAGTCCAGAGAAAAGGTACAAATCAGCATTAAATGCTATCTGTATCTCAAGCATAATATCGCTTCTCTCTATGGACATGTGGACATATGGATACTATATGTATATACGTTAAGGACTTTTTTTAAAGATAGATTTCAGGTGGAACAAAGTTTGTGTGTGTGTGTGTGTGTGTGTGTGTGTGTGTGTGTGTGTGTGTGTGTGTGTGTGTTGTTGATGTTAGCAGCATTTTTTTTTCCTGTCTCAGGAGATAAAGAACAAACATTACAAGGAATAAACACTGGCCCTAAACTGTCACTCATAAAGGATACCCATGCCTCAGTTCTGTTTCCATGAACCAGTTTTACAGGGAAAAAAATATGTTTTTTGTGTGTGTGTCTCGAATCTGTTTCTCAGAAATTGTCTTGGCGGCCCAGAATCTGATTGACAACAGCAAATGGGATTTGCATGGAGGCCTCCGCTCCAGCCCACAGTCCCGAGAGGGTTCTCATCTTCCTCATGCTTAATCCCCCCTTGGCAGGAGCCACCTCCTGTCTCTCACTCCCCTCCCTTAACATCAGTCTCCTGCTACTCCCGCTTTGGCTGATCTGTTTCTCTGTTGGCTTGTTGTCTGGGACTCCTTCCTCATTCCATTCAACTCCTGCCCCCCACTCTATTAGGACAGTTCATTAACTTCCAAGGCCTCCAACAGCTGAGTCTACAGATAACCCCTGAATCCAAGTCCCCGGCCTCAGTCTCTCCCTGAGCCCTAGATCTGCTGGCCAGTGAGATGAAAACATATCTCCTCCCGGTTTCTGCTGCTTCTAGCAGAGGAGCCCTTCCGGATCCATCCAGCGTGAGAAACCCAGTCTGGTGTTTGACGTCTCTTTCCCCCTTTGGTCGGGGAACAGTCGCAGAGTCGCTTCAAACATGTCCATTCCTTGTACCGCGGAGTAGGCAGCCGGATCCCCGGTGCAGTCACTATAGCCACTGCCGGTAGGAGAGCTGTCATCTTTGTGGTTGTCATTATCTCTTGTCACTATTGCCTTAATACGAGGCTGAGCAG